>NC_042305.1:7602404-7942904 GCF_901000725.2 Takifugu rubripes
ATCGGCTCCAGGCAGAACGACAGAAACAGACAGCAGCTGGAATGTGAAGGCCCATTGCCTGGAAAACTACTTAAACGGTCCAATTTTTGCGCCGGCTGTGTCTCTGGTGTGCTCTAAATAGCAGGACTGTGCTTCTATTCCACTAGGAAACTTTTGAAAAGACATCAGCAAATGTACATTAATCATTTTACTCATGTGACACATATCAGGCCTTCCGATCAGCTTTGCAAGTCATCTTCAGTGATACGTTCTGGAAGCGTGAACGTGCAGGAAACGCGGCTGTAGCGTTTCTCCTTGTTTGTTTCACATTGATTAGGAGATAAAGCTTCTGGAAGATCTGATAACCAACTTTTCTTTGTGCATTCTGTGAGCGTCTTATACAGTAGCTCTAGACAAGTCTCTTGTAATGTATAAAATACTTATTATTGTTTAAGGAGGAGGGAAAAAAAGCTGTTATTGGTTTGTTAATGCACCATTTTGTGTTTGAAACGTTGTTTGATATTTTATGCAGAAAAATAAATGAAACAAAGAGGGCGTTTCTGCCAAAATCCCCATCAGTCGCCTGAAATATAAGAGGTTTATTCATCTAATGAAACTCTGTCCGTGCATGTTGGTGATTGATAATAGCTGACAAAGCCAGTTTAGCTGCTGGCGTGTATTACTAATACCTGTCAGAGCAGCTCTGTCACCAAGTTTTAGGCAGCATGTTGGCATAGAGTGAGCTTAGCACAGCTTTAATGGAGGTTTGGGTTGGTTGGTGTGTGTGTGTGTGTGTGTGAGGGCAAAAGTGGACCCATAACAAGTAAGTCAACTGAAGTTTTGGATGAATGTCAATAATTATCAAGAGAGTCAAGAAGGGAGGAGATGGTCTCCAAATCATTTTTAGTCTGCAGTCTAACTGTTGGTTTAATTTCACATATTCGTAACAGTTTTTCTGTGGACATGAAGCGAACAAAGGCATAAACACAGCCCAGAAGGAGAAAGTTCCAGATTATTTTTAGGTTAGCCTACTTGCAGAAAGAGTGCTGCCTTTTCTGGCCTCTGGGAAACAAAGAATATGCGTAGATAGGAGATTTGGTTTCTTCAAGGAAAAGAAAGTTGTAACTTATATAACATCTTCTGTCTTTTCGCCCCACATTCAGATGATCTCACCGGGTTTTCAGCGCTCATTGTCAGCGGGGGAAGTCGCTGGCTTGAGCTACGGGTTCATAATGGACGCACGCTATTGTCGGCTTTGTTTAGGAGCTGGGCAGATTTTGTCTTTACTCTGGGAGTCTCCCTCCTGGTCTACATTTAGATTTCGGCACAGAGGGGCTTTCTGAGCATCACGTGGGGCTGCTGATGAAGCAGGTGTGTTTTTCTCTTGAGGAGTTATGGCCCTCCTCTCGGATCTGGGGATTTGGCTAAAATGAGGGTTTACTTACCCCCACCCCTCTGTTTGTTTTAATCAGTTCTTCCACCGGCTGCTGTGTTTATTCTTTCCGTGCACTATCTGATGTCAAGAGGAGAGATTAGTTGTTCGCCAGGAAGATGAGTCAGCAGGAGCGTGAATCATAAGGACCACGATTGTGTTTCTGAAGGTCAGAGATCAACCGGTGCTGCAGCCTTTTAGTTTAGGGATGAATTTGTCCATATAGGTGAGTAGAATCATTCAAAGCAGCCACACAGCCAGACTATTGTTGACTTGTTCAGTATAAAGGTTTTCAACATGAGGGAGAATCTCTGCCTGAATTGTCATCATTCTAACTGGATTACATTTATGTTTGATAAACCAGGAAGTTTGGAGAGGTGTCACCTACAGTAAAGTTCAAATAAATGTCTGTCATTTATTATGAAGTGGCTTCCTAAGGGATAAAAAAGCATCATGTCGGTCTGTTTGCAAGCTTGGGGAGGGAGAGAGGGGGGCTGTTTTTCCATGTCTATGAAGAAATCAACACCAGCTGCATTTCCAAAATGTCTGTGGTTAGAATCAAAGAAGCACAATCTGTCACACCAGCATGTCCCACCAAGATGCTAAATATTCCTCTGTGCAGGAGAAAGAGTACTGAACAAAGGCGTTCCCGTCACATGCTGTTTGCTTTGCCATTTTCATGAATTATTACCCATTAGTGAGCACATTAGATGAGATTTGCAGTCTCATTCAAAAGTACACAAGAAAAGTCATATGTGAAGCCAACAAACCTGTTTAAACGTGCTATCAATTCTGGATTTTTCCAATATTTATTCACAAAAAATGTAAATATTTACATGAACTGCCTTTTATTTGTCCCAATATCGAAACCCGTCATCCATTTGGTCCTTATAAACAGAATGTATTTCCAAATTTCCAATATAAATACTTTCTGACCCAGTTTCTTTCCAAAGGGGGAACATATAGGGAGTGGATTTAGACCTCTTGGAGTAAATACAGTAATTTATCAGTCACACTCCTAATAACAGTTCATTATATCACAGAGTTACTGGGTTTCAGCGATTCATCAGTGCCTTTGTTTTCACTGGTGTGTTTATAATATTCTGGGATGTTCAAGAGAGTCTTAATCTTTCATGATGAATGTCCTCTTTAACGATGAGCTAATAGAAGGTTTGGCGATACGGATGGCGCGCTGACTGCTCAGAGGAGTCAGTTGTCAGCTGCCTTTATTTTATTATCAGGTTATTTTAATCTCGTCTCTATCGGACTGCCTGTTTTGGCAATATGGTTCGGGATATTTCGGGTCGTCGGCATTTAAAACCTCAACTTGTAACAGTTTGTTCTGGTCTTTTAATGTTGTCCAGGGTTTTTTAAATGAGCAGAGCCCTTTTATTGACCCGTCCCGCGTTTGTTCAGGTACTAAACACAGTGCACTCGTCCTTGCTGGAACAGGGGATGAATAGGAGCATTATTTTGGGAGCTGGCTCTTCGGATGGAGCGAGAGGCTGCCCTTGAACGCTGTCAGAGCTTGAAGTGATAGCGGGGCGGCCTGATAAGAACCTCTCCTGCTGTCAAGGCCCTCAGCTGCAGCTGTTCCTCTGTCTTCATGATGTACCGGATGTACAACGGTCCAGTGGTTTGTGTGTTTTCTCACCATTTATCTGTCATGCGCACACACACTCCCTCTGATTTAACCTCTTTTAAAGGGTAACGTGAGTTTAGACTCTGTAAACATCAATCTGTCTTGAAGTCTTCATCGTTGCTGTCTCTTTTGAATGTTTAGGAACAGGAATGTTTGCATTTTAAGCACGAGGAACACCACCAGGCTTCGTGTGTGCGTGTGTGTGTGTGTGTGTGTGTGTGTGTGTGTGTGTGTGTGTGTGTGTGTGTGTACGCTCACTGTTTGTGAGTTTCAGATTAGATGATTACATGTTGAGCATTGAAGGTCAGAAAATTTTACGTGTCAGTCATCCCGACCTAAGTGATCCACACATCAGATCCACCCACATCAAGACAGTCTAGTCATGCAGAGGCTGACAACACTGTTGCCCCAGTACCCCAAATTCAGCCTTTCTCAATGTCTCATGACACTCTGTTTGCCACAGATTTATATTCTTCAGTCTTAGAACTGTATGAAGATCGTTTACAGTGTTATTTTTAGTTCTCCGCTACACTCGTTTCAGCTCGTCACCATGGTAGCAAATACACAATGCAAGGCCTTGGCATTGATTGAGAGGGAACCAAAGATACCCCGACTTAAAAGGCAGGCGTGGAAGCATCCAGCCTTCGTGATGACTAAGGCTCCAAGGATGCATCTCAAGGGGGTGATGGATGCGTGTGGCAGGCCAGATTACATACCATTCCTCCTCGGGGGCCCTCGGCTGTGATGATTCACACAATGCTGTTTGTTCAGCAAGCTCTGAGCTCAGATAGTTGAGATTTATCTGTCAGCAAGCTGCTCATTAGAAACCCAAATTACGATAAGCTCCTGTGTTCCATTTTTTTTCTACTTGTAGTTAATATTAACATGAAACTTGGTGGAGATTTT
Source organism: Takifugu rubripes (assembly GCF_901000725.2). NCBI lineage: Eukaryota > Metazoa > Chordata > Actinopteri > Tetraodontiformes > Tetraodontidae > Takifugu > Takifugu rubripes. Next base: position 7,606,364 of record NC_042305.1, read on the forward strand.
GTGATAACAGGCAGCATAGAACTTTAGTAATGAGCTTAGCCTCTCTGGTCCTTAGATGCTCATGTGGGTCTTCAGCATTGCATGCAGGGTGGACGTCTCACATCAGTACTGCCTTGTTCTTCACTCACTTTTTGATGCTATGTTTTAACCAGAGAAAGCATCGTGAGTGGTCGGCAGAGCTCTCATACCTGCAACAAGCAGCCTGCAAAAATATCCTGTACAGGCTGTAGCATGTACTGCGCTGCCAGTGATATCCAGCGCATTCTGTTAACAAGCTATTGTTTGTGTGTGCACAAAGTATGACTCAGACAGGCCAAAAAGGAGCAGAGCTGGGTCACGAAAAACGGTCATAATTAAAGAGTCGGATCCCAGTGTGAGTCATTTTTAACTTGATGTTCTGCCTGGTGACAGCGACATTATTCCTCTCATCTCAGCCCCCTCTAATTTGTAGAGCTTGTTCCAACCTGAAACCTCAGGGTTGCAGAGCAGCCAAAAAGTCAGTTTTCCATTTCTTCTTTCCCACAGAGCTCGACGCAGGAGATTGGTGAGGAGGCTGAGGATGATGCCATCTTCACCATCACCCTGAGGAAGATGCAGCTTCACCAGTCAGCCAGTAAGGGCCAGCGGTGGCTTGGCGTGGAGACGGACTCGGCCCTGAGCCTCTATGAGACCTGCAAAGTGAGGACCATCAAGGCCGGGACGCTGGAGCGGCTGGTGGAGTACATGGTGTCGTCGTTCAGGGGCAAGGACTCCACATACGTAACCATCTTCCTCTGCACCTACCGCTCCTTCGCCAGTACCAAGCAGGTGTTGGATCTCCTGCTCAACAGGTAGAACAACCCGCCACCTCCCAGTACTTGTTCCCTAGTGTTCGTAATCCTTTTGTATCTGTAGCCGTTGACCTGCGTGGTTGTGTTTTCCAGGTATGCTAAGCTCCAGAATGTCCCTGCAGCCACGGCACACAGAGTCTCCCAGGACGACTGCACGGAGCTGAGAAAGTGAGTCCACTTAGCTGCCACTGTTCATCACTCGTAGCCGTGCCCCCTTCCCCCTCCCCTCCCTTGGTTAAAGGGATGTTGGCGAGGTCTGAAAGTGTTGTGCGTTTCTTTGCCTCACATCTGTGTCCAGATGGAAGAGTTGGAGGATTTTCTGTACATGAATGTAAATCAAACTGATAAGAAAGGCATGTTTTAGTGCCCCATGTTGCTTCTCACAGAGGTGATTCACTCTGTTAGCTAACTTCTGTCAGCTCATTTACTTTTGTAATCCTTTCCACTCAGATATCTTTTTTTTATTTTTTATGACGCAGCACTGTTTCGTCCATCCTGGGTGCATGGCTGGACCAGTACTCAGAGGACTTCTGGAGCCCCCCGAACTATGACTGTCTGCACCAGCTACTGTCGTACCTTCACCGCCACTTCCTTGGCTCGGACCTGGAGCGCCGCGCCCGCAACCTGCTGGCCCACTTTCACCGGCGACAGCAGTGTGAGCCTGATCCTGATGGTATGAAGGCAGGACAGGAGAGGGACTACAGGGCAGGGACATATGAGTAGCAAGGAAACTAAACTAGATGTGTAGAACTGAATTCCCTTCTGTCTTTGAAAGATCACATTTTAGGGTATATTTCATTTCAGTGCAGAAAGAGTTGGACCATGTGGTCGTATTTGTACAGAAGTGAATTTTGTGGCCAAAGGAAGGATAAAAAGTGCAGGAAGTGTGTTGACGCGGCGTTGAAATGAAGATTTCTCTCTCTGCAGGGGAACACATCGGCTGCCCTTTTGCCACGCAGGAAGAGAGCGGTTTTGAGGACGAGCTTCCTGCCTTCAGCTTCCTGTCGTTTGACCCCATCATGGTGGCAGAGCAGTTCACCCTCATGGACGCAGTGAGCATGTTTCCTTTTTTATTTAAAGCCCTCTAACATCTTTATACATCTAAATTTATGCGGAACCAAAATGATAGGAAAGTCTCAACGCTTGTAAATAAACTAAAAAATTAGAATGGTATTTAGATTAATGGCTTAATAATTCTCTCTCTGTCTGTCTGTCAAGGATCTGTTCAAGAAGGTGGTGCCCTATCACTGCCTGGGCGGGATTTGGTCTCAGCGGGACAAGAAGGGGAAGGAGCACCTGGCTCCCACCATCAGAGCCACCGTGGCCCAGTTCAATTCTGTCACCAACTGCGTCATCACCACCTGCCTGAGCAACCCAACGCTGAAGCCCAACCAGAGAGCCCGGCTACTGGAGAGGTGGATAGATGTGGCTCGGGTGAGTAAGCACCATATGGACTCCTCACTCCGTATGTGTAGCAGGGATATTTTTGAGGCTTCAAAAGTTTGAGAAGAGTTGTTGAAAGAAAAAGAGGTCGGGGGAAAAAGTGGTCACCTTAAATTAAACCTGAATTCTGACTCTATCGATTGTTGTTTGTCCAGGAGTGTCGGATCTTGAAGAACTTCTCCTCCTTGCGAGCCATTCTTTCTGCCTTACAGTGCAACGCCATCCATCGCCTGAAGAGGACCTGGGAGGAAGTGTCTCGGTGCGTTTCCATCTTTTTAAGGGCATAAAGCTGCATCATGTCATCTGCAGTATAAAAGGACTGAGTTTCTGGCAGCTTTGCTTTGTCTCCTGATCCATGCTTCCATTCACCTACAGGGAGAGTTTCCGCACCTTTCGCGAGCTTTCCGAGATCTTCTCTGACGACAACAACTACTCCCTTAGCCGAGAGCTGCTAGTGAAGGTGGGTCGCGAATTCTCCTTATTTTTGTCACTGGAGAGATTTTGGAGGTATCTAAATGTGAGAAAACCCTAAAGAATAAGACCAAACATCTAATCAGTGTTCCGTTTATATAACCTGAGTGTGTGGCAGATTAGCGGTGGCAGGAGGATGTATGGCAGGTGACCCGTCCTCTCTGTGTGTTTCCTCCAATCTGACTGAGGGGAAAATTCACCAATAAATACCCTGCAAGGGCAGAAACACATCACGCATCTGTATTGACATGCTTCATAATGGTCAATGTGGGAGTCCGTGGAGCCGACATGGGCAGTTTTCAGTTCACAGGAATGTTGGCACCTTCTGTGTTTTGCAGCAGAAGCCGACGTGAACAGAAATATCAGAAATGAGTGTTAAGAATTGACTGACATTTAACGCAGATCTTCTACAGAGATCTCTTGCTTGCGTCAAAGGTTCTTCAAACATAATTTAGTCACACCTCTAATAGTCTGGAAACTGTAACTGGGTTATCATCTACTGACAAATGCATGTTGTGCTCATGTATGACTGGCTTACTGCTCGTCTTCTCGGGGAATCCCTCCTGCCGTCACGGGGAGGAGGAAACCACTGGTGGGTGTAGATAACAACCCTGATCTTTTACCTATATAGAGGATCACCCCAGGGTGGTAATGTCTTCTGCCTCTATCTGCTCGGACCAGGCCGTGTACGTCTGACTGGCTCAGCTCCAGTTACATGGGCTGCAGAGAGGCTCTGAACATTACATCACTCAGAGGAATGTGAAGGGGAAACTCGTCTGAAGTTACACAGATGTGTTTTGATCCCATCAAAAGATTTGATTCAGAGTCCAAACATTAAAAGATTCGTGATCACAATTTATGGATCCAGAATCCACTTCTTACACAGCGGGGTTTAAATCTTTTGGGAGGATTTTAGGCTGCACTCAAAACATCAATGCAGGGAGTTTCCCATTGGCACCCCCTGACCCCCGAACCATCCGTAATCCAGCCCAGCTGCATGTGGCTCATGTAAAAACAGCAGAGAAAGAACAGAGAGAGTAGGGGAAGATGGAGATCTGTGGGTTACGTAATGTGTCATTTAAAATGCACTATCAAACTATAAAAATTCCTTTCATAATTAAGGATCTGTTAGTTAGACATTGTTGGTGGTTGCTTGGTCAGTTGTGTAATAGTGTATTTTATACTTTGACAAAATAATGTGATTGTAGAGCTTTGTGTTTTTTATCGGTAGGTGTTTTTTACCCCCAGTCTTGCATTGTGTGATGAAGCATGATCTTTGTTACTTGTGTTGCAGGAGGGCACTTCAAAATTCGCCACTTTGGAACTTAACCCTAAACGAGCTCAGAGGAGACACCAGCAACAGAGAGACCTGGTGAGTCCACACAGTCAAACAACTTTTTTTGTAGCTTTTTTCATCAGCTCCTTCAGCTTCACCTGCAGAAGTGGGCAGAAACAAATGCGCACCAACACCCCCGCCCTGTGGTTAGCTGTAGTACTGCAGGTAGTCGGCTTCCTCTTCTAATGTAATTCTTTTCCCAAACAGGGAGTAATGCAGGGGACCATTCCTTACCTGGGGACCTTCCTGACTGACCTGGTGATGATGGATACTGCCATGAAGGATTACACCGAGGTGAGATGCTTCACATCTTAACGTGCTTTCATTGCCTTGCCAGTTTCTTTAACGCAATTTTTCCCCTTTTCTCAGGGCGGTCTGATCAATTTTGAGAAGAGAAGAAAGGTGAAGGAAATCAACTTTGTGAAGACTATGTCAGGACTCATTTTGTTGAAATCAAATCTTTTTTAACTTGCCTGCTCTGCTGTGTGCCCAAAGGAGTTTGAGGTGATTGCTCAGATCAAACTGCTCCAGCTGGCCTCCAATAACTACAGCTTCACTCCAGACAGTCACTTCAGAGAGTGGTTCACAGGCGTGGAGAAACTCAGCGAGGCAGAGAGGTATTTCAAAGAGTAATTTAAAAGTCAGGAAATTAAAACCAGATAAAGGTTTATTCTTTGAAACATAAACCTCCACATAGATGGTGATTTTGCTAATTGGACCCAAATCCTTAACATTCTGAAGCTAAACAAGGAAACATATTGAAAGTTTAATGAGTTGTTCTGTTTTGTTGAATAGAATTTTTTTTTAAAAAAGTGACCAAACCAATTTTAAACTAGCTATGCATAATAAGGAGATCGTTCATGAGCACAATGGCTCTCATCCCAGTTGACATGAACTCAGAATAACAATTGTCCCGTCTGACTTCCTGTTCCTGCAGCTACAACCTGTCGTGCGAGATTGAGCCTCTGTCAGAGTCGGCCAGCAACACTCTCAGAGCCAAGAAGAATGGAGGCATCATGAAACGCTGGAGCGAGTAAGTGTCGGGGTGAAGAATGAGCTTTCTGTCCCAAAATGACTCCAATTTAGATCAGCAAATCTTAAAACTGCTTCATCTTCCCACTTGTGTACAGCCGGCAGTTGACAGAGCCCAGCTGCAGTGGCCCCGCGGGCTCTCATTCCAAGTCCTTTGACCACACACACTTCAGACCGTACCAAGGTGGTGGGGGAGACAGCGGTGACGCCCTGAGCGTCACCTCCGTCAGCTCCAGTGGTTCAGACCTGGAAGACGTCAACGCCAGCTTCTTGTCTGACTCTCCAGATGGGCACGAGAGAAAGGTAGGCTGGTATTAGAAGCACAGCACTAGTGAGGATCCAGGGTTTATTTGCGCTGCAATTGTTTCTGCTGATGTCTAATATGTCACAATTACTATTGATCTTTAATTCCACTTTCTAATTCACTCTCCAGACGTCGACTCCTTCGGTGAAACTCACTGTTGCCTCTTTGGGAAGAGACGCTCCAGCAGCAGATACAACGTCAACGGTAAAAAGATACCTCTTAAGCCTGTTTAGCAACAAAACACAGTAACTATCTTAATGTGATCGTGGTGCTCCAGACCTTCATCTTCACCACCTCCTCTTTTCCGCTCTGGCCCCCTCTAGTTTTGGGAGTGCACGTCGCTGTCGTCACTGGACACTTCAGGAACAGGTTCCAGCTCCGGTTCAGCCTCGGGCTCCAGCAGCGCTTCCTCCTCCTCGGTCTCCTGCTCCACTCCGCTCTCCGCCTCACGCTCGCACAAACGCTCCGTCTCGGCCGTGTCCAACTACTCGACCCTGTCGCTGCCGCTGTACAACCAGCAGATCGACGACTGCTGCATCATCAGGGTCAGTCTTGACGTGGAGAACGGAAACATGTACAAAAGCATCCTGGTAAGTTGGTTAAACAAAGGCCATATTTTGTTTTCTGATTGCTTGTTAGGTGTCTTGTAAAAAGAAGGACTAAATCTCTCTTCACTGACGACAGGTCACGAGTCAGGACAAGACGCCAGCTGTCATCAGGAAGGCCATGATCAAACACAACTTAGAGCGGGAGAAGACGGAGGACTACGAGCTGATGCAAAAAATCTCTGAGGACAAAGGTGAGGAGTGAAATTACCGCTGCAAAACTCTGGCATTCCACCTTAAATGTTTTTCATCTTTATGCTGACACGTTGCTTTCTCCCCGTCACTCTCTGGTGTCTGTAGAGCTTCGGATTCCAGACAACGCCAATGTTTTCTATGCCATGAACTCTACTGCCAACTATGACTTTGTGCTGAAGAAGCGGGGCTTGGGCCGACCAGTGCGGGCCAAGAACGTGGCCAGTTCCACGCTGCCCCGCATGAAGCAGAAGGGATTGAAAATTGCAAAAGGCATTTTCTGAGGTTGTATCGCCATCTTGGCCCCAGTTAACCCTCTCTGGCCTTCATTTTCTCAGAAAAACAAACATTTTTTTATGTCAACACTAAACTGGTTTGGACTGAGACACCAGAGGAGCGGAGATCAGTGACCAAGTATCCTCTCTGTGGATGAGCAGAAAGCAGAGGAGCACCTTTGCACTTAGCAACAACTGTCATGTCATCAGGACCCGCCGAGGACGCTCGAGGTTTGGGTTTGTGGCGGGATAACGCCCAGTTGGAGGCTGCGGGCTTGTGGGAAGCGGACCCCGCTGTGTCGCGTGCAGCAGCTGAACTTGCACTCACTACCAGATGAATTTCACTTCCTGCTTCATTACTTTTTGTTTACAGCCATTTACATTATAATATTTTCTGTTTTATTTTATTATTTTTTTTACACACATTACCTTTTGCACTCATTCAATTAAAGCATTGATTGAGTGCAGCCTTCTTCCCTCCCTGATCTTCATTTTTCACGCGCAGCCTATCATGTGAACACGAAGGCTGGCGGGCAGAGGCAGACGTGTCACCGTTGGCTGCTGGAATGTCTCTATTTTTTCAGGGAACTGCTTCCGAGTGCAGCGCTGCCTTGTCCACTTTGCCCCAGGGTTCCTGCTTTTGGCAGTATTTCTGAACGGTTCTTTTCCTCTCTGGTGTCAGGACTCGTGTTGGCATTGTGACACCGGTGCTGCAGATGTTGAGGGACCTGAACTCTGTTCATTTCCTCTGTTTCACAAAAGAAGGTCATAGCATGTGAAGAGGAAAGAGGAATCCAGTGGGCACAGCCGTCAGTCCTGTTTACTTTCTTTATTAATGAATGAATTGTAACCACTACACCGTGAAGGGCGCGGCCGTCCTTTAATCGCACTTAACCTGGACAGAAAATGAAAAAAACAACAGAGCTGATTTAAAAATTTAAAAACAAAAACAAAAAAGAACAGTGTAAATATGGATTAACATCAACTGTGCAGTATATACTTTTGGACTGGACCATGAGATTTTGTTAATAGACTCGACACTTTTGTCATTATGCTTTTCTTGCCGTCACTCTGCTCTTTATGGTGCTGCTAATTATCCTTCAGAATGGTTGTACAAGCTCAACTTCCTCCACTTCCTGCCTGCGTCCATGTTGGAACACACCATTTTACTTAAAAGCTCCAATTTTCAAACTGCTCAGAAATGGCTTGAGAATGGTTTCCTCCAACACGGCGTGTTTTCTTTCATATCCATCCATGACCACTCTCCAGACGTGCCATTGACATTTAGCATGTTGCAACTAACCCTGCAGGATTTATGTGCTGGTGTGGCTGCCGAGTCTTTCCTGTTGCTCCCAGAAAATCAGGCCGTGAGACCTGGATAAAAACGCGGATGAGTCCGTGATTAGGAGCCCCGAGGAACGACAGTGACGCTGTCAATCTGCACACAGAGAAGTGTTCTTTTCTTTTCTTTTTTACAAAGGAAAAATCCAACCTAAAACACATATTTTTTCAGTTTACTGTTGATATATTTAAAAAATATTGACTGATATCACGTCTTTGATTTGTTTCTAATGTTTTAGTGCTCTTTTCCAACACTCAGCACTGTCTCTCAACTCACACTTAATTGTTTGGACCTTTGGGGTTTTTTGTTTTTCCTGTTATTACCCGGTACATAATTAGTTTTAATCTTTTTTTTTTTTCATCTATCTGGCAACCTACTCGCCCCGCAAAAGCATAAAATTCAATTTCTCTAAGACACAAAAAAATGAAATACTCATTTGTCAAATTCAGAGTAACAGTTTAAAGTACTATCGCTCCTGAAAGATTCTTATTTTTACCCAAATCCAAATCTGGAATTGGAAGATTGAGCTGAGGTGGGTGGGGGCAACAATGTTGCCTTCTGGGAAATGTAGGAATCTGCCGATGTGGCGAGACCTTTGAAAGCAGTCGCTGGAGAAGAGGTTGGATTTTTCCTGAGATCTTTCTGTTGCAGCAACCCAACTTTAGATTTGTTTGGATTGCGCTGTGACCATGTGTTGCCTTTCTTTTGTTGTCTTCACTCACACAAAGCTCCAAATTCACTCTGTCATGAACAGATGAACCCCAGTCCCCCGCCCCTCAGAAACCTGCGGAAGCAATACCGTGGTGGGCATCAGGAGGCCAGTTGTCCAGCTATTGTGGATGTTGTTTGTGCCAGTTGAACACTGTGACATTTGACCTTTCATTCTTTCCTCTCTGCCTGTCAATCAGTGCATCATGTTGAGCACTGTGAACTTTAGAGAAAAAAGAAGCTCCTTCCCGTCTGGCTTGACCCCAATTGTGCCAAAAAAAAAAAAAAAAGAGGGAAGATTTTCTATTCAGAGATGAATTCTCAGCCTTTTACAGTAAAAAAGTACTTTGTATGTTGGGTTGTGGTTTAATTTTGAGTGGGAATGCAATAAAGACTCGACCCGTTTTCCTATAGAGTACTCAGTCTAAGAAACTTGAAGCAAAGCTGTCAGGATTGAAGCTGTTGGAGAAATCCTGAAAACTCACAAAACCATTTACTGTAGTTCCAAAAAAAAATCTCCCCATCAGTGGCACCACTGGGAAATATTAGTAGCAATTTATTATTTTAAGCCATTCGTTGAATATAAAGGTGTTCACGAATGTGTTTATAGTTAAAGCTTGATCAAATATGTCTCTATATTTCCTCTCTGGTGCTCAAGATTTTACATCAAACATTTAAACATTAATTTTGGGGAAATTTCAGGGATTAAAGCCACTTTCAAACCATTACAACTACACAAACTAATACCACCGCTACTTTTATCCAAACCCTAACACAATAAATCACTTTCAAGGTTTCTTCGTTATAAACAGACTTTCTGCATCAGCTCCATCCTGACTTGAGCATCTCTGTGTTCTTTGCGAATGTTAACATTGTGCGACTTTGACTGAATTTCCTGCCCTGAGACTGATGTTGGCCTGGTCTGTGTGTGTCGTTGTGGCGTACCATTTGTGATTTGACCCAAGTCTGTGCGAATATGAACAAAGATGCTGCGTTTACAAGAAAAACACTAAAAACTGGAAACCAGCTGATGTGCTGTTGTTTTTCTTTCATTTTTGTCCCCCTGATCTGTTTTCAGGTGCCATTTTGCATTTAAACAAGATTTCCAAACCTTTTATAACTGCAGTCTCTTCTTTCCCAACTTTTCCCCAACATGCAAAAACCCATGTAGAATACAAACTGTCCTTGATTGTGTCTTTATTTATTGATCTGTATATACAGGTTTTTGGGGTTTCTTTTTGTTTGTTTTGCATTGTACATTCTCTCCTTTCTTGGTTATAGATTAATATATTCATGTATATACAAATAAACATTAAGTTTCTAAAACTACAATGTCTTGGTTTTTGTAGAATTGTTAAAAGCTCCGAAGGCAGTTTTCTGCACGAGGGCAGCTCGAATAAATTGTGAAACTGCATTCTAACTGCATTTTCAAACCATTCAAATCACCTGCGAGATAAACCAAGACTTCATACAAAATAGTTTTATAAATTGGATTTAACGGACCTTAATATTTGTTTACAGTCAGTTATGATGCGGAAGCGATTGAAGGGAGAATGCAACGTCATCTCTGAGGGACAGGACGTAGTTTTCTTTGGCGCATGCGCAGTCGCACATAGCTTTGTTATTGCTTTTCAGTATGGCGCTGAGCAAGACGTTTGGACAAAAACCGGTGAAATTTCAGCTTGAGGATGGCGGGGACTTTTATATGATCGGCTCCGAGGTCAGTTTTTAACGTCTTAACAGACGATTGTTTTCAATATATTGGTTCCGTGAAAGAAATGTATAATTTAACCGGACAATAGTCCGCTAGCAGCTAACTGCTATGCTAGCAGAGATGGAATATAGCGCAAGAAGGTTCATTCATTTATTGTTGATTAATTGTTAATGTTACCGTGAGTATCCTAGAAATTATTCATATTTGACCAGTTAATTATCTGTTATTAGATCAACTTTGGCACAAAATACATCGCCTTATGTAGAAGTATGTATCTATTTCTTCGCTAGCATCAGCTAAGGCTAAACAACTAGCTCGCTCAATTATCGGGCAAATAAATTCGCTAAAATAAAGGATGGTTATATATAAATGTAAAAATAAACTCTAAGTTTGATCTGAAAATCCATGTAAATATAAGGGTGTGTAATAGTGACAAGTATTTTCACGTGGCTTTATTTTGTTATTCTTGATTAATCTGGCAGTTATTTTAACGAATTTTGTCATCAATGCTAGGAAACAGTCAATTTTACAAGACAAGAAATTTGGTACATATAACAAATTGTAAAGTTTTAGTGGCAATTAGTAACTCCTGACTTATATCGGACTTGTAACTCTGGTTTTGTTCAGGTGGGAAACTACCTTCGGATGTTCAGAGGCTCACTGTATAAAAGATATCCATCATTATGGAGAAAACTGGCATCAGTAGAAGAAAGGAAGAAAATAGTGGAGTCATCACACGGTCAGTAGAGAGCGCTGTAGGCTAATTTACATTTGCTGCAATAAAGTCTCGCATTCAAGTGTTTCTGCCTGCATTAAAGAGTGGAAAGTGATGTTTATTGATATGTGCTGTCGGTGTGGTTCAGATCATGGCTATACCCAGCTTGCAACTAGTGTAACCCTCCTGAAGGCTTCAGAAGTTGAGGAGATTCTAGAAGGAAACGATGAGAAGTACAAAGCTGTCTCCATCAGCACCGAGCCCCCCGCCTACCTCAGGTATGGTCTGCTTTCATGTTCTTTGGATTTATAGCTTCTTTGAGAAGCGCACATTTGATTTAACAGTTCTTTCATGAGATGAGCCATGACAGAAATGGGGATTTAATGAGATTGTGACCATCAAAGCGTTTTAAAGATATTTTTAAATGCCAGCTCCTTTTCTCTTTCTCCAAGGGAACAAAAAGCAAAGCGGAACAGTCAGTGGGTTCCAACACTCCCCAACAGCTCTCACCATCTGGACGCTGTGCCGTGTTCCACCACCATCAACCGCAGCCGACTGGGCCGTGACAAAAAGAGGACTTTCCCACTGTGGTAAGCCAGAACCTGCACTGGCTCCTGAGTCAGTCTTCACTCACGCGATTTATTGACTTCATGTACAGTGAGTACAGTTGCACAACAAAACACCAAACCAAAAAAGACATCTATAGGAAATAAAGATAAGCTGTATTCCTCACCGCTGATGACCCAGTAGAAGTAAAACTAAGATGGCATTTCTTGCTGACTACATTCCAAGCATAACTGGTTGCACGGTTGAATGTTAATTTTGGTATTGAACGCGTGTATCATGACAGGAATCAATGATGGCTAAAGCATCAGTCCTACCGTAACGTCAACAGTTATGGAGATAACGATGCTAATTTAATGAGTCCAACACTGTTTGTCTTGCCCAGTTTTGATGACCATGATCCAGCTGTGATCCACGAAAATGCATCTCAATCTGAAGTTCTGGTTCCAATACGCTTGGACATGGAGATTGAGGGACAGAAGCTGAGGGACGCTTTCACCTGGAATATGAACGGTAGTGGCCTACTGTCACTTTGACCTCGGTGCTAGAAAGTTTGATGTCAGAGTTTGTGGAATTAGAAAAGTGTAATCATTCAATGCTTTTACAGAGAAGCTGATGACACCTGAGATGTTCGCTGAGATCCTTTGTGACGACCTGGATCTTAACCCACTGGCCTTTGTTCCCGCTATTGCCTCCGCCATTCGCCAGCAGATTGAGTCTTATCCAACAGACAGCATCCTGGAGGACCAGGCAGACCAGAGGGTCATTATCAAGGTAAGACACCATGCTGCCAGGCTCTCCTTCAAGACTCTTCACACACAATGCTCAGCAGTGATGGAGAGTCATTTATCATGTTGTGGTTTCCAGTTGAATATCCATGTTGGGAACATCTCTCTGGTGGACCAATTTGAGTGGGACATGTCGGAGAGGGAAAACTCTCCAGAGAAGTTTGCTCTAAAGCTTTGCTCTGAGCTTGGGCTAGGCGGAGAGTTCGTCACGACCATTGCCTACAGCATCCGTGGTCAGCTGAGTTGGCACCAGAGGACGTACGCCTTCAGGTACTGCTTTCGCAGATTTGAGTAAAACCATGACTATGTATTTTGCAGCCTGGTTCCTCACACACACTAACTTGAGTTTGGCTCCTGTTTACAGTGAGAACCCACTGCCCACTGTGGAGATCGCCATCAGAAACACAGGAGACGCTGACCAGTGGTGCCCCCTGCTGGAGACCTTGACAGATGCTGAAATGGAGAAGAAGATCAGGGATCAGGACAGAAACACAAGGTGTGGAGGATGTCTGGATTTATGACGTTGTAGATCCATTGAAGCACAAGTTTATTTAAAAAAAAAACAAAAAAAACAACAACATAAATGTGGCAAAATGACACCTGAAAATGTAATATGGTAGACCTGTTCAGTGACAGTGACACACATCTTGTTACTCCACAGGCGAATGAGAAGACTGGCAAACACGGCCCCCGCCTGGTAAATAGAGCAGCACCAGTGCCCCCTCCTGTTGGTAAAGGTTCTTGTCCGAGCAAGGAGATTTATGGTCCCTCCACCAAGCGCTGGCAGCCTGTTGTGCTACACCACATCCTCAGTCAGCTGTTCCTCTTGTTTATTTTATTGTTATTTTCATCTTATATATCTGGCAAGCCCTTCCGCGCCCCTTTCCTTCCCGTTAGGAAACATCCCTCCTCTGTGCGTCCGTATGGGAAAAGCTGCTCTCTCACTCTGAACACTGACTCTCTTCACCCGAACACAGAGGGAGAACGAACCACACAACCAGGCTCAGATAATATATTGTTTGTTGTATTTGTTGTCTTTTTGTACATTTTATTAATTCTTACAAAATAATAAAAAGGTGAAACGTCTCAATTTCCCTTCTAATTTTGCAGCAAAATGTGAATTCTGGGGGGGGGGGGTAAAAGAAACAAGATTCTGAGGCTGAAAGATAAATCAGTTTAATCAGAAAACACTTGCTGGTGAGGTAAACAGAATTACATTTCACATTTTGGATAAATATTAGACATTAAATATGGTATTATGTAAAGAATAAAGGGTACCTTGCGGCCTCACCTCCAGGGTCAGGTAACCTTCAGTTCACTCACACAGTGATGTGACCCTTCACATGATTACATGATTTAACTCAGGAAGAGTAAAGATCAGGAAGTAGGCGGAACTGCGACTACAGCCGCTGTAATTACTTTAAATACCATCTTTGAAGTGTCAAAGGTATAAATGCAGTATGGTTCTGACCTATAGGAATGTTGCTATCTCACTGGGTGGCAGATTTGACCAAGTGGTGCAGAATGGAGGAAGGTCCAGCCTTCAGGCAGGCAGAAATATTAAGTTACACAAGTGAAGAGGCCGAGGCGCGGCCTCGATTCTCCAGCTATTGTGCAGAGAACACATCTCAGGTTTCCTGGACAGGAAGAAATCTGTTGTCCTGCAGGATAAACGGCTACAGCTACTTTTTACTCAGAATCACAGTAAAATCTTGCCTGTTTTGACCTAAATCGAGTACGGAGGAGGTCAGTCACAGTCAGCCTTCATATTGCAGTCATGTCTTTCTTCTAAAGATAAACCGGACCATTCTCCCAACAGGAACTGCTCCCAGTCCCACAGTCCTGAGGGATTAAAACGTGTTTGCCGGATATCCGCAGTGACCTCAGCCCGCTCTGACAGGCGGCTCCAGCTTGTTGGATAAGGCGGTCAACACCTGGTCGAATTTGCCATACCGCAGAGCCTGGTTCTCCTCGGCCCCTCTGCTCCCCCACAGGAGCCTCATCTGAAAGTCGGTCAGGAAGAGCTCCGTGACCTCTGCTCGCTCCTCGAAGCCTGACAGATCATCATCACCGTGAGAGATTTGATCGGAATTCAAAGACATGAGAAATCGCTCTGACCCACCTTTGAGTTTGGTCTCGGCGATAGAGCGGTAGACACCCCCTTGCTGAGCAAAGGTCCTCGCCGCCCCGAGGTGGAACATGACCACATCCACCCCGGCTTCCACAGTCTCCCACGGCTCCAGGGCCTCGTCTGCTGCCGCACTCTTTTCGAGCAGAAACAAGAGTGGCAAGACGTGGGGGAAGGTGGTGTTGGACAAGGAACAGCTTTCTGGGGAAAAAGACAGGCTCGTTAAGGAAAACAGAGCAATCATCTGAACCCTGAGACGCGGAGGGACCCCTCACCTCTTCCTTCGTTCAGACTCTTCATGAAAGGCCTCAGAGTTTTCTCGTAGAGAATAGCGCCCTCTGTGTGTCGCTGCCGTAATGCCGTCCACGTCTGCTCCAGACGGGATACCTGTAAGAGAAAAACTCACCATTAAAGAAATAAATATCCAGGAAATTTCTGACTTTGAAATGTCTTTTTTTCGGATTTTAGAGCCAATGAATGGTTTTAACGGGATAACTCCTCTTTGTTGCAATATCAAATGTTGCCTCAAGAGGTGTGCCACACTCTGTCAGCGCTCTGTTTTGACCTTATGCAGCATTAGTCAACTTTATAACAGAAAACAACATCACAATGAGGGACAGAGGTACTTCTAGCCCAGCAATAGTTAAGATAAGACCTACAGTTTTGTCCACATGACCGTGACCATCCAGAGATAACGTGGTCATGGTGCAGTCTCCGTAATATCAACAGGCTTGGAGTTGTTTGTACATACAGAGGTCAGAGACTAAATGAAACTCTTCAGATGCTGCGCGATTGTTTCCCTGGGTGTACCTGCGGCAGCTCCAATGCTCTCATGACAGCTGCAAAACCGAACATGTTGCCCATGGTGCTCTTGAGCTCGGCTGCGATTTGGATCATTTTGTGCAGCAAGCTGGCCCTCTCCTCGGTGGTCCCAGTGCATCCAAGCATTTCCACAGCCAGCGTGGTCGCCATGGTCTGGAACCTGATGGTGAAATCCATGGTCACGGTTGTGTCTGCAGTTTAAACGAACTATGTCCAGAAGCCTGGAGGTCCATCCTCGCTCACCTCTCCAGCAGGTCCAGTCTCAACCTTTGGCCATGTGGCAACGTGAGGAGCTCCATTCCGGAACTCACTCCCATCATCTTTTGCACCTCAGGGGTGACTTCCAGAATTCTGGCCACCTGGAAAACAAATGCAAAGTTACTGATAGAATCTGATCTACTCTGAGGTTTAAACAACGAAGCAGATCTAATTGGACGCTACCGTGCAGTCAGCTTTGGTGATGTGTTTAGCCGCCGTGCAGTGGTCAACCTCGGACAGCAGCTCCTTCACCCTCCGCAGGATTCCCACCTCCAGTGGCTTGTTTTCCTGGGCCATCAGCGGTGACATGTACATGCTGGGTTTAAAAGAGGACACCGCCTCCACCACTGGCAAGCAGTACGCGTCACCGTCCTCCACTCTGGGCTGATCACACTCCAGGAAACGCTCCACCCGCAGCCGTTCCACATAGCTGTGCGCGTGGGGGTAAAGCTCTGTGTAGCCATTCCAGTCTGAGTTGGAGGATGGGCAGTCCAGGTTCACCCGAATCTGGGGTCTACGCAGAGAACTGCTGGGTGAGGGCAGGGACCGGTGCCTGGAGAAGGACGGGGATGGAGCCACGCTGCCTGAGCGACTTTTCAACCGTGGAGCTACAGACATAAATACTGGTCAAATATTGGGCCATACAGTCAGCAAAAACACCATCAATAACATAACTTTTGAATAATAACGATGATTTTAATTGGTTTTTCTTACATAAAGACGGCATAGACACAAAACCTGATGCCAGTCATTCCTCCCCCTGCCACTATAACACACACACACACGCACACACACACACACACACACACACACACTGTGGACTTTGGTCCTGTTATTTCAGTGCCAGCACCCTCCGCTCTGATTTGACTGGATAACGGTTTCTAAAACATCCGCACGGAGGCTGAAGGCAGGGACCCCGAGCTCACACTGACTCTTGAAGTCCAATGTCGGCATTGACCTCTGTTAAATAAACAGCAGCCTGGTTGAAACTGGGTGGTTGTTTATGACTGTAATTTCAGCACATTACCGCGTCGTAAATTATGCGTTTGGAGCTGTACAGAAAAACACACAAGAGGGCTTCAAACAAACAACATCAACATCATACATCAACATGTAATATGCCACCACATGCTCAGGTGTTACAGTCTTATGCTCTCGATGCCCTGCAGCGATGTTCAGGAAGCATCATTTGCTGATGCAGTAAAATAAACCCATCTTAAAGTGACAGCACACCCAAATTAAGACTCACAGGACCAAACAAAAACAAAGTATCACCCCAGAAGTAGATCTTTTTAACGACCTCATGGACACTGTGTTAGGTTCAAACTGCAATGCTGTAACCACTTATTATCACTCCTGTGCAGAACCCTATGACCTGCTTTAACTGGTGTTCTATTGCCTCAGGATAGCAGGGGACAACCTGACCATCCTGCCATACTCCATTCCCTATTTTCTTATGTTCCTTTTGTATATATCATGCTTTGTTTTATCATGTGACGCTTACGCTTATTGTAATCTTACATGTTCGTGTGCTAATATAAAATAAACCTTGTCAAGGCTCACACTTTGTAGCTCACACTGCAGACGTGTGAGTTGCCCTTGCAGCAAGTAAACTGAAGCTTCCGTCTCATTCCTCTGAAGGCAACAGCACGGGGAGAAAACTAATCCTTTTCTCCCCAACACCGTGTTCCTCTTCCTCCACAGGAAGAGGGACAAGGGTCCCTTCCACAGCTCTCGGGTTAGGTTGCCCTCTCTGGGTATCTTCCAAACTCTCAGCTATCAGACTTCCTTCCCTTATGTAACGCCATTATCAGTGGGTGCAAGAACAAATAACTGTTCCCAAAACATACTCAAGTGGAAATCCAGCAGCACAGGAAGTCTCTAAGGAAACGCTCAATGTGCTTGTTTGCAGAGGTTTGTGGACATTGATGAAATGCAAGACAAGACTAGACAAGGTGAATAACAGTCTGAGCAACCAGCTCGCTGCAGCTGCATACCCCACAGAAGAACGTGCACCACCCACTGAACTTAAGTACAACCCCAGAGACAGCCCCCACTGTGCTGCTTCAGTAGCCGTCTGTGATGAACAGAGACAGGACACAAAGGCGCCACGACCTATCATCCTCTTCTGTAAGTGTCTTTATGCTGACTACTGTGCAGTTTATTTTATAGATTTAATCTGCAGTAAAAGCTGCAGTAATAGTTGTTTAATTAAGCTTTATAGAAAACCACAGAGAGACAGGAACAACAAAATATTGTTGATATTGATGATCATGGCAGTATTATATGGCATAAGAAATGCAAGAAATGGCGCTGTCCCAGGCGGCAGCCAGTAGTAGCAGCTCCCTACACTTAATTGTTCTTTTTTAAATTTTCGTAGTGTTTTCTATACTTGTTTACATTCTTTTCTATTTGGATTTACTTTCTT
The DNA here is from genome assembly GCF_901000725.2 of Takifugu rubripes. Lineage (NCBI taxonomy): Eukaryota > Metazoa > Chordata > Actinopteri > Tetraodontiformes > Tetraodontidae > Takifugu > Takifugu rubripes. The sequence goes on from NC_042305.1 coordinate 7,624,319, forward strand.
TCTTTCCATTTACAAGTGGAGTATTCAGACACCATGTTCTGGAGGCTCGAATACTTTTTTTTCTGTTTTGCGGTGCTTGGGTTATTCGCGGCCCCCATCAGCTGGGCCGAGAAGCGGAGCGGTATTGTCTATACACGAGACCAGCTGATGGCTCTAAGACCACCATCCTTCGTGGTCGGAGAGAAGCCCCAAATCCCTAAGGAGGTGAGGAGGAAACAACGAGGGACTAAGGCTGGAGTTAAACAGAGGATGAAGAGGCGACGTTTTAAACCCTGCGTCCCCGCGGTCATAACGAGGAATGTTGGGTCCCTGGCAAATAAGATGGACGAGCTGGAGGCGCTCCCACGGACCCAGCGGGAGTCCAGAGAGGCCAGTATCATGTGTTTCACGGAGACATGGCTCCATGGACTGATACCGGACTCTAATGTGACGATCGCTGGTTTCACCACTGTGCGAGCGGACCGAGACACCACCGCGGCCGGTAAGAAGAAAGGAGGGGGACTGGCCGTGTTCGTTAGCAACAGGTGGTGCAGCCCGGAGCATATTCACGTCAAGGAGCGCGTGCGCAGTCCCGACGTGGAACTTATTGCTATCGGACTCCGTCCATACTATTTGCCACGGGAGTTTACTAACGTCATCGCCATCACTGTTTATATTCCTCCGACCGGTAAAGCGAACACGGCCCGTGACGTTATTCACTCTGTCACGGCTGACCTGCACACTAAACATCCCGGAGCCTTTATCCTCATCACAGGTGACTTCAATCATGCCTCCCTTAAATATGAACACCCACTCTAATGCACAACATGGGTCAAAAATGACCCGCATTCATTCATTCGCATGTGTTTTCAGGCTGGGTGAGTGTTTCTTTGCTGTATTTTTTAATCAATTCATTTTATTATTAAATGTCCCAATTATAATTTTAATATCTTGTTTTTGATTAGTACAAGGTCAATGCTTCTATTTTCTGTTTATTATTTTAGGAATAAAATAGATTTTGGATTACTACACCACATGGGTAAAAAATGACCCATTTATCCAAATGTGATTTTGAATTAAATTACTTCAAACTATAACAATAATTTGCTTCAAATAATCACGTTAGCAATGCTTTAGGCCAAATAATCATACATTTTATCTTTGAAATGTGTTTATTTGTCACACAAACATGATCGTCAAATGTCAACAGCTAGCTAGCTACGGTAGCTCGCTAGCTAGTTACGGTAGCCGATTGAAAATTTTTCCCTTTCTGACAAGAAATGGAGCTACTAATTCTTCAAATTCAAATTAATTACAAAATCAATAATTATGCAGAGTTATCACATCAAATTTCTTATTAGGTAATATGATAATTATTGTAAAATAAGACTTAGATGGTTCAGGTCTTCAAATACAATCTTCTCCACAGTGGTAAATACTGTAAATACTGTATGTTACAAAATGTGGGTCTGACCCATGTGGACGTGGGAAAACTTCATGAAGACTGACAAAAGCTATGCTTATTCATAAAGGAAGAACAGAACACTTAATGTGAGGATTTGTGCTACATAAAACAATTAAAAGTTAATGAATAGTTTGATTAATAAATGAGTAAATACATAGATTATAAACATTCAGCTTAGAAACACGTGAAATAACATGGGAAATGATTACGGGTCATTTTAGACCCATGTTGTGCATTAGAGGGGTAGTGATGTAAAAAGTGTTTTTATTCAAAATGTAAAAAATAAAATTATACAAGAAGGATGAAGTATGATCAAAAACAAGTTAATTGAGGAATACCTGGAATGCTGAGTAATAAAATTAATTAATTGCAAAGATAAAGCAAATAAAACCTCAGTCGGGTCACTTTAGACCCATGTTGTGCATTAAAGGGTTAAGTCCACTCTCCCTACATTCCATCAGTATGTCCAGTGCAGCACGAGAGACAGGAAGACTTTGGATTTACTGTATGCTAATGTCACCAATGCATACACCTCCACTGCACTCCCTCCACTAGGCAAGTCTGACCATAATTTCGTGCTGCTCTCCCCATCATACACACCTGTGGTTCAGCAGCAACCAGTCACTGTGAGGACTGTTAGGAAATGGTCTGATGGTGCCATGGACTGTCTGCGGGATGCCCTGGAGACCACCAACTGGTCTGCTCTCTGTGAACCACATGGTGAGGACCTGGATGGACTGACAGACTGTGTTTCCGACTACATCAAGTTCTGCACTGAGAACTCCGTCCCCACCAAGAAGGTATGCTGTTACCCAAACAACAAACCATGGGTGACAAGTGACCTGAAGGCCCTTTTGAACAAGAAGAGGGCCTTCACTGCTGGGGACCCAGCTGAGCTCAGGAGAGTACAGAAGGAACTGAAACGCAGTCTGAAGGAGAGCAAGGACGCCTATAGGAAGAAGCTGGAGGAGAGACTGGAGAGGAACCAGACCAGGGATGTTTGGAGTGGGATGAGAACAATCACTGGCTTCCAGAAGAAAGGAATACGCTCAGCTGATGGGAACGTGGACCAAGCTAATGAGTTGAACCAGTTTTTCAACAGGTTTGATTCTAGCTCCCCCTCCCCCAGCTGTCCCAATATTCCTCTGGATAACAATGGGTCCCCTTCACACCTCCCAGAGCCCCCAACACCTCTGCCATCTTCTTCCCCCTCCCCCCTGCTGACACCCTACATAGATACCAACATGTCACCCATCCCCCCGACAGGACTATCCTTCACGTCTAGCCAGGTGAGGAGAGACCTGGAGAGGCCCCTTTCAAGACCCTCTGCAGTTTGCCTATCAGCCCAAGGTGGGGGTTGATGACGCGGTAATATACTTGCTACAGAGGGCTTACTCCTCCTTGGACAGACTAAACACCACAGTGCGGGTCATGTTCTTTGACTTCTCTTCTGCCTTCAACACCATCCAGCCAAGACTGCTGAGGGCTAAGTTGGAGAACATGCAGATGGATGCTACCCTTGTTTCTTGGATCGAGGACTACCTGACAAGTCGACCACAGTTTGTAGGACTGCGGAGCTGTGTGTGCGACCCCCTGATGAGCAACACAGGAGCTCCACAAGGAACTGTGCTCGCCCCCTTTCTGTTCACCATCTACACAGCTGACTTCCAGTACCACTCTGAGACATGTCATCTCCAGAAGTACTCGGATGACACAGTCATAGTCGGATGTGTGGAGAATGGACAAGAGGATGAATACAGGGACCTTGTGGAGAGTTTTGTTAGGTGGAGCAGGGAGAACCTTCTGCAGCTCAACGTGACCAAGACAAAGGAGATGGTGGTGGATATTAGTAAAAGCAAGTCCCCACCCTCCCCAGTCTGCATTAGTGGGAAAGATGTGGAAATAGTCTCATCTTACAGGTTCCTGAGTGTTCAGCTGGACAATAAACTGGAGTGGTCCACAAACACCAATGCTGTTTACAAGGGGGCAGCACAGAGGCACTAATCATGGCTGCACAAGAACAGGCCCTGAGCACCAGAGCAATAGAGGCCAGGGTCTACCATACCAGACAAGACCCCAGGTGCAGACTGTGTGGAGATGCCCCTGAGACAGTCCAGCACATCACAGCAGGGTTCAAGATACTGGCAGGCAAGGCATACATGGAACGGCATAATCAGGTGGCTGGCATAGTGTACAGGAACATCTGCACTGAGTATGGGCTGGAGGTCCCAGGGACCAGGTGGGAGACACCTCCGAAAGTGGTGGAGAACGAGCAGGCCAAGATCCTGTGGAACTTCCAGATCCAGACTGACAAGATGGTGGTGGCCAACCAGCCTGACATAGTGGTGGTGGATAAACACCAAAAGACAGTGGTGGTGATAGATGCAGCAATCCCGAGTGATAGCAACATAAGGAAGAAGGAACACAAGAAGCTGGAGAAGTACCAAGGGCTGAAGGAGGAGATGGAGAGAATGTGGGGGATGAAGGCAACAGTGGTCCCAGTGGTGATCGGGACACTCGGGGCAGTAACACCCAACTTCAGTAGATGGCTCCAACAGATACCAGGAACCACACCAGAGATCTCTGTCCAGAAGAGCGCAGTCCTAGGAACAGCTAAGATCCTGCCCAGAACCCTCAGACTCCCAGGCCTCTGGTAGAGGACCCGACGGGGATGAATAAAGTATATCTTAATCTTAATAAATACGTGTGTTTCTTTTTCTATAGATTGGATCATTCAGTTTCTCTCTCAGATTGCCCAGATGTGTTCCACTAGTATTACTCTTCCTCACCTGTGTTTGAATAAGACCACTCTGTCTATTTAATCCCGTGTGCTTGCTGACACCACGCTCAGCAGTGTGGGCTGTTGTGCAAATTATATTTATTTCTCTATCTTTGTCCTTTTCTTGTAGTTGTTGATTGTCTGAGTAGTTTGGGGGAATTGTTGGGATTTTATGTGACTGATGATTTGGACCTACTGTGAATGTAGCCTGTTGAAAGTGGAACCAGAAAAAATAAAATCCATTTTATTAATGATTAGACTATTGTGAATCTAATGTCGTTGCTATTAATTTTCTAAAACATTTTTTTTTCTATGGTCAAAGTGATATCGACAAACACACAGTCATGTATTCCTGATGATTTAAGCCTGATGATTTTAGAAAACAATCAGGGGAATTCCTTTCATGATGATCTAATAGCTGTTTTTCCATTTCTTTTCTGGTTCCTGCCTCTGTGTCCAGAATCTGCTTCAGAGATGCTTCGACCAACCTCGCTGCCACTCCTGTTGCTGATCTGCACTGTTTCGGTGGTGAATGCTGGAAAGGTGTTGGTGTATCCTTTTGATGGGAGCCACTGGATCAACATGAAAGTCCTCATTGAGGAACTTCACACCAGAGGTCATGAGGTCACGGTGGTGAGGCCGGCAGATAGCTGGTACATCAAGGCAGAGTCTTCATACTACAAGTCCATTACTCTGAACTACTCTGCTGGTATTAATGAGGAAACCCTTGGGTTGTACGTGACAAAGACTCTGAAAATGCGACGAGAAGGTGCTTCACTCTGGAGTCGTTTAAAGCTGGAATATGATCTGGTGGAACTGTTCAGGCAGATTCATAAGCATACAGTTGAGATGGTCGGGGAGATGTTTGAGAACACCCAACTGATGCAGATCCTCCGTGACGCCAAATATGATTTGGTCCTGACAGATCCTGCAGGGGGTGGAGGAGTGATACTGGCCCACCGGTTGGGTCTTCCACTGGTCTTTAATGTGAGGTGGACTGTCCAGGGTGAGGGGCATCAAGCAATCGCCCCTTCCCCATTATCCTATGTTCCCATGGCCATGTCAGAGTTGACAGACCAGATGACATTTTTCCAGCGCGTGAAAAATATTTTAGTCTTTGTTCTCAGTCAGCTTCGAATCAAGTATTTGGCAGACCCAAACTACAGACCGTTTGTTCATCGTTACTTTGGTGATGACGTGCATTACATGGAGCTGTTCCAGGCAGCTGATATCTGGCTCATGAGGAACGACTTCACTTTTGAGTTTCCTCGACCCACCATGCCAAACGTCATTTACATGTCAGGATTTCAGTGTAAACCCTCCAAGCCTCTGTCCAAAGAGCTGGAGGACTTTGTCCAGAGCTCTGGTGAACACGGCGTCATCATCATGACATTAGGAACCCTGGTGGGGAACCTTCCTGAGGACATCGTTGAGGACATCGCTGCCGCTTTTGCTCAACTTCCTCAGAAGGTGATCTGGAGACATAAAGGTAAAAGACCATCCACCCTGGGCAACAACACCCTACTGCTGGACTGGCTCCCACAAAATGATCTCCTCGGTCACCCCAAGACCAAACTTTTCGTGGCGCATGGAGGAACCAACGGAATCCAGGAGGCCATCTACCACGGCGTCCCACTCGTGGGCCTGCCCCTCATGTTTGACCAGCAAGACAACTTCTTCAGGATGAAGGTCAAAGGTGTGGCGAAAGTCCTGGACATTGCAACTGTGAACAAGGACAACTTCCTGGAGGCCCTGAAGGAGGTTCTTCACCAGCCCAGTTACAGGGAGAAAATGAAAACCCTTTCCAGCCTGCACAGGGATCAACCCATGAAGCCGATGGACCAAGCAATGTTCTGGATCGAGTTTGTCATGAGACACAAAGGAGCGAAGCACCTGCGGACGGAGTCTTACAAGATGAACGCCATCCAGTACCACTCCATCGATGTGCTGGCGTTCCTGGTGACACTTGTTCTGCTGATAGTAGCAGTTTTTACCTCAGCGGTAAAGTTTTTGTGGAGGAGGTTGTTTTGTAGAAGCAAAGTTAAAAAGGAATAATGAATGGCAAGAGAGTTCCTGAATTGCCATTTCATTCAAAGAATTCTTTGAGTTACAAGTTTTGCCTCAAATCTCCAAGTTCTGTTTCCACAGGATGGACCTGAATATTCTAGAAAATGTTTTAACAGTGACAAAAAAAACTGTCTACATTACATTGCTGCGTTTCATTTCAATAAAAGGATACTTAAACAAAAGGACACAGTACATTATAGTGAATGTCAATACAAAGCCTAGGTTTTGCTTATATATGTGTGCAAGGACAATGTTTTTATTAGGTTTCAGTCAGACGGTTTCAACTGTCGCATCTTTAAACATCACAGGACAGACTTGTCTTGATAAACCATCATGAACAGGAAGGCTTTCTGTAAATGTAACAAAAATCCGAACTTGTGTTTAAGTTTTTCAGCATCATGATGTTCAGTCAGTCAGGGCAGCCCTTCCTGCCATCGGGAAACATGTTTAATGATGTCACACTAAAGCCTCACAGAGGCTTAACTGGATCAAGTGAATTTATGTGCAGATTAGCCTTTGCACCCTCATAACCTCAATCTTATCTGGCCAGCATACCATGAATGGAAATAGTTCACAGTTGTATAAGGGGCTACTATCACTGCTGTATACACACTGAACTTTAGTACGGTCACTTCACTGTGGATACGAGGATCTGTGCAACACTGTCACTCAGTGATCTATCTGATCTACAAAAGCTGAAAGTACGGACGACAAACCATTACCGGCAGGTAAGTCTTCTGACCACATGGTTACCTGTTAACGTCTTGGAGAAATAGTTGAGACAAAGCTGCCCATTTTTGGAGCAAACCACCAACTGTAGTCCTTTTAACCTTAAAGCTGAATGAGGCTTGAGGGATGGAGGAATTTCTTTTTGGCAGGAAAAAATTAAGATGTCGTGGATGTGTTTAATGAATTGCTGCTAAAGTCATGAAAGATTTGTTATTGTCATTAAAACTTAGTGTCACATTACCTCAGTAAAGAAAAGCAGCAAAACTTGTTTTTATTGTCCAGTTAGTGTGTAATTGTTTTAAATGACGGGAAAAAAGTCAAATCCATTGTAAGTTTTACATGTTCTGATGTCAAAACTGTCAGAAGACTCGTTTTACGATGTAAAACACTGTCACAAAAAGACCTTTATACAAAAAAACTAAATTTAATAATTTCAACTTGTAGGATAATGTTGCCTTTTTAAGATGAAGGAATTTCTCATCACCTATAGTCATATTTTTGTTAAACTTTAATTTAAAAGGGTGTTGTGTCTTTCAGTTCATTGGGCCAGGCAGAACCCTATCAAAGATGCTTCTTCAAGCTGTGGTGCTGCTCTACTTAACGTCAGTGGTAAATGCCGGAAAGGTGTTGGTGTATCCATTGGATGGGAGCCACTGGATCAACATGAAAGTCCTCATTGAAGAACTTCATGCCCGAGGTCATGAGGTCACGGTGGTGAGGCCGTCAGACAGCTGGTACATCAAGGCAGAGTCTTCATACTACAAGTCCATCACTCTGAGCTCCTCTGCAGGATTCGACGAGGAAGGTTTTGGGTTATTTGCAACAGAACTGCTGGCCATGAGGCGAGAAGGTGCCTCATTTTGGAATCTTTTGACTCTAGAGTATAAAATGATGGAAACTTTCTCCATAATGAATAACCTGGTCATTCAGATTGCTGGAGAGATGTTTGAGAACACCCAACTGATGCAGAGCCTCCATGATGCCAAATATGACTTGGTCCTGACAGATCCTGCAGTTCCTACAGGGGTGCTGCTGGCGCACCGGTTGGGTCTTCCACTGGTCTTAAATGTGAGGTGGACTGTCCAGGGTGAGGGGCATCAAGCAATCGCCCCTTCCCCATTATCCTATGTTCCAATAGCCATGTCAGAGCTGACAGACCAGATGACATTTTTCCAGCGTGTGAAAAATATTCTATATTATCTCTTCAATCAATTTAAAATTTGGAACTTCATCGACCCCATCTTAATAACGTTTGTTCATCGTTACTTTGGTGATGACGTGCATTACATGGAGCTGTTCCAGTCAGCTGATATCTGGCTCATGAGGAACGATTTCACTTTTGAGTTTCCTCGACCCACCATGCCAAACGTCATCTACATGTCAGGATTTCAATGTAAACCCTCCAAGCCTCTGTCCAAAGAGCTGGAGGACTTTGTCCAGAGCTCTGGTGAACACGGCGTCATCATCATGACATTAGGAACCCTGGTGGGGAACCTTCCTGAGGACATCGTTGAGGACATTGCTGCCGCTTTTGCTCAACTTCCTCAGAAGGTGATCTGGAGACATAAAGGTAAAAGACCATCCACCCTGGGCAACAACACCTTACTGCTGGACTGGCTCCCACAAAATGATCTCCTCGGTCACCCCAAGACCAAACTTTTCGTGGCGCATGGAGGAACCAACGGAATCCAGGAGGCCATCTACCACGGCGTCCCACTCGTGGGCCTGCCCCTCATGTTTGACCAGCAAGAAAACTTCTTCAGGATGAAAGTCAAAGGTGTGGCTAAAGTCCTGGACATTGCAACTGTGAACAAGGACAACTTCCTGGAGGCCCTGAAGGAGGTTCTTCACCAGCCCAGTTACAGGGAGAAAATGAAAACACTTTCCAACCTGCACAGGGATCAACCCATGAAGCCGATGGACCGAGCAATGTTCTGGATCGAGTTTGTCATGAGACACAAAGGAGCGAAGCACCTGCGGACGGAGTCTTACAAGATGAACGCCATCCAGTACCACTCCATCGATGTGCTGGCGTTCCTGGTGACGCTTGTTCTGCTGATAGTACTAGTCTTTACCTCAGCGGTAAAGTTTTTGTGGAGGAGGTTGTTTTGTAGAAGCAAAGTTAAAAAGGAATAAAGTACTCTGGTGGCATCTTTTTGAACTTCTTGTCTTGTAAATGACAATATTCAATATATTATATTTTGAGGATTTATTCAGGAGCCCGGGTGGAACATACGGGAGTAAAATATTAATGAATATTACTCTGCAAATGCAATATGTGGCTTTTGGAGTGTAGACATCAATTATCAAACTCCAATGCTGATTTCTAAGTACATATGAAACAATGGCCCATTTATGACATTTCAGAGAGGTTCACGCTGCTCAATCCTGCCAAAAATTTACAATGAACCTTGGACACTCTTCTAAGTTCCATTCTAAGAAAGTTTTACATGTTTTGTTGAATCTTGAATTGGGTTTCTGCAGGATGTTCTCAAACATTTAATGCAGATGTTAAAAATAAACCTTAAATGTATCCCGAATGTATCCGAAAACGGCAGTATTGTCATTTTTTAAATAAAAAAATGATGCACAAACAGGCACAAACACAAGCTGTACAGTATTACATCCTCCTGTGAGGAGGGTGTGTTTGCACGCCGCGGGGAAATTGAACTGACTATAAGGTTTAATTACACTGTAGTCTGTTCTTAATAATCTGTAACACTGATTTTAAAAAGCTCCATTAATATCTTATTTGTGTTTAAGCAAAAAGTCTATACAGACCTGTAAATGGAAGTTTAATTCTCATAAAAGTGAGAAGTGTCACTTAAATGAATCAATATTATAATATTCGGCCACAGCCCCACGTCCAGGCAACAGGAGACAGAAGGCTTGTCGACGTCACTCATTGATGCTTCACCGTATCAACTTAACATGTGGCCAGAGTGGCTTTCGTACATTAATAACACACAAACCGCCCACTGTTGCATAACCGACATTATGGTGGGGGGAACACACACACACACACACTGAACTTTAGTACTCCTCCCTATCAACACCCTCTGTTGTCATCCGACCCTCATAGTTGCATAAAACCGTCAGTCTGTGTCTTGTTGGCGACGGCTGAGCGTCCAGACAGCGAGCTCGCGCTGAACTGAGTCGACCGAACCCATCGTTACCTGTAAGTGTTTCAGCAGATTTCACAGACTCACAGCAATTAAATGCAGACTAAGTTTGTTTATTTTACACAAGCTTTAAAAAGATTATGCTGGTGTTTCAATGCAGTTATTCCCCCCTTTTTAAGCATGTTTTTGTTCAGTTCAGGAACAGGGGCATTACCGTGCGTGCGCAGCTTCACAGTGCACGTTTCAGATGTTTCCTATTCACAGGTTCAGTGCAGATAGTAAAGCTCTTCTCATTCTGCTTGGGAACTCAATGAAACCCTTTCAATAGTTCCTGTCATCATGGCAGGAGCGACAAGTTATCGATAAGAAAGTTTTACCTGATGACTTAGAAAGGTCTCAAGTTTACAGAAATGCAGGAAACAACATCAAAAACACAACCGTCTTTCATTAGAAAAGAATGTTATTATTTCATAAAAGTTGTGGATTTATGTTTGAAGTCCCTTGAAAGTGTAAAAAAAAGCAGCGGCTGTTAAAGTCCTGCTGTAGCTAAACATCCTCAACACCAGCCAACCCATCAAATGTTGAGAGGGGGACCAAAGCGCTTTGGTTTACAACTGGGGATTCAGCCACTAAAATGCAAATCCTTGTGTTGTTGTCAAATCTGGAAACAGGTTGTGTAATTATGCAAATGAGAAAATCAGAAGTCTCTGTTGCACCAACACCTTCAGCGGATTCTTGCTGCCAGTCATAGGAACATTTGCAGCCACCAATGTTGACACTAATGGTCACAGGTTTGCATCATTTATCAGTCACAGCTGATAACAGATAATGTACAAGCGGACACATAGCTGGGAACAATAAAGTCCTTTTATAATACACAGATGACTATTAACACCCCCGACATAGACATAGGATGCACTTAAACTCCAGTTAAAGTACTCTGGCCTCTCTTTATTTATGACCGTCACAGTTTTACAGTGGGACAGTCCAGCAAAACTGAGATAATCTGAATGTCTATGTTTAGATTATTCAGGACAAATCAAGCTTTCCTGCCTCGGCTTCAGAGATGCTTCGACCAACCTCGCTGCCACTCCTGTTGCTGATCTGCACTGTTTCGGTGGTGAATGCTGGAAAGGTGTTGGTGTATCCATTGGATGGGAGCCACTGGGTCAACATGAAAGTACTCATTGAGGAACTTCACTCCAGAGGTCATGAGGTCACGGTGGTGAGGCCGGCGGACAGCTGGTACATCAAGGCAGAGTCTTCATACTACAAGTCCATTACTCTCAGCTCCTCTGCTGGGTTTGATGCGAAAGGATTTGGGTTATTTGTTGAAAGAATGCTGGCCATGAGACGAGAAGGTGCCTCGCTTTGGAGCCGTTTATCTCTGGAGTATGAAGTGGTGGAAGCCTTTTATCAAATGAATAAGCAGGTAGTTGAGATGGTCAGAGAGATGTTTGAGGACACCCAACTGATGCAGAGGCTCCGTGATGCCAAATATGATTTGGTCCTTACAGACCCTGCAACTGGGCCAGGGGTGCTGCTGGCTCACCGGTTGGGTCTTCCACTGGTCTTTAATGTGAGGTGGACTGTCCAGGGTGAGGGGCATCAAGCAATCGCCCCTTCCCCATTATCCTATATTCCCATACCAGGAACAGAGCTGACAGACCAAATGACGTTTTGGCAGCGCGTCCAAAACATTATGTACTATTTCTTCTCCTGCTGGCAGATTTGGTACGTCACCGATCCAAACTACAGACCGTTTGTTCATCGTTACTTTGGTGATGATGTGCATTACATGGAGCTGTTCCAGGCAGCTGATATCTGGCTCATGAGGAACGATTTCACTTTTGAGTTTCCTCGACCCACCATGCCAAACGTCATCTACATGTCAGGATTTCAGTGTAAACCCTCCAAGCCTCTGTCCAAAGAGCTGGAGGACTTTGTCCAGAGCTCTGGTGAACACGGCGTCATCATCATGACATTAGGAACCCTGGTGGAGAAACTCCCTGAGGACGTTGTTGAGGACATTGCTGCCGCTTTTGCTCAACTTCCTCAGAAGGTGATCTGGAGACATAAAGGTAAAAGACCATCCACCCTGGGCAACAACACCCTACTGCTGGACTGGCTCCCACAAAATGATCTCCTCGGTCACCCCAAGACCAAACTTTTCGTGGCGCATGGAGGAACCAACGGAATCCAGGAGGCCATCTACCACGGCGTCCCACTCGTGGGCCTGCCCCTCATGTTTGACCAGCAAGACAACTTCTTCAGGATGAAAGTCAAAGGTGTGGCTAAAGTCCTGGACATTGCAACTGTGAACAAGGACAACTTCCTGGAGGCCCTGAAGGAGGTTCTTCACCAGCCCAGTTACAGGGAGAAAATGAAAACACTTTCCAACCTGCACAGGGATCAACCCATGAAGCCGATGGACCGAGCAATGTTCTGGATCGAGTTTGTCATGAGACACAAAGGAGCGAAGCACCTGCGGACGGAGTCTTACAAGATGAACGCCATCCAGTACCACTCCATCGATGTGCTGGCGTTCCTGGTGACGCTTGTTCTGCTGATAGTAGCAGTCTTTACCTCAGCGGTAAAGTTTTTGTGGAGGAGGTTGTTTTGTAGAAGCAAAGTTAAAAAGGAATAAAGTACTCTGGTGGCATCTTTTTGAACTTCTTGTCTTGTAAATGACAATATTCAATATATTATATTTTGAGGATTTATTCAGGAGCCCGGGTGGAACATACGGGAGTAAAATATTAATGAATATTACTCTGCAAATGCAATATGTGGCTTTTGGAGTGTAGACATCAATTATCAAACTCCAATGCTGATTTCTAAGTACATATGAAACAATGGCCCATTTATGACATTTCAGAGAGGTTCACGCTGCTCAATCCTGCCAAAAATTTACAATGAACCTTGGACACTCTTCTAAGTTCCATTCTAAGAAAGTTTTACATGTTTTGTTGAATCTTGAATTGGGTTTCTGCAGGATGTTCTCAAACATTTAATGCAGATGTTAAAAATAAACCTTAAATGTATCCTGAATGTATCCGAAAACGGCAGTATTGTCATTTTTTAAATAAAAAAATGATGCACAAACAGGCACAAACACAAGCTGTACAGTATTACATCCTCCTGTGAGGAGGGTGTGTTTGCACGCCGCGGGGAAATTGAACTGACTATAAGGTTTAATTACACTGTAGTCTGTTCTTAATAATCTGTAACATTGATTTTAAAAAGCTCCATTAATATCTTATTTGTGTTTAAGCAAAAAGTCTATACAGACCTGTAAATGGAAGTTTAATTCTCATAAAAGTGAGAAGTGTCACTTAAATGAATCAATATTACAATATTCGGCCACAGCCCCACGTCCAGGCAACAGGAGACAGAAGGCTTGTCGACGTCACTCATTGATGCTTCACCGTATCAACTTAACATGTGGCCAGAGTGGCTTTCATATATTAATAACACACAAACCGCCCACTGTTGCAGAAACGACTTTATCTTGGGGGGAACACACACACACACACACTGATCTTTGTACTCCTCACTATCAACACCCTCTGTTGTCATCCGACCCTCATAGTTGCATAAAACCGTCAGTCTGTGTCTTGTTGGCGACGGCTGAGCGTCCAGACAGCGAGCTCGCGCTGACCCGAGTCGACCGAACACATCGTTACCTGTAAGTGTTTCAGCAGATTTCACAGACTCACAGCAATTAAATGCAGACTAAGTTTGTTTATTTTACACAAGCTTTAAAAAGATTATGCTGGTGTTTCAGTGCAGTTATTCCCCCCTTTTTAAGCATGTTTTTGTTCAGTTCAGCAACAGGGGCATTACCGTGCGTGCACAGCTTCACAGTGCACGTTTCAGATGTTTCCTATTCACAGGTTCAGTGCAGATAGTAAAGCTCTGCTCATTCTGCTTGGGAACTCAATGAAACCCTTTCAATAGTTCCTGTCATCATGGCAGGAGCGACAAGTTATCGATAAGAAAGTTTTACCTGATGACTTAGAAAAGTCTCAAGTTTACAGAAATGCAGGAAACAACATCAAAAACACAACCGTCTTTCATTAGAAAAGAATGTTATTATTTCATAAAAGTTGTGGATTTATGTTTGAAGTCCCTTGAAAGTGTAAAAAAAGCAGCGGCTGTTAAAGTCCTGCTGTAGCTAAACATCCTCAACACCAGCCAACCCATCAAATGTTGAGAGGGGGACCAAAGCGCTTTGGTTTACAATTGGGGATTCAGCCCCCAAAAATGCAAATCCTTGTGTTGTTGTCAAATCTGGAAACAGGTTGTGTAATTATGCAAATGAGAAAATCAGAAGTCTCTGTTGCTCCAACACCTTCAGCGGATTCTTGCTGCCAGTCATAGGAACATTTGCAGCCACCAGTGTTGACACTAATGGTCACAGGTTTGCATCATTTATCAATCACAGCTGATAACAGATAACGTACAAGCGGACACATGACTTGGAACCATAAAGTCCTTTTATAATACACAGATGACTATTAACACCCCCGACATAGACATAGGGTACACTTAAACTCCAGTTAAAGTACTCTGGCCTCTCTTTATTTATGACCGTCACAGTTTTACAGTGGGACAGTCCAGCGAAACTGAGATAATCTGAATGTCTATGTTTAGATTATTCAGGACAAATCAAGCTTTCCTGCCTCGGCTTCAGAGATGCTTCAACCAACCTCGCTGCCACTCCTGTTGCTGATCTGCACTGTTTCGGTGGTGAATGCTGGGAAGGTGTTGGTGTATTCATTGGATGGGAGCCACTGGGTCAACATGAAAGTACTCATTGAGGAACTTCACTCCAGAGGTCATGAGGTCACGGTGGTGAGGCCGGCGGACAGCTGGTACATCAAGGCAGAGTCTTCATACTACAAGTCCATTACTCTCAGCTCCTCTGCTGGTATTGATGAGGAAGGATTTGGGTTATTTGTTGAAAAAATGCTGGCCATGAGACGAGAAGGTGCCTCGCTTTGGAGCCGTTTATTTGTGGAGTATGAAGCCGTTTATCAAATGAATAAACATGTACTTGAGATGGTCAGAGAGATGTTTGAGGACACCCAACTGATGCAGACGCTCCATAATGCCAAATATGATTTGGTCCTTACAGACCCTGCAACTGGGCCAGGGGTGCTGCTGGCTCACCGGTTGGGTCTTCCACTGGTCTTTAATGTGAGGTGGACTGTCCAGGGTGAGGGGCATCGAGCAATCGCCCCTTCCCCATTATCCTATGTTCCCATACCAGGAACAGAGCTGACAGACCAAATGACGTTTTGGCAGCGCGTTCAAAACATTATGTACTATTTCTTCTCCTGCTGGCAGATTTGGTACTTCGTCGATCCAAACTACAGACCGTTTGTTCATCGTTACTTTGGTGATGACGTGCATTACATGGAGCTGTTCCAGTCAGCTGATATCTGGCTCATGAGGAACGACTTCACTTTTGAGTTTCCTCGACCCACCATGCCAAACGTCATCTACATGTCAGGATTTCAGTGTAAACCCTCCAAGCCTCTGTCCAAAGAGCTGGAGGACTTTGTCCAGAGCTCTGGTGAACACGGCGTCATCATCATGACATTAGGAACCCTGGTGGAGAACCTCCCTAAGGATGTTGTTGAGGACATTGCTGCCGCTTTTGCTCAACTTCCTCAGAAGGTGATCTGGAGACATAAAGGTAAAAGACCATCCACCCTGGGCAACAACACCCTACTGCTGGACTGGCTCCCACAAAATGATCTCCTCGGTCACCCCAAGACCAAACTTTTCGTGGCGCATGGAGGAACCAATGGAATCCAGGAGGCCATCTACCACGGCGTCCCACTCGTGGGCCTGCCCCTCATGTTTGACCAGCCAGACAACTTCTTCAGGATGAAGGTCAAAGGTGTGGCGAAAGTCCTGGACATTACAACTGTGAACAAGGACAACTTCCTGGAGGCCCTGAAGGAGGTTCTTCACCAGCCCAGTTACAGGGAGAAAATGAAAACCCTTTCCAACCTGCACAGGGATCAACCCATGAAGCCGATGGACCAAGCAATGTTCTGGATCGAGTTTGTCATGAGACACAAAGGAGCGAAGCACCTGCGGACGGAGTCTTACAAGATGAACGCCATCCAGTACCACTCCATCGATGTGCTGGCGTTCCTGGTGACGCTTGTTCTGCTGATAGTACTAGTCTTTACCTCAGCGGTAAAGTTTTTGTGGAGGAGGTTGTTTTGTAGAAGCAAAGTTAAAAAGGAATAATGAATGGCAAGAGAGTTCCTGAATTGCCATTTCATTCAAAGAATTCCTTGAGTTACAAGTTTTGCCTCAAATCTTCAAGTTTCCACAGGATGGATGAGAATAACTTATGACATTTCAGAGAGGTTCACGCTGCTCAACAGCAGTACTTATTTAGATGTATAGAACTACTATCATCTCCTCTCTCAAAAGTCTGAGTCTCTTGTTCATCAACAAAACTCCTTTCTAAATTTATGAAGTCTTTTTGCTTTAAGATCTCAGGATCACACGTCGATATGTTGAAATCAAAGCACAAAAACATGAAGAGCGAGTAGATTCAGGTGACTGTGAAAATCAGATCGTTCCAAAGAACCCGAGGGAGGATCCAGAGATTCAGCAATGAAAGGTCAAAAGAACTAATGAGCTGGCAGACAACTTGTGTGACCGAATGTTCAAGCACCATCAGAATCTCAGAAATTACAACAGAAAAATGACTGATGAAATCTGTGAAAAATAAAATTAACTTGGAGAAGATTCGAGTTCAGACGTATCAGTGTTACATATGAAATGTCAAGAACTATTTGTTTGATTATTTATCTTCAACGCTTTGTCTTTTGCAAGCATTACCTGGCCTTGAGCATAACAAACTCACTCTGTGTACACACACACACACACACACACACACACACACACACACACACACACACACACACACACACACACACACACACACACAGTGACCTTTATAACTGTTACTTCATTTGAACTGATTCACACTCAAATGAACCAAATGAAAACCTCCAACAAGCTCGAGGGATTGATCCAGGTTGTCGTATTTACAACAAAGCTGAACAAATGTGTTTTTTGGTTTGTTTGTTCTCTAACATGCTGTATGATTTTGTTATTGGGAGAAAGTCCTTCCAGATGTGTCCTATAGTGCCAGACCCTGACAGCAACTTCCAGATGTTTCCTATATATTAAGAGG
Source organism: Takifugu rubripes (assembly GCF_901000725.2). NCBI lineage: Eukaryota > Metazoa > Chordata > Actinopteri > Tetraodontiformes > Tetraodontidae > Takifugu > Takifugu rubripes. Next base: position 7,641,691 of record NC_042305.1, read on the forward strand.
CACAAAAACAGGAGTTGACCTGAAGGCAACATGCAGTCGCATTCACGCTGCTTCAGAAGTCCAGGTTATAAACTAGGGGAGGAACATTAGGAGTCTATGCCTGGCAGGAACCTTAACATGTCCCGGATGTGTTTGGAACTTAAATAGGTAGAAGCTCATAAAGCATCCAGGACATCATGTCCCAGAGGTGTTTGTAGTTTGAGGAGCCAGGAGCTCGTCCTCTCCTGGTGACCAACACAAACCCTCCTGGTATCATTTCACTATGGGAAGAACTTCTGACAGATACTAGCAGTCCAGTTCCTGAGCTGAAGCACGTCTCTACAGGTTCAGAGAACAGAACGTACTCCCCGTGCTGTTGTGTAATCGGGAAAGTGAACTGTGAATTTCCAGAAGTCTCAGAGGAAAACAGATCAAAAAAAACCCCAAAAAGAAATGCTTCATTGGGTGTATGATGGAACATTATGTAGACTGCTTGATAGCAATTTATACTGATAATAATGGTTAAGATAGCTCACATAAATAACAGTGACTAGCAAATATGAGCCAATCTTATTACAGTGTAATAACAAACAAACTCAACAATAACAAACTCTTCTCTTCCGTGTACTCCACAACTATCCCATTGTCTAAAATATTGCAGCGTTCTACCGAAGCAGCTGGTTGATATTAAAAATGTAATAGAGCTTAATCTTTATAGCTGGTTTATCCACTTTGTTTTGTATTTCGTGTTCATGCTCAAGCGCAGGTGATATATTAAATTACTTCTCAGCACACTGAAATAACACATTATTAAATAGTAATACCTAAGTACAGTGGCTTATAGGCATCTTGTTTCACTTGTGAAACCTTGATTTTCTCTAATGGAATCAGATAGTGTGAGCAGGATTAACCCTACCCACTGTATTGTGCTGGTGGACTTTTTGTTTTTTGCAACTTTCCCAGCTCCACCTGACAGAGAAAATGGACCGGAATCACACTGCACTTGTATTAAAAGGGTCTGAAATTGCACACCGCATCAGAGAAGAGGAATTTAATGTTGACTCACTGTTGTAGGGAGTAGACAGGAAGGATTCGCCTGCAGCAGCCTGAGGTGTCTCATCCTTGTCCCTGTTGAGGTCTGCCCCCTTGTGGATAGAAGCGGGACTGCATGGAGATGCGAGATTTGTGTTATAACGCTCTTTTATTTTAAGGTCATAGTTAAAGGGCAATGCAAGTTCTGGCTTAAAAATACCCCAGTGAAGTACAAAATCAAGTATGAGTGCACCCAGCTGGGGTCCAGCTATCCAGATGGACCTAGAGAAGTGATCTTTTGACCGGGACCCCAAAGAAGAGACCCGGTCAACTTCCTTGTTTTTTAAATTGAATATTTATTAATTAATTGATCACATGTGTAAATGTGTCTGATCTGACCTTCTGTGACACATTCGCGGCTGACCACACAAGCTGTCTCCGTGGGAGGACGGTGTTCCGATGATGGTGCCAAAGGCCGTATCCAGGTAACTGAGAGGCAGTGTCCTGTTTATGGGACGGTGAATCTGAGCTCCGCTCCACTGGGTCAGAGCCGCCTTGCTGCCCACGTAGAAATGAACCAGAGCCGGCAGAGAGTCAAAGGCCTCCTCCTCAAGGCTGTACTGAACACGAGTGTAGGTTTCGCTGGACTGCAGAACTGTCCTTCTGATTAGGAAGTGAAGAGTTTTCTGCTGCCAGTGGCAGGTCAGGACAAAGTCACCGTGATTGGACCGAGAATCTCGGATGAGGAATTCGCCATGATTCACCACCAGGCTCTCTGCCACCTGAGTAAGAGTTAAAAAAAAAAGAAAAGTTCCAGATACAACTTTGCATTTAGTTGGTGCCAAACTCACAAATTTGGAAAAGTTAGAGTTTATGAGGTTAGGTAAACTTGATAGACGTTCTCTCCCTCATATCTGCTTTTATAATTATCCATAAAAGATTTTCTTATTCGTTATTGGCCCCAAGATTTAAAGACGAAAATCTCAGATTTAGTGAGATTACGTTGCCCCCTGCTGGGCAGAAATAGAATGTTCAATTACAATCGCTTTTCACTCATTTTTCAGATCTCTGATCCGTTTATAGCGATATATTTAATTAATTCCGCCTAGCTTTGAGTATTTCAAACAAACTATGTGTAAACTTGGGAGAGGAACATTATGGACCAGACATACTTCATGACAACAGTTTGTCTCCATCTTTAGAAAAAAATATGCAAGATTATTGAATAATCTCTTGACATAAACTGATAATAGTTATGGACATACGTGTTTATAGAGCTAAAATGCTCTATAGATTAGATAAAAAAATGACTCAGAATCATAAGAAGCTGATTTCTGTTTTAGATAAGTAAGCATTCCTCTAAAAACTGTACAACTGAAAACAGATAAGCACTTGAGTCAGTACTGTGTGGGTGTGTGTACGTGCAGACCTCCCAGGGTACCGGCCCGTGGTACCATGCATGGCTCTTCAGGTTGGTGCCGCTCAGCCGCAGCTCGTCGTCTAACTGCTTCTTCAGGTTCTCCGACGGCGGCTCCAACCAGAATTTGTCTTTAGAGAACTTGAAGGTCATCCCAGGAGGATCGACATGAAAATACAACCAAACAGATACTAAAACAGGTGTCGACCAGCTCTCTGTCCTCTCAGAGGAAAAAGCATCATGGGTAAATGTCCTCCGCACTGTTTGGAGTAAGGGGACAGGGGAGGACAGGAGGGTGGGGTTGTGGCATTCCCACACTGGCATCCACTCTAGTGCACCAGGGGCCCGGGACCCCGACCCGTGCTAGAGTCCCAGCCTGGTTGCTGTGGCAACATTAATGTGAGGCGGGGGTCATCACTCAGCAGCGCTTTGTTTAACACATCTTCATGTAAGCACACATACAAAAGAATACTGTATATCAAGGCTTCACACCCACCAACGAGTCTGGAATGTTTGCGTCGTGACACTCACACGCAGGCATTATTGTGGTTACACTGTTATAACAGTGACATGTTGTCCCCTCAAACTCATCAGAATGGTCTCTCCCACTGGCTGTTAATCAAGGGCTCAAGACAAAAATGGAGCATGTGTGTGTGAATGTTTGTGTTTCTGTAGGTTTTTTTAGGCAAAACAGTGGCACAGTGTGTAAGTGGGAGTTGGGGGGGGGGGGTTGTTAGTCCGTTTAATTACATCAGTATTAACATTGGTGGGCAGCTTGTCCCATTCAGCCAAGTGAGTCTGTCAAGTGTCCAATTACGAGTCATTGAACTGGAAATTCTCTTGCTCTCTCTACTCTGTTTCTATCTTCTCAAGATGGGACGAGGCCACTGCTGTTACCGGCGGCAACGCCGGAGGCTTCAAAGTATCTTCCCCGTGATGCACGCATTCCCAGAGTCCTTCTGCCACCGATCCTGATCGAATTACAGCGCAGGTCCAGAGTGCAGAGAGGGGAAAACAGAAACCCACCGCCAGGCACAAAGAAAAGAGTCTCTCAAAAAGAGCGCGTGAGAAGAGGTTAGCGAGCGATAGACGGAAACAAAGCAGCTTTAGAAGGAAGCTTACCTTCACGTAATCTCCGCTGGTGTCTGCAGAACCCTTCAGACTGAAAAAAGAGAGGAAATGCTGTCATGAAAAATACCCAGTAACCATTTCAGACAGGGTTCCTACATGCAGGCTTTGGATCAGGAGGCTTTAGTTCACAAGGTCTCGCTGATCGACATTCAGCTGTTCTACATGTTGTATGAATAAATCACAATAAAAATCAAGGCAATCTAAATAATGAGCTCATTTTCTGGTCCATAATGTTCCTCCCGGTACTTTTGTTTTGATGAAAAGGTCTGAAATGAGGTAAAATCAGGAAGTTGTTCCAATAATTCTAAAGAGATCTGAGTCAAAAATGATTGTGGTTTGAAGGGGTGTTTGTCGAACAAATTCAGAGACATGTGACAACGAACGTGGGTGTTTCAGCTATGACGCACCTCCATCCAGCCACTTCAGCAACCTATCGGTTTAGTTCCAAAAATAAACTAAAAAACTATTAATGATCTGTCCTGAATTATTTCTTACAGATCTTTGAATAAAAATGTTGGTTTGGTGTCTATAACACACACATTTTTACAATATATACATCAAACTTATGAGCAAGAGGAGTTTATTGTTGTTATTATGCCGCCACTAAACCAGCACAGCACCTGTGGGCTCAAACACCTGATCAGCCAATCACAGCACAGCAAGATCAAAACATTCGACGAACCACAACCACAGACAGACTCTACATCCAAAAAAATGTGTCACAAAGCTCAAATGGCCTCAGATCGGTTTCCTGAATACACGAGTATCCAGGACACTCAGGACAGCCTCAGAGGTGACCGATGCTGGTCCACTGACATGTGGTTTGGTCTCTAAACTACAATCCCAAAACACTTTTCTGTAACCCTCCCGTCTTATTATGCAAGCGTTGTCCTGCCTCCGCCCAGCAACAGCTGCAACATAACACAACAAGCTTCTGATGGGAGGATGGGGAATACTTCTGTTGCTGCGTGAGCGCCCTGAAACCAGCCAAATGCTGTTTGTCAGAACAGAACCTTCCTGTGGCTGACGTCAGGGAGCACGTGCTAAAAAAGAAAGGGGAGAACAGTGAAAGTGCGTCTCAAGGCGGCCGTGTGTCGTGCGAATAAAGCTGCAACGTGTGTGAGAGGGAATGAGTCCTAATTCGCCCCACCCACGGTCGCCTGCACTGGTTTATGGCCCTTAATGCACCGAGAGACAGAGGACAGAGAAGGAGACATGGGAACTGTGGGCTAGTTCCCACAGCACTGTCCACAGTCTGTAGACCACAACACCACGAGGATGAGGATGGGACGCCCGAAACATCTGCATGGCTTTTTTTTTAGCGCTGAAGACACAAATGTCTAAGTCACGGATTTTTGTCTTAGGGGCTGTGAATACAGCTGCGGCCTTCCCCCCACTCTTCATCCACGGAATAGATCCCCCAAACCCCCCAACACGGGGGGAACTCCCACCGCCCCGGGGGCTGCAAACACTCCCCAAAACGGTCATCAAACTTTTACTGCGTTTCCTGCAACTTTACAGCGCCGCTTGACATCCACTGAGGTGCGGTTCAAAGCTCCCAGATAACCCAAAACAAATGTGACATCGCCAACATGTGTCTGGCCTCAGGGGAACTAAACAGCGAGCGGGAGAAGAAAGGCTGGTTCTGACCAAGGAAACATTTCAAAATGAAAGTCGTTGCTCACTTTGGACGACTGAATTCAACGAAATGCTGCATCTTTTTGAGAAACTTGTGAAGAAAAAGATGATAAATAAATTCCTCACATGCACTTCTCCACTGACTGTTTATGGTATTTGAGATTGAAACATAGCCCAAATTCATGTCAGGAGGGAGCAGGTAGAGCGGACAGGACGGGGAAAGGAGCTTCCAAAAAAAGCTTATCGCTATTCTGAGTGAAAGCAGCGCAGGATCAAATTCCTGCACTTATGTAACGCAGTCATGTCCAGAAAGACGCACGCACTCCGTCAGTACACAGACTCAGTGCGCTGGTTTTAAAGTTGGCCAAAGTTTTGGCATCTTTAACCAGGAAATCAAAGCGCCGCGTTGAAAACGTTTCAAATCTTTAATTCCAGTGGCGTTTGCGTGTTTGACCGAGCGCGTCTCTACCAAAACCGAGACCCCAAATTCCAATTTTCTCACCTGTTTTCTACCTCCCCGGAGCGGATCAAGACACGGTCAGTGCGCCCTGCTTCGCCCATCTTCTCCCGCGGAGTCCGATACGCAACCCGGCGAACTGCGCGCTGATGGCACCGGAGCGCAGCCGGTGAGCAACTAGTGCGCATGTCCGCTGACTCATTACCGTGAAATTAGCGGACTAAAAGCCCTGTCAGGGGATTTTAACTCGTAACTGTCACAGCGCTCACCCACTTTTGTAACTTGAAACAACTGCGTTCAACAATCACAAAGGAATTGTAATAAAGGCTGGATATTATTTACTTATTTATCTTCGTGAGGATCCTCAATGCTTTAATCTGTTTGGGGTTGTTGGTTTTTAATCCTGTCACCACAACTTTAAACAACATTCGCTAAAGATGTAAAAATAGTTCCCAATTCATCTTCTCACCTGCTTATGTTGACTTTCTTCGAGTCATTTGCAGCCTCTGTTGCTTCCTGTTTTCCTGCGATGCCTCTCCGAGTGCAAGCGCTTTCATAGATGGGATCCATCGGGACGTACAGGTCCTGCGGGGAGGCCGCTTTGGTCATGTTTGACGGCTTTCTCACACAGCTATTGGTGTCTGAAACATCTGTCTCTGTCCACAGCACCTCTGTGTGATCGAGGGGTTTCCTGCAGTGGTCGGCCGGTGAGGTCAAAGGTGAAGGCCTACCGGGGGCTGGTGTGCAGGGCAGCGGCCGGGACGCTGCAGGAACGGACAGAGACTGGTCCAGACTGGTCAGGCTCTGGTTGGACAGGGCGTGTAGCAGAGGGGAGTGTTGGACGTGTTCCTCCGCCTTCCAATGGCTCTTCGTCTTCTTTTCTTTCTCCTCTTCTTTACTTTTCTTCTGTTTCATTTCTCTGCAGCTTTTCTTCTGTGACTGACTGCGGGGAATAGTTCCCACATGGGTGTACATTTCATCGGAGTGGGCATAGTTGGGGCTTTGGAGGCAGGGCTCGATGTCATCCACAGACTGACCCCCCACTGCAGTAAGGCTTTCACTGCGTCCCGAGGTTGCCTTGATGTTGGGCTTCTCCGAGTGGCGGCTCGTCAGATTAGTGAGGCTCCCGAACCATTTAAAACCTGCGGAGGATTATGGATTTAATTAGACTGGCTCGAAATCTTTACACCAGTACAGAGCTGTCATGTTTAGGGGTTAGTGCGAGGGGACCGTAAACACCAGAGAGACATCTGGGAAATGCTGGCTGAAGTTATGTTCTCACGGGTAACGAGCTGGAGTGTGGGGGTGGTGGTGGGGGTGGGGGGGGGGGGACTGTTCTCAGTCAGCAGCAAATAGCATTTTCATGGAAAGGTCATGGTTGCGATTCTCAGCATGCAAATAATGACGCAGTTCTAACATAAGACACCGGCTCCCCCTTTCAGACCCGTCAGCTCGGTTCAGTACACCTCCTAGTGTAAACCTAAGGGGTGTCGTGTTGTAGCTGCTCGGAGACGTAGCACGAAACACAAAAAGAACCTCAAAGTGGCAGAGGACGGTGAGAGCTGCAGGGTTCACAGGCAGGGAAATTTTAATTTGGAATCGCAATAGCAGACAATCGAGTTGAGCTAAAATGAGAGTGCGGACGTTATGATGACTTCTTTTTCTTTTTACCCACAGCCGAAAGACCGGTTGGGTCTTTGTCTGGGTTGCGCTACATGGTGTTGTCTCATTTTAAACAGCAGAAGTGGTCAGAGGACCCACTGGCAAGCAACAGGAGGCTCTCCTACTCACTCAGCCCACACAGAGGAGCCTGATTAATCCTGAACACACTAATGAAGGAAACCAAACAAAAACGTGCATGTTTGCAGGCAGGTGACGCGTCACAGAATGGAAAATTTCATTTTACATATGATCTGATTATAATAGTGTAATTACACACATTACATCTGTTTTTTCTCTTCGCATTCTTTGAAATATGATGACTGTGGTAGGTTCTACATGTAGAAGGCTGTTTTTAAGAGGGTTTATGTCAATATAAATACGTTACTTCTGATGATGTGTTGTTTACCGGTACTTCAATAGCAAGTCATCTAGATTATCAGTAATGAACCACAGGAAGTGACTTCCTGTTCTTAAAACGAAAATGATGAAACAGGAAAACCTAAATGTGAGCAACTAGGACGTAATAGTTTAAATGTGCCAAAATCATCGACATTAATTTGTTGCTGTCTCCTGTAAAAATGAAAAATAATGTTAGACCTTTACGACGTCGGCTGCTCCAAAACACATTTAGTTGCTGCAAACGGACATGTTTTGTTTGTCCTGGAGTTATCTGAGGAATGTTGTTGTACAGTGACTGGCTAAAGCTCCCAGCATTTCTGTTCCAGCCCCTGCAGCTCTCACCAGTGTTTGATTATGTTTCTGCCCCCGGGAGCCATTAGACTCTGAAAACACTGACGGATATTTATGTCCTTCGCTAAATATAGTCAGATAAAAAAGATTTTAAAAAAGGAAGGTGGAAGGTCTAGATAAAAAATTTTAAATATGCAAACCTTTGCGATGTCAGGAAACTAGATGAATATGAGAAGAGTTGTGTGTTTTAGTGACGTCTAAGGGCTACATAATGCAACAACTTCCCGCTTTGCCTTTATCAGAAACTCCTTTTTTCAAGATTGATGCTATTAACTATTTTTCTTACACTTATTTGTTTATAAATCGAATTTTTAAAGGTGGTTAGTTTCTGTTTGCACTTGTATGTTTGACCTAGTAGTGTCCAGAGGGAGTGCACCTGTCCGCTAATTATAATAAAAATGCATTTTTGATTGATGCCGTGTACTTCATATAGCTATTGCAATTACATATTGCTGTTCTAATATGCCCACAAAGGTCCTTTTTTTTCTAATGAATGTATAAAAAATAAAGGCTCCATCACAGCATTTTCTGAAAGCTTTTCACTGCCGAGAAGACATAAACTGATTGGTTTCGAACTTCTGCCCAAAGCAAAAGATCACATTGATTTGTTTTTGTGGGTCTAGCCTCAGCACTAAATAGCACACAATTATCTTGTGAAGCAGCAGCAGAAGAAGAGGCGCACAGAGCGCCGTTGTCTTCTCAGACACTTGCTGTCATTTCTTAGCTTAACCCAGCGCTCCAGCTCAGCCTGGCTGCGCTCCATTCAATGTGCACAAAGGCGCCTCTATGTTGCCTTTACAATGGACCAAAAAACTGTTTGGAAGTGGAACAGTGAACAAAGACACACACAAACACACTCCAAACAAATGTCAATAGCTCACACTATTTATCTAATTACAGAAACAGTGTTCCCAAAATTGTCGTCTATTACGTGACAGTAGCTAAGTCTGCCTAAACAAATACAGGCCTAGTGCTTTTTAAGTTAAACTCGCCACTCTTCAGAGGAACATACTGCAATTTTCACCTCCACCCAGTCAATCATCTACCAAAGTTTATCTGCCTCAGTGCTGTGTTACATTATGAACCCTAGAACAGAGATCAAGGAGTTCGAAGTGACAAGAAATGTTATTTCACACGACTTGGTTAACTAACTTGGGCTTTGGTCCAGCAATTTGGTCCTTTTGTGAGGGGGTGGGGGGCATCTACTGTCCATAAATGCACAGTAAACACGGTCCTGCTGCTGGTGATCTAAATGGCATTTCAGTATTTTCTAGGTCGGCTGGTGTGTTACCGTTATGTGCAGCCAAGCGAACGTTGTCAGGATGCCAGATGAGGTGATAGTAAAGGGAAGTAAAGACTAAACAGCACGCAGCTTCAACAAAAGTCAATTCCAACTCACCCAGCTTTCGTTTGTTCATGTTTCTGAAGTGGAATCTGTCACCTTGGCAGAATGTCGGCGCCTATAAAACCTTCACGAGGGTCTGCATCTTCTGCTGCCTCGGGGTGTGGAAGCGTTGCGCCTCTTCACCCTTCAGGCTGCTTCCTGCTAAACTCAGCGGAAGTGTCGGAGGTTTTTTAAAGCTGGTTTTGGTGTTGATGCAATCAGGGGTCATTTTCTGACGGCGAGGGCAGCAGCCAGCAGCACGATGTCTCAAACTTTAAGTTCCTAATGAAGAATCCACTTTGCTTTAATGCGCTGGACTCACAGGCGGAAGCTCACAGAATCAGATGATGTGTGAATAAATGAGAAAATGATAAAAGTATTGACTGTAGGTTTTTGGAAGCAATTTAGATTCGGAGGAATTTGGGCTAAAGATGATGTTTGTTTTTACTCTTTTTGCCCAAGACTTTAAACATTTGCTCCAGCCGTGGAGAGCAACTCTTAGAAACTATGCTGCTTCTGCAGCTTTAATAATTGCCCAACTTGTTACAGTAAAATGTGCCTTTTTTGCTATTTTTATTTTGTAAAGAAGAAGAAACAATCCTGTCAGTGACTTTTGAGATGACCAAAATTACACATTTCACTTCTTGAAATTCCTGAAATTATTGGGTGGAGCTCCATCCTTGGTTGAAGTGACTTCTGCTTGACCTCAATGTTAAAATTACAGGGACGGTGTGAAACACGCCACAAAACATTCGTGAAACTGCACTCATTTTTGGAAGTTTTAATGCGGTTTCAAATCTTTTAGAGGAGAACCGGTTGCTAAATTTGGATTTTTGAAGCCACATTTGAAATCATTTTAAGAAGCGGGTGGAGGTAAAAGCAGAACAGAGTACAAGTGTCAGAGAAATAAAGGGAGGCTTGAGAAGGGAGAACATGTAGAAAAAGGTCATTTATCTGTCTCCGGGCTCTGTGGGTGGAGGCACACAGCTCTCACCATCTTGCAACACTTCCTGTCCACGTTTCCTGAAGAAGAAGCATCCCAGAACCAACAGAGCTCAACCACTCTCAACAGTTCTGCTCCTGTATGTTGATATTTTACTAAAAAACAATTTTGATCTTGTTGGCCTCTGTTTACTACAGAAGCATATACACATTGTTTTTTCTGTTTTTTCCCCAGCTTTTCTGAGTATTTTCCCCAAGAAAACCTCAACAAATAAATTAGTCAGAAGAAACCTTAGGCCCCCCCCCCCAGTGAGTGCACTACACTTAAATATTATATGACTATTGGCGTTTACTATAACTTATTTTCTTCTAACAACCACCCTGAAGCAAAAAACAAGTTAATTCATTGTTTTTGCAGGTGTTTTGCTGATTAGTTCGTGTTATCTGCCTTGTTATATAAAAGAAAATTAATTTATGAGGCTCTGCTGTGTGTTGTTTCCCTGATTTGACTCCGTACAACCACATAAATGTTCTTTTCCACCGTTTTCTGGCTGCAGAATTCTAATTAAATCCACCAGCCTGCAGCAGTGACCCTGTTTCTGTCTGTGTCATATAAGAGCTGTAATGTTTGCTGAACAAGGACGCTTCAGAATCAGAGATGAATGAAGACACATGTACCAAGTGGGTCATGTTACTGATGCTGAGCCTCTAAAGACAAACTCACGTGTCTGAAACTCCAACGAAGGAGATATTATTGATCAGATCTGAAGATTTGAGTCGGCTCCTTCCCGGAGGGCATAAGAGCTGAACTCTGAATCATTTTAAAAATAAAATAACATTGCAATCATGTACAGTTTAAATGTGGATAGTGGGATTCATGTTGGTTTTCTTACTCCAATGCTGATGTAATGTGAAACTGATGTACTTCTCATATGTCTGCCGAAAATCTGTAAAACATTTTTTTGAGAAAAACATTTTAAATGTTAAACTACATTTAAACCACTCTACTCTAGTCATTTAAAAATGCTTTTGATTTCTCTTTTCATTTGTTATTTTGTGACAAGGTTCACCATTCTGCTCATCCCTTCCTTGGTCACAAGACCTCCGCCTGTCACTCATATGCCTTCATATATCGCGATGCCAACAGGTCCTTGAGCTCAGGGCTCTCCCGTCAGCTAATAACTGAACTAGTTAACAAAACATCAATAAGATGTTTGAAACTAAAGATGTGATCCAAATTCAATTCAAATACGAATTTATTTGATTCAATTTTGATTAATATTGTTGTACCGGTAATATTGGTATGGTAATATTGTGGGTGCTGTTCTGATGGCGTAGACTAGATGGTAGCAGAGTAAAAATAAAGGCTGAAACCAGCAGGGAAAATAGGAAACTATCATTGCTGAGTATTTTAAATTACAAGCACAGAATAATGCATGCATTAGTATCAAATTCAGTTAAACATTTAAAATATCCCACAAACAGCTCATAAGGGATTTTGTGGTTTTAGTGCACGAAGGACAAAGGAGGAGAAATCATTGTACATGTTAGTTTTATGCTATTCTTGATCATGTGATATGAAATATAATCAAGACTTCTTTAAATCACGGATTAAAGACATTTGTGGATAAAATACTGTTGGCAGAAAAAGGATTTAGCAGCAGGATGAAAACATATCGGATCTTCAGGATTTACGGACAAATTCTGTCATTTGGCACATCACAGTGAGAAAGCTTTGCAGCCACTTCACCTCCAGATGCTCCGCACAATTTGGACTCTGGTCAAATGATTTCCCAAATGAGATTAGCCTCTGCCTGAGAAAATCTGTCCTAACATCTCATTTAATTTGTCCCTCATGAAATGTCATTTGTGCTAATCAAACAACTAAAGTGGCGTGACAAGATAATCTTCTTTCTCTTATAAGCCAGTTCAGGTCTGAGAGGAAGACACTTGTATTCAGATATGATTGGATCCTGTCAGCCGGGCAGAACTTCAGATGTATATAAGATAAAATGTTGCCATGATCCTGTCAGGGTCCCTTTTAGCACCAGCAAACACACAAGGAGGAGTGCGACTTGGTTAATTAAACACGGGTTTTCGTTTTTCTGACGGGAAGTGATTCTGAAGGGAATTCGGGATCCGATCCTGATTGATGAGGATGAGGATGAGGATGAGGATGAGTGAAGAGAGTATTGTTCATGACCTAAACACACCCTCACCACTGGAATCTTCATGTCGACCGTGTGTGGCGCTGTAGCTCCGGTAGGGGACGCTCCTGGGCGCGTTCTAATGAGTTTAAATGATTTAGGAAGGCTAAAAGCAGTTGTTTACTTTAATTTCCGACTTTTCTTACTTTAATTTCTCTATCTAAACGGTTTATATTTTAGTATTAGATGAGAACTGTTTAATAAATTGGCTACAATAATGTCAATAAAAATGTAATCATATTAATGTATACCAGAATCTCGTTTTAATTTGGGAGGGGGGTGGATAAAAGTTAAACAAGGTTTGCTCTCTTTGACTTTTACCAAAATCAGCCTACATACTTACACAAACAGGGATAATTTATTTTCTTTATCTTCTATCTTTAAGCTGTATTTTAAAGGTTTTAAGGTTTAAAATTGTGTATCCTTGCTTCACCACCAATTCCTCTTGGCCATGTTGCACACTTGTCTTGCAGCAATCTCTGTCTAAATGATGTTGCTACAGAAACGTCTGTTTAACAGTGGCCTCTCTGTCTGTCTCAGTGTCTGTCTCTGTCTCTCTCTTTTTGTTATTGCATGTGCTAAAATATTGATGCGTCTCTGTTTACACCATCTCTGTCTGGGATATTTGGCTCCGACGGATCAACAGGCAGGATGTTTACTGTTTGCGAATCCGCCCAGTCCAGTTTAAAAAACAAAACAAAACCAAACCCGAACAAACACGGAGATGGGGCGGGGGACCTTCCTGTGTTGGGAAGGCTCTTTCGATGTCGCTGCGATCTGGGTCCCAGTTTGTTGCTTTCCTTGAGCGTTCCCTCACACGACGCCTTTGTTTGTCACCTTCTGGAAGAGGCATGTTCTGCTGCTGACTTCACCCCCTCTCCTTCTGCGCTCCCTTCCCTGAACACATCTCCACGGCTGTGATTTATCACCACTCTGCTGCTCTCACCTAATCCCCCAGTGATGCTACCTGTCTTAACAACACCCGAAATAGACGACTTATCACCCAGAAGTAGGCTGTAGAGGCTTTGTTGTCTGAGACAAGGTGTGCGTCTGCATGCTGCTCCTCTGCTGAGCCGACGCACCGCCTGTAAAAAGGTTTCATCAGGAGGCGATTACAGCCTCGCTGACAGAACAACACTGCAGTATTTCGTCACTGAGACCGTCAGAGTGATTCTAACATGGCCATTAAACTGCTGACTTGCGTCCAGACGCCCATCACCAGTGTGATTAGACATAAAAGACTTTTACAGAGTTCTGTTTTTCAGTGTAAATCAGACTGGTGTTAAAGGAAAAACCACAGTGTTCGTGGTTGATGTCAGCAAGTGCACCTGAATCCAGGGCTGCTCCTGAGGATGGAAAAGAGAAAAAGATTTATATTGGATCTGGTAGCACAAACAACCATCACAGAACCAAGTTATCATAAACTAACAACAGAATGTATTTGATGGTCTGACATATCACTTATATCATCCCAGAGGTGCCAAAAGCAATTTTGGGCTCCATTATGCAGCATCTCTTGAGCACTGATGTGCAGACATAAAGCCTTACAATTCACCTTTATAATGCAGTTTTGGGCTCCTTTACACTCACTTTTTAACTGGCTGACGGGTACAATGATAAACTAACTAATTAATGGTTGTTTACATCAGGGTGCAGAGGCGGGATAAATGCTTTTTCGGTCAAATAAATCAGGTTTTGAATATTCTCATGGGTCTGTCTGCTGTCCTGCACCATGTTCGACAATCAAATCTCTGTGGCAACACTTCATGTGTGTCATGTAAAGAAGAAATCCTGGGCAGAGACAAACCTGAGTTCCCTGTTTGAGCTCAGGGAGTCGACTCACCTCCCAGAAAACACGCAGCAGATGGATGCACGCGGTTGCAGCACGTATATATCAGCACAGATGGAATGACGCCAGTGGCAGGGTTAGGCAGAATGTTTTGTGCGCTCCTGCTTTGTACGATCTTTTGAATTCTGCAGCTTTTAATTATAGATGGGTTAAGAATTGACTCCAGTGCTTCAAAGATGTGAAAGCAAGACACGCATCAATGGATCGATCCGGTGTTTTAGATACAGTGGATGTGGTGGCATGCTGCAAGCTGTTTGTGTGTGTCTCTGTGTGTGTGTGTGTGTGTGTGTGTGTGTGTATGTGAATCCCTTCACACTTTTTAAATACATATGTGCCTGAAAGCGGTTCGAGTTAGCATTTCTGTTTCATCTTTGAAATTGAAACATATTTATCCTGCTAAGAACCAGTGAGGCCTTCTTGGATTAAAGATTTTTCTTCAAAATGAAGAAAATCTGGAGAAAAGAGTGAAAATATTGAGGGGGAAGTGAGTTTCATAAGCCAAGCAATGTCAGAATAGACTCTAAAACAAAATTTTTTGGAACATTTGTCTGAAACATGAGCGTGTTTAAACTTTGTTTGCATGCAGCCATGTTTGAGGTTGATGGTGCGTGTGTTAGTATTTGTGCACGTGTTACCCTGTTTGTCAACGATGCATACGTGTTTGCATGCGAGGCTGCAGATTCTTCTGACCTTGGTCGTCTGTTAAGCTGCTGGAAACACACAGCAGCTCATCAAATATTTACAGCTCCATCTAATTCCAGACTTCATGTGGGCTCCCTTCGTCTGGCCTGGGGGCTGTTGGCCGCAGACTGTCAGAGAAGAGAGGAAAACATATCGGCACCGAAGTCCAAGAAGCGTTTCAAACACCCGAGAAAGTCAAGCGCATCATGGCGGAAGCTTTGAACCAAACTGTTTTGATAAAATATGGCCTTATTAGTAAAATGGACATGAGATTTATTGTTAAAATGGAAACTGATGGTTTTTGTCCAGAAAACACATCCCAAAACAAAATGTGCTCATTAATATATTATTATGAATTATTATTAATATTATTTTAACAGAGACATTTTTATTGATTAAAGAATTCAGACACATTTTCTTTTTCATATAATTCTGTTTTATGTTTCCACTCATCACCACACATTGGTCAGATGTAATAAAACTATCCCTGATTATTTTAGTCTGGGGTTAAATATCATAATTGACAGCACTTCTCTGCTTCCATTCATCGCCTGCTGGCTTATTTTTGCACATTGTGAGGAAGTGGTGGTATGTCACTCTAATCTTTGCCTTTAGCCTCAAATGTTATCGACTTTAGCTCTCTTATTAGAAAGATTACAGCCCCTCTGTTATCATGGTGTGTGTGTGTGTGTGTGTGTGTGTGTGTATTTTGCTGAAATTAAAACATAAAAGATTCACGTCCAGGCAAAGTTAGTTGAAACATCTGCCTGATGTTTATATCTTTCCTTCGCCAACATGTCCCAAGGGCTCCAGTTGTGGCCTATAACAGTTCGCTACAGCATGTTGCTATAGAATGAACAGCCCCTTCACTGAAACATTCCAGTGTGAAAATATCCTGTTCATCCACAAAGTTTTTGCCTGAATTGTCACTCCCACACATCCAATCTGCTTCGAGTCAGTGAATAGATTTGCAAGAGTATGACTGTGTGAGGTTCCTGTTGGAAGAGACAGGAATACTGTAGGGAAAACTCTTTAAGTAAAACCTAAAATAACTGAGGGGATAAAGGAGGATTTAGCTCCGATGAGTTCAGATTTCACTGCACCGGGGGGGCTGCAGACGGAAAAACAGAATATAAATGTGGTCCCGCAGATGGATGCAGACACTTTATCATCCTTTAGGGAAAATAAACATGGTAAATCTACAGAGAAATAAAACTAGAGTGCCCTGATTCTGATCAGCTTCTTTCAGCTCAATACTTTCTCATCTCATATTTAAACAATCTTGTGCTTTCGCACAAGGGAGTTTTAAGTCTATTCTGACCAATTACAATCATTTCCAGGATGTATGTTCTGTTCTTATAGGCTTCAGCCAGTCTCATTCCACTACTTTGATGGAAAAGAAAACTGGATTGTCAGTCAGACATGTTTGGAGAGGTCAGTCTCCTCACTTGTGATTGTCACTGACACCATGTTGCCCTGCTTCCACTCCTAACTGGTATTCACACATGCACACAGGAAAATTTGTCGTCTTGACAATGTGGCTGCTGAGTGTGGAATCTGCTGCATCAATGGAGGTTTTGCGGAGGAAAAGGGCATAAGAGAGGATGAGCAAACAAAAAAGTGATTATTTACAGGTTTTTTACCTCATCCTGTCAGTTTTTCCTGGCCGTAAAAGTTTCTATGGAAATGTTATCCTCCCAGGAAGAATGAATCCTGCCAGCTCTGGAGTGACTCTGTCCTGGTTATTTCCGCCATCATACAGCAGGTGATGTACCTGTCCTCTACGCTGACAGCCGATGTTGGCGTTGCTCACTGTCACTGTCATAAATATTTAGCAGCACTGTGAGACACCTGAAAACCAGCACACGTCCTTCGACTCTGCAGCAGCAAATCCATTAAGGGTCTCAGAGACGCACGCACACTCGCACACACGCCGGCTTGTTGATTAATTTCATCGCTGTTCTCAGCTGGATATTTTTTTCCCTTTTCTTTTTTTATATTGTCCTGATCCCTTGATTCTTATTCAGCAGTGGAGGTGAAGGACAAATGAAGGCAACGAGTGGCTCTGCAGCGAGCAAGAGTCACAGGAGTTCCCCTCAGGTAAAAGGAGTGATTAACGGCGAGGCTGAAGGTGACCCCAGAGTGCAGCCAAAGCACCTGGGACCAACAAAGCCGGATGTTGGCAACATCATTATTTTTATGTTGACAAGGCAGCGGAGTTCTCAGATCCTGAGCTTTAATTTCCTCGTGTCTGTCTTGCACACTGCATGATGACAGTATGGACTGGGATGCTCACTGGTGGGAGAGTGTGTTGTTGACAAACCCTCCATGAGAAGCATCATGCAGTTTCCATGGGAACATTCCATGGCAATTCATTATGCAAGTCTGAAATTGTCGAAGTCACACTTTATTGTCAGGGCTTAAAAATGAGAGCATTTAAGAGCCACGTCAGTAATTTCTCAGTTAAAGATTCTGAAAAACACAAAACAAAAGAAAAACTACCCAAATCTAAATTGTCCAAACTACAAATCACATCAAATTAATGACCCACTTTAACAAAATGGTGCTGCTGCACGGGGATGGCGTGCTTCTGTCTTTATTAGCGTCCCTGGTGTGATTCAGATAAATCTGGTGACATTTATTCGCGAGCTATTTCTCTTGTTAGCATCACCCGAATGCTTTATAAATCATCTCTACATTAAGGCCGATCAGCTTGGCGGATTGGAATGAGCTTTGGTGAAATGATCCATGACTGCATCCAAGAAAATGAAGGAGTTTAATTTGTCAGTTCTTTTATTTGTCCATTCTTAGTTTATTCTTGATCAGGGTCTCAATGGTGCCCATTTACACACACCAGGGGGGATTTTAGAGCCTGTAATGAACCAGATTAGGAATAGTGACAGCAGAGTTTGGATGTTAGCAGAATGATTTTTCTGTACTTCCTGGCTGTTATTGATGGGCTCCAGCCCCAGAAGAGCCTGGACATTCAGTGAGAGAGGGTGAGTTTGATGGAGGGTCACCGTGAACGAAGAAGAGTCCTGGGGGGTGTAGATGCAGCGAGGCCTTTTTTCTGCAGCTCATGTGACTCATAATAAATGTCAGCGTCAACTGAGAATTATTACCCCCTTATTACACATCTGCATTAATCTTTCACAGGAAATCTTTCATAACAGCACGAATCAGTAAACAAGAGATTTTTCATGGACAATAGCAACTAATTCTCTTCTCTGGCGGGATTCATGAGATTAGTGGCAGCAAAGTGGCAGTAAAGAAATAATATTTTGCTCCATGTAAATAGAGCGTGTTTGTGCTCACGGCAACAAAGACAAAAGGTCACCTGCTGATTTGCATTTGAATTACTTGGTTTAGATACTATAGTTTGGTCTTTTGTTTTTTTTGTTCCTTTATCAATGTGGGTTCCATTTTACAAAAGCAGGAGTTTGTGATAACGTCTCAGACGTGTCTTGAAACAAGACAACGACATTTCAAGCTCTGCAGTAACCTGTCGATGATGCTTTCATCACCCGATCGGCACAAATTGCTCGCACACGTTGCACAGAAACATTGATCGATGCTGTCATTGTGGTGAGAAAAGCAGAAACATCAGGAAAAATAGAGAATTGTCAACACAACACAGCTGAAAGGACTGACTGTTTTGTCTTAAATCAATGCAGGGATATTAAGGATTCTGACAGATCAGAGTAACAGAGGCAAAATTATTCAGGCTACACTAAGAGAGGGACCCAACATTTATTTCATTTTTCACAATCAAAGTACTTCAAGAGGGTAAATGTGAACCCTGACCTGCAGCAAAACCAACAAATTTATTGAGCCGCTGTGCTGACCGCCGACATCAGCCCAGTCTGGACCCCAGTCCTGAATTGATGGGAGAATATTTGTTCATCTGTTTCATCCAGATCTCTTACATTTGGCCCCATTATCCTCTAGAGATGGCCTGCCTAATTGGTTGTGTAATATAAATATATAAAAAACCCAACATGGATTATTTTGATGATGTGTGTCGTGTCTTCAGGCAGAGTTTCATTATACGCTTATCTGCATAATCTATTTCATTGTTTTGCATCAATCACATAATCTGATAATCTGGTAATTACCGTACACTCTCAGATCCTTTATCCATCATGAAAAGTGGTTTAGAATATGAAACACCAGGGGTGTGGTAGGATTGGGTTCCTCTGCAAACTGATTGTTGATTGTTTTGTACATTATGAAGAATTGCTAATAAAAGTTGTCTGTCTCTGGCTATGTACTAGCATACCACCTACCATGTGAGGATAATTCAAAAATATAACACCAAAAACTGTTTTACACTATATAAATAAACAGGATTCAAATGTGGAAACAGTCAAAAACTGATTCTATGGAAACATGCCAAAGTATTTCTGTGTATAGAGGAGTGAGACTCCCTCCCTCTCCAGTCCACCTGCCGCTCAGTGACGTATGCAAAGCTCTCTCTCTCTCTCTCTCTCTCTCTCTCTCTCTCTCTCTCTCTCTCTCACACACACACACACACACACACACACACACACACACACACATGCACACACTCACCCCCTGTAACCCAGCACTTTGCTTATGCAGCAGAACAACAGCCAGTGTGCCTCTCCATCCAAACAAGGTTACTTCAGCAGAGCTGCAGAGTGCTGCAACGTGATAGATAAGCATCCCCACGCTCGCTGCTGTAGGTCTGAGACATTGCTTGGTGTTATAGATAGATATGGGGGCCTAACGTCTGTGGGTCTATGCACTTAACAGATGGGGTGTGCACCACTGTGTGTGTTAACATAGGAGGGAAATTATGAAATGTGAGAAAGCCTGCATTAAATGTGAGGGGTATTAACAACTGTACAGGACAGTACAAAGGTGCCCTGATGGATGCCAGCTTTACATTAAAACATGACCCCATGGATGACTGTTCAGGTGCGGTTCTGAACAGGGCTGTATTTTCCAGTTTGCATCTGTCAGTAAACAAAAGGATAAAGAAAATCAAAACATCGCTCAGCTGTCCTAGGGGTCATCTACATTAAACAATCTCAGTTCAAGAGGCGTTTAATTACCAAGAAAGGGCAATTATACGTGCACGTTGCTGCTATTAATGGAATATTTGGTCACACCACACTGAAGAAAAGAAATGTCTTCTGATTTGACTCAGTGCACTTGTGGTTTCCCGGGTCTCTACCGAGGTGTTCGTCACTAACAGGCTGGTTGCATCAATCACCTTTCTGTTTGTTGGGGGACGATTTTCACACTTGAGAGGACAACGACAACTAAGAGGTGTCACTCTGATGCTTTTTCCCACAACAGGAAACAGTTTTCTTTATTTCTGACATCACATATTTTCATTTGTCATATTCCAAGGAACAAATGCCTATACAAGTCCATTACACTAAAACAATCTTCTCACATCTATGCTGTGAAATTTCACACAAATCCTGCTGGTCTTATGGGAGTGAATCCAACGTGTTTCTCGTCAAAGTGTTGTACAAGTGCAGTTAAATGCACAGATTTTCGGTGATTGTTTTCATATATTGTTCACAAAATACTCAACCTATATTTCAATCATAAATGCCAACAGAATTCTTAGTAGCATCTTTAAATGGCGAGTGATATTGAAATGTAAAGCTATAAAATTAATGTGTAATTTTGAATATCCAGTTGCAAATTTAGACCGAGTAGGGTTAAGTTAGTATAAATACATTTTTCATGCATACAGACTTTGAGTAAAATTAGTGGTTAAAGATTACCTCACACACAGCTGGGTTTAATCTGTACAATATTCAGTGACTATAAGAGTAATACAGCACATTATCAGTAGGGAGATTAAAAATGTGATATTTTGGAACATCTGGTTTGGTATGCAACACAACATTCATATTTGTACAGGTGCCTAGAAATCTGACAATGTCAACATGTAACAGCAAGCATGAAGGAACGCACATTTTATTGTATAGTCAATTGATCTTGAACTCTCCATTTAAAAATCAGTGTTTATAATTTTGGAGAACCCTCTCTTTAAGAGCCCTGCAAATAGGTGCCCGGTGACAGAATAAATTAACGACATATTCCGCCCTTCCTGTCTTTGTTCTGTGTAGATTAGCGCGCTATTAGACGATCTTTGTTTCGCAGCGGCAGCCGTAGTGCGCATGCGCGGCCGCAGCGCTGACAGCAGGCTGGCTGCGCCGCTTCTTCACCCGCCGCTCTTGTTATTGTCACTTCCGCCGCCGGTCGACGTGCGTCGAGCTGTTGTCCGGATACAAACTGTCAAGAACTGGACTTAAGAGCCCATAAGCGGAAACAAGGACACCACACCGGCAAAGGGTCTTTGCTGGTTTGGAGGCGCGGACCCCCCTTTCCTCAAAGCTACCGTCCCTCCCGCGGTAAACGGACTGTCGCTGGAGGTAAGAGTCCGCTTTTTTGGTGACACTTTCCGCGGCGGTGATGAGCGGGCTCCCGCTGCCGTGTTGTGCCCCCCCCCGCACCGCTGGGTCAACTTCAGCCGTCGTCCAGCTCAGCCGTGACACCTTGGTGGTACATTTGTGGTTCGGTGAAGTTTTATTGACCAAATGACAAATATGACAGCAAGTTTTACCCCGGGCGGTCTTTTCACTTTCCCGGACTCTGACTGCCCGAAACGTGGCGATTAGACGCTAAAAAGAGCAGCAAACCAAATATTTGTACAGTATAAAGTGTGTTGACTTTTTGCTCAAGTCCCCGTTAATTTGAAGTTTTCAACAATTACCTGAGCAAGTGCTTGTGGCGTTATCGGCAAATCAAAATGGAGGCAGCGCCGCACGGATACACCTGTACATATATTATAACATCCCGTGTTTCTATAAAAATCACTTTTTTAAACCTTTCAAAACTTGTGGGGGTTGACTTGGATTATCAAATTTGTGTTATCAAATTTGTGTTGTTGGCAACAGTTATCTTCCAATGTGGTTAAACGTAGATTGTAACAGACGCTGTTTAGATCAAGTTGAAGTGAATTAATGTTCATATATGAAGGATACCATTGATTAATCGTGAAGATAAGAAAAGACAAGGCCTCAGCAGTCAAACCTGCCCGAAATAAACGGGGAATAATCTACTTTGGAGACATTTTCTTGTGTGTTTTTGTTGGTGCGGCAGAATTTGTCTTCCTGCAAGAAGGTTCTGGTTCCATTCCAGCTATGTGGAGTTTGCATTGTCTTCCAGGGCCTGCACGGGCTGGCTCAGGGTGCTAAATTGTACTTTGGTGTGTGATAAACTATCCATGCTGCCTTCCTTCCTATATTCCTTCCTATGACCAATGTGACAGATCTCAGGGGTAGATGGAATTTAGCATCACTGGTGGCGCTTTTTGTTCATCACGCTGGAAAAGACCCAAGATATGAGGTAGGGGATGCAGCTGTCAATTAAAATATCTCTACTAATTCCCCCCTTTTCTTTTAGTGGAGTTCGGATGCTCATATCTCAATATTTTTAGTACAAAATGTAATTGAAATACCAGTCATGTTACTCAAAATAAGTCAACGCTGGTTCCTTATGACACTTTTGTGGTTACTTATTCCACGTTAGCCTCCCACGGTGGGAACTTTGCCTTGTTTTGGCTTCAGTATTTAATTACTGTCCTGAGATTGTTTTCTTTGACAGGATCTGAGTGTACCTCCTAAACGCGTCAAATGCTAAAAATCACCTGTTTAATCGTGTGCCTGCTTTTACCCACGCTAAAGCGACGAGCCATCGTGCTTTTGTCTCATTGTTTTAACTCTGTCTGGATGCTTCCGGTGGCCTGGTTAACGCAGAACAAACCTTGTGGTGGAGCAAGAGTTTTAAAATTATTTTTAGCTATTTTACACATTCCAGGTTAATACTTGGTATGCTTAGTTTGTGTAAGCAGTACTGACCAGAGCAGGTGGCTCCTCTGAGCCGAAGAATGTAAATAGAAATGGTAACACGACCCTAATATTTATCTGAGGCTGCTGCTCCCAGATGGCGCACTGTTCTGAAGAAAGCTGAAAAGTTAGCATGACAGTCTGGGTCGTGTTCTGTGTAAGAAGTACATAATGGAATAAAAATAAACTTGTTCCAAAGGTCTGAAAAGTCGATGGGCTCTGCACAGAAGCCTTGCCTCGTCTGGAAAGTGGGCAAGTCTTTCAGTTTTCTCAGCCTTCCGTCAACTGGATGTCAGAAGCTAATCCATAATATTGCTATGCAACTGCTAGAAAAAGGTGGCAGTTTTGCCACTTTCCCCACTCCAAAAAGAGCTCTGAAGTGGGTTTTATTGAATGAAAGCTATGGAGAGAGGAGTGCTTGCAACATGCAGCTAATTAGCATGAACGCGGGATGGCGGATTAGCTCAGCGCTGCTCCGTGTTGTGGGTTGGTGTGAACTGCAGTTCAGGGTTATGCAAAGATGCTTCGCTCTGACACCCACGAGTGAGAACTGTCTTCAGTGGCAAGTTGCTTAAAGTTATCGTGGTCGTCGGACCTCTTGTGACATCTCCTCGCACGTTAGTGCAAGATGGCATTTAGTTTTATGATAAAACACGCCTGACCACAAACACCGGGCATGTGTTAACACGAAGGTGAGTGTTGTCTTCATCAGGCGTGTGCCACCTGAAAAGTCGTTTGGCTGAATCACGAGCGCCAGCCAGGAAGCAACCTTGGGCCTTTGTGTGGAAGCACTTTTTCTGTCTCCTTTGATAGAAGATCAGCTCTATTTCTAAAAGAAAACTAGTGTGGACATCAGGCGGTTAAAACATCTCAGAAGCTTTTGCCCTGATGTTATTTCTATTAAAATGGTAAAACCGAGACTGGTCATGTTGCGTTAAAAATGTTGAAGGGGATTCTTTCAGAGGCAGCTTCCTGTCAATCAGCAGCCCCCACATCCATTGACATTAATATTTAGCAGTACCTGGATCAGCATATTGTTTACTCGCCCTGCTGCCAGGACTGAGCATCAAACTAGGCTTGTGTTTCTCCTGCTGCCGGCCCTGCTGCTGTAGCTGCCCCTCCGCGGTGCCACTGAAAGGGTTTGTTGAGCTAAAACGGTGAAACCCGAGCAGCGACTCTCCTGCTGCCGTCACTGCCATCTTCTCTGATTTCAGCTCATCCCTCGCCCTCTCTTTCGCCTTTCAGAGCGCTTGTAGAATCAAGGTGCTCGGGGTGGGAAACTCACATTTCCCCCGTTTTGGCGCCCGATGATGGCAGAATAGAAGACATCCAACACGATCCATCCGTGCCTCCACCTCATCAACCAGAAGGCATTTTCCCCGCAAGCGTCCCAGAGGATGTTGCTTCTCCTGAGCTGTTTGATGTGAAAAACAAACCCTGTAGCACTCTTGGATGTTTGATTTGCTGGTTGTTGCTAGTTGCTTGCGTTTGCCAAATCTGGAGCTCACTTACCAAACCCCACATGGACTTACATCACAGGGTCATCAACATATACAATACCTACAAAATCTTGTTGACAGATCATCTGAGTGGTTATCAAGTCTAGAACGTACAATTAATTCTTGGTTGGTTGCCTTCATGTCAAATACTGTTTTTATTGTAGTGAAAGGAGAAAAATAATCAGATTAAAGGGTATATGCTAATTAATTACCCTGTACTTTTGCATGGCTTCTCAGTCATTACGGTAGAGAATGACATGGTGCTGGTAGCAGTCGTAGCTAATGTGAGCTGTGGTCACAGTCCTGATGACCAGGCTCAGTTGGGCTCTAACAGAGACATACATCTGTCCATAGGGGCCTGGTGCCTTGTGGATTTAGCACCAGAAGTAGGTAGGGGTCCCTGGAGGACCAAGCTTTGGCTGCTCAACTGTGACCCCTGGAAAGACCTCGGATTCGCTGGAGGAATTAAGTTTCCCATCTAGTTCTGCTTTGGTGTTTTCCCAGAGGAGCTGCAGCAGCTGGGATAAGGACGTTCGGTCTGGGCTTCTCGGTGAAGCTGCACTTGTGCCTCGGACCCAGAAACGCTGGGGAAAACATCAACGGCGCCGTGCTGCTTGGAACTTCAGTGTTCCGGCTCAGGAATGAATCCCGTCACTCCCCCGATGAGCTCCCTCACATTTCATGAAGTATCTGTGCAGCTCGCAGAGGATGAGTGCTGTTTGTTTGAGCCTTTAAAAAAAAAGAAGAGCCACAGAGAGGCAGAAGTCTTTGCCAGTGATTTCACAGGTGGTGAAATATTCACGCAGACATTTCTGCTACGACAGCATTAAAGGACTTCCTCCCTATCCTCCTCTGTGCTTGCACAGTCTGCCGGCACCCTCAGGTGAAGGATGGCACTTAAACGCGACCCTCACAAGTCGGACCAAAGCAGAAAAATTAATTCCACGACTTAGATTATATTCAAATTTGGCTTTTTAATCAGGCTCGTCCTGCTGCAAACATTCCTGATTCGGTGCTACTGCCTCTACAAGGAGGTAAAATTAACGATCTGGTATCGGTAGTGTTGGGTCGGTTTAAAACATGGCGACCTTCCGTAGTACCAGATGACCGTATTGATTTGGCTCCGTTGCTGCCTTCGAGAGGTGGGACAACCTTGACCTCCCATTACACCACCGCCGCGTCTACACAGAAGAGGAAGGTGTAACAGGGTTAACGTCTCCTCTTCCACTGCCTGTGGAGACTCATGTATTTTTAGCTCTCTGTCAGCAACCCTAAATGCCTCAGACTCAATATTCTTCCACCAAACATCACAGTCTCATGGTGGCGTCTCTGTAGTCCACCCATCAGCGAACGTATAAGGGTAGGAGTGGTTGTTTAATCTCTGTTTTACACTTGGAGGAAGCAGTGCTGTGGAGTGAGATGTGATCTGTAAATGGGATAAAGTGAAGTGGAATAATACTGTGCATGTCGAGCTGCTCTAATGAAAAGCTACCGTATTTTCACGACCATAAGGCGCACTGTATCAAAAGGCGCACTCTCAGTTATGGGTGCTATTTCTGTATTTAAAACATACACAAGGTGCACCGTATTATTAGGCGCATGCTGAAACATACAGTAAAAAATGACAACGGAAGTTAAACAGTGAGTTTCGACACATTTATTGAACAAAATATTCATTCTTCTGCCACAAAACCATCAAAGTTTTCATCTTCTGTATCTGAATTAAACAGCTGCGCTATTTCAATGTCCAACATCCCGAATTCCTCTTCTTAATCATCTGAATCGGACTCACCGACCGGTTCCGGTTCAGCGTTGATTTTGTGAAAGCTCTTATAATACATGAAGACGGTGTCATAGCCCATGCGTCTACAATCCACCCGCATTGGTGGCATAACTTGCCTGCCGCTGCCTCATAGTCTTTGTGAAGGAGTGTTCGCCTTCCGTCATCCAGCGCTCTGTCCGTTTCCGTGGCAGCCGAGAACCACGGTGAACGACGACTTCTCGTGCCCCGTTGTGCGTTTCGCCACCGTGCCGTTCCCTTTTTCTCCACTTTGTGGGTCAAAGGGATGTTAAAAGTCAGAGGGATCTCATCCATGTTGGTGATGTGGCTGGCCGCGGTTATCTTCCGCGGCAGTAGGTGCGGAAGATGGCCGCCCTCTCCTGGTTAGGGTTAGGGTTAGGGAAGATGGCCGCCCTCTCCTGGTTAGGGTTAGGGTTAGGGAAGATGGCCACCCTCTCCTGGTTAGGGTTAGGGAAGATGGCCGCCCTCTCCTGGTTAGGGTTAGGGAAGATGGCCACCCTCTCCTGGTTAGGGTTAGGGAAGATGGCCACCCTCTCCTGGTTAGGGTTAGGGAAGATGGCCACCCTCTCCTGGTTAGGGTTAGGGAAGATGGCCGCCCTCTCCTGGTTAGGGTTAGGGAAGATGGCCACCCTCTCCTGGTTAGGGTTAGGGAAGATGGCCACCCTCTCCTGGTTAGGGTTAGGGAAGATGGCCACCCTCTCCTGGTTAGGGTTAGGGAAGATGGCCACCCTCTCCTGGTTAGGGTTAGGGTTAGGGAAGATGGCCACCCTCTCCTGGTTAGGGTTAGGGTTAGGGAAGATGGCCACCCTCTCCTGGTTAGGGTTAGGGAAGATGTCCACCCTCTCCTGGTTAGGGTTAGGGAAGATGGCCACCCTCTCCTGGTTAGGGTTAGGGAAGATGGCCACCCTCTCCTGGTTAGGGTTAGGGTTAGGGAAGATGGCCACCCTCTCCTGGTTAGGGTTAGGGTTAGGGAAGATGGCCACCCTCTCCTGGTTAGGGTTAGGGTTAGGGAAGATGGCCACCCTCTCCTGGTGATCCGCGGGCAGCCGCTGCGCAACAGTTGTCCTTGTGCGTATGGAGAGATGCTGCCTCATAAAGCGAAAACACTAAGATTGCTCGATTGCCATTTTCAGCCGCATATTCGATGTCCTGCAGTTTAAAGTAAACCTCATTCATACACGTCTCGCTTGACCGGCGCCATTTTAGGGGATCCTTACGTGTAGGTGTGCCGCTAATCGATAGGCGGAGCGTTTACCGTAGTGCACCCACCAAAGGCGCACAGCAGATTTTGGAACTCAGTCCACACACAAGGCACACAATATTATAAGGCGCACCATCGATTTCTGAGAAAATCTCAGTGGTTTGGGTGCGCCTTATAGTCTTGAAAATACGGTATTAGTGGACCGCTGCTCCTGCAGCCTCACCTGAGAGCCTTAGAATTTACAAAGTTTCTACTTCTGTAGGTTCAAATTATCGTTCACAAATATCACCCGCACCTGTTGCACGATAAAGTAACGCTGGAGCACATGCCTGAAAGTCCCTCATGGAGCACAAGACGAGGCAGCCGAGGTTTAATTAATTTGTACTGTGTCCTTTCGATTTAACTTGTAGTAAATGAGATGTGTCTACAGTGCAGCTGCTGCAGCAGCAAGAGTCCTTCTATTTTAAAAGACTCTCCTGCGTTTGTGATTCTTAAAGAGGCAGAAAGGACCTTTAATCTTTGTAGGAATTGTGGGTGATTTAATCGAAGGCCCTGTCTTTTGTTCATCACTGCCATTGGTGCATCAGAGATTGATTTCAGGATAATTTTTTTCTTTTTGTGGCTACTGGCAGCATTAAATGAGTGTGAAATCTGCTTTGATGTCAGATTATCAATATCCAACATTTGTCAGGTGACTAATGCAAAAAAGCTGCAGAAGTTGGTGGTCTGCAGTGGAACAAGTCTTCTTCCTAATAATGCTTTTAGGCCCTTGGATTTCTCATTTAGTGTTTGATTTTTCCAGAAGTCTTCTTTCAAGTGAGGTGAAAACTGAAAAATGGATTTGGTGGAAAAAATCTATTGTTTTTGCTCAGCCTAAGGGACTTTGTGATTACCATCACAATCGAGTCTTTGTGTATTTGCTGTTTGTCTCATGTACAAATTGATGGCTATATATCTGTTTTTGAAAAGCCAAAGGCTGAAGCTACCTGTAGGATTTAGCTTCATGCCGCTGGATTTAAACATGAGCTTTGAAGCCGATTTAGTTGATACCTCAGGTGTTGTCGAAGAAGGTCTGCTGGCTCTAATAATTTCACCCACTTTCTGGATTTTACGAGCTGAACAGTGTTGCCTTCGGCCCACAAAGGCTGCTTGGACCAGTGCCGAATGCTACGCTGCAGGATTTTATAATTAGCTTCTTGCTCTGAGATTTTATCCCAAATTCACCCAGGGCTGCCAGGTAAGTCTGGGAAAAATATCTGTCCATTAATGTATGGATGGCACTAAAAACAGAAAGGTTAGGCCAGTTCAAGGAAACATTGTTTGTGCCCATTTCTAATTGGCACAGCCCACCACGTTTAAAATTAGTGGGGAATATTATTAAATCAAGTAACAGTAAATTATAGAATGCCCTTTTAGAAAGATTAAAAAGATTTTTTTCCCCCCACATAAATCAACCCATTAATTAATTCTACATTAATATTAATTTGTCATTTAAAAAAAATGAATATATTCTGTTACGTGCAGGAATTCTAAACATATTCTATATATATATTTGAAGTTCCAGGGCAGGGACAGTCAGAGATGTATGGACAATAAAGAAGAGGAAGATGGTCGATAATAAAGTGTTATGAGCCTTGTGTTTTGGCATAAATGCCTAAGGAGGGGCAGCGATCCTCTTATCTTAACTTGTCTTTCTTACAATTTCCTGCCAACATTCCTGCTGCCATATTTATACTAGACAATACGTACCCAGAGTTTCACAGAATGAAAGTATTTTTATTGGATGTGTTTGGATTCAGCTGACAGATCTCCACTGTCATTTTGACTAACCGGTGGAGCTGAAATCGACAGGAAAAAGCCGTAAATTTAGAACTAAATGTTGCTGTTAAACGTTGCGCCTCTGTACTTCAACAGGATCGTCTCTGGTTGGCTCGAGCTGTGGGACAAGCTGCAGCTGGAAAGTAATGACGGAGAGCTGCAGCGATGAAATTACAGTCTTAAAAAGATATTTTCATCCGACTCCCAGGCTGAAGGTGTGTTAAGCATCTGAGGGCCCCGTGGATGAGGATGAAGACAGTGATTGGCAGCTGACTCCCCTGAGACCATCTGTGAAAATATCATCTGTTTCGAGCGAATACAGCCTGAACACTTCAACATTTCACTGTTTCCACGAGGCAGGACAAGCAGCTCGTTTTGCGTCTCTCAACCTGACAAATGCGCATTTTAGTAAAACAATTTTAGTCCTGGTTTTGACACACGGGCAGGATGGATGATGCTGCTGGGATGTTTTAAGGCCACCGGTGCAGGGATACTCCATTAATGCATTAATGAAGGCTTAAACCTCCGGTTAAAAAAAAAAAAAGTCTTAAGCTGCTGTTTCATAACGAACCAGCTGGGTTTCTGGAAGCATCATACAACTTCAAAGACTTGGAACGATACTGCCACTGGAGCTGCAGCGTCTTAGCCTATAAAACCAGAGCGTGCTGGGAAGTTACTCAAAGGTAAACGTAACTACCAGCTACGAGAGTGTTATTTCCTCTGCAGAACCCCCACCCCCGTGTCAGCTGTAGCTCACCTCTATTGTGTGGTGTTTGCAGTCGGTTATACCAGCCCTGCTGCAGAACCACACGTCTCCGTGCTGCTGAAGAATCCGATGAAATATGTCGCTATGCCGGTGGGAGTTGATGTGGAAGGTAATAGAACCTTCTGCTGAAAAACCATTATCTGCTGGTTGTTCCGCAGCGATGATGGTTTGACCGCATCAGAAATAAGGTTCAGAGAGGGTTTGGTTTGGCTGAGCTTCATGCTGGGCTTTAAACAAAGGCTAGGGGGATATTTTTCTTACAAACGGAGACGGTGGCTTGTGAGCCTAGCTCAGCCCAACCTGCTGAACCCTGGACGGACTGACGACAGAGACGGGTTTAGTCTGAAGTCAGCTTCCCCAAATATGACATAAATCTGCATAAACGTGGAAGAATACAGTCTCCCTGTCTGCTGAGGTCTTCTTTGAACGTTTACGTGCATGTTTATTGTTTGTGAGTTAGCGTTAGAGGCGAGGAAAAAGAAGTGACTATTTTAGGAATAATGATCTCATTAGCAGAAAGTCGGCTAGAGAAGCTCTCAATGTCTGCGTTGGTAGAATCTGACCGTTTTCTGTAAGCTTTTGTGCTTTTGAGCAGTCGGTTGAGTTGTGTTGAAAAACATGTGATACCAGCACTTGGATTATGGTGAGAGAGTCTGCGTTGCCTTTTGTTGTCAGATCAAATGTTAGTCGCTGAGGCGTTTGATGAAGGAAGGCCTTTTTTTTACTTTCCTGTCTGCAGCAAACTCTCAGCGCCGCTGCCTTAGTTGAAGTCTTGAATGCACATAAAAGCCTGCTCTTAAAAAAAGTTCCCTGCAGTGAAAACGACCTAAATAAACACACAGACCCAGAATATTACCCTCCCTGGGTTCAGCTGACCTTTCCCAAAATGGAACAGAGCAGACAGAGGGGATGATTTGAGGAGAATACCTGGGGATGTGATGATTTGGAGTGGCACAGCGTGTCCATTTGGTGGATATTTCTGTCCAGAGGACATTAAGTCAGAATGCCGATATCAGCAGGACTGAAGTCTCTTCCCTGACTCTGGTGCTACCCTGCAAAAATCCACTAAAAGCCCTGTGAGAGTGTCCCCCTGACGCACATGGCTCAGTGTAACTAACTCTATTTTTGATAATGTATTGATTAAAAAATGTAGTATGTGTTGTCCTATGCACGCTGCTCACCGATTTGTGAGCAGAATTCATAACTCAGTGGGTTCTCTGTACCTCTGGCCAAGCTCCAGCCTTCTGCCTGGAGCTTCTCCTGCAGGTGTTAAGTTAATTCTGGCCACATTCAGCAGAATACCAGCCGAGTTTATGCTACACATGAGCATTTTCAGGTTACTGTAATACACCCAGATTTCATCCTGACAAGCTCCTTTCTGCTCCTCTATGCTTACAAAGGCACACTTGGGTTTTTTAACACCTATATTGGAGGCGTTGTCATTCACACCTGCCAATTCTGTAGTTTTTAAGAAGTCAAATGCAGCTCCTGTGTCTTTTTTTATTTTATAAGTCTGTTGAGGACCATGAACAAAGTTATGTAGAAAAATCTATTTTTATCCAGGTTGGAATGGTTCTCTGCTCTCTTTCTAATCAGAGTTGTCTCTTTGTTGCGTGCTGAGCTCACCATCTGCTGCTCTGGCAGCCCCCATCAATGTCCTTAAAAAGTCATTGCTGTATCCTTAATTTTCTTTGTTTAATCACCTCCCTCTACAGGGAGATGAGAGGTTATTAGAAAATGAAGGTGTCAATGTGGCCATTGTCTTGCTGTTGAGTGCAAGTCATTCCCAATTCAAACCACTTGTATTTGCTTTAACCACTTTTTATAAGTTAGGTTTTATAACCAGGTGCTGTTTTGACTGTTTTTGTTCATTATTAGGACTTTTTAGAAGGACCGAATACAAAAATCAGGATTTGGGCCAAATGAAACATCAACAAGCCAAATCTGTTTGTGTTTGCAGGGTTTAAAATGGCACAGAATAGTATCTATCGCTTAGGACGGTGCTAAATATGGAGGCTGATGAAAAGGAGGAAAAAATAGGAATAGAATTGTTTATAGCTTATTCTACTTGCTGATTTCCAAGTTTACAAGCCTGTGAAGGAATTGTGGCATAAATTACTGTTTTTCTGGCCAAGTAACTGAACCAAAACCAAAATGTTTTAATAAAATATGACTTAAATATACTGAATTGAATCCTAAAGTGACAGATAATGTTGAAAATGTGTGGAAATGATCAGATTAATGACAAAATCTACGGCATCACTAAGCCGTGAGTCGGGACTGATTCCTTCACTTCTGCAGTTTTTGCATTCAGGTCTGGTGTTCCTGGCCACTCACGGTCATCCTCCATTATTGAGCGGGAGTAAATGCTTAGAAGTTCTCCTGTTTGAAGTCAAAACAGGCCAGAAGTGGAAACAGGAGGATTTGGATGAGTGAAAGCTGTGCAGATAGCTTAGTAATTTGTCTGCTTTATACTAATATCTCCCTTCATTTGTACTTTCTGGCTGTTGAACCGAACAGATGGGACTTCATGTCGGCAAAAGTCAGTGTCGCGTTGTCATTGAAAAAGAGGTCAAGGTGACAGAAGATCTAATTGATGCTGGTCCTAACCTCACACAGCCCTGCATCCTCCCCCAACACACAGTGAACATAATAAGAGTTTGGTATAATTAGACTAAGGTATAGCAGTTATATTTATTCTTACATCGGACAAAAGACTCAAACCCACAAAGATCCATAAAATTTCAACATAAAGAGATGCAGAACATCTTTATATTTAGGACTGGGACTGGCCACCTGGAAAACAAACAAGTGAAATGATTTCATATTAAATATTACAGCTCCACTTACAGTATCTTAAATATATCACTAAATTGCATTTTAATCCACTTTAAAACAGTAGTGCAGCCTTGGATTAACAAAAATCACTATTTCTGTTTTTAAGATTGACTTCTGAGTCTTTGTCTGGTGAAACCTGCGTGAGCTGAAAAGACGGCGTCCGTTGACGCTTTTGCAGTTTTCAGTTTGTGAGGTATGAAACGGTTGCGATTGTGGCATTTAGGATTATAATTTTAGGCTCGATAATGCAGGCCCATGTATGAAGCATTTAGATGATGTTTATTCAGAGCAGCTTAGAATAAGCCTTAAATCCGAGATCACCAGCTTTTATAAACGGCAAAATCGAAGAAATACAAAGGTTAAAGGTAACTCCGTGTGTGTGTGTGTGTGTGTGTGTGTGTGTGTGTGTGTGTGTGTGTGTGTGTGTGTGTGTGTGTGTGTGTGTGTGTGTGTGTGTGTGTGTGTGTGTGTGTGTGTGTGTGTGTGTGTGTGTGTGTGTGTGTGTGTGTGTGAAGTGAAGCGTTACCATCTGAATTCTAAAGGTGGGATTACTCATTTCTTACTTGTTTTCATCATTGCAGTGAGTCTGTGACCCAGAATCGGGCAGCCGAGAGACGTTTTGACTGCATGAAGAGGCAGAGCAGCGGGAACCTGGTCTTGACCTAGACCCCTTCTGTGACCCCTTCACTGCCTGGACATGGTGAGCTTCCTGCACACGTCCACCAGCATTCATGTCTTCTTGTCTTCTGTCTGCTCAGACTGAAACTGCAGCTCAGGGTGGCTGCAGGGACGCTGACAGTAACAGTCAAAATCTTTGCTGGTTTGAGTCAGACTTATGAGGGGGGGGAAACAAGCGCAGGTTTCCACAGCAACTCACTAAATGATTCACCTTTTGCTTGTCGTGGCCCCGCCTTAAGAGGTTGTTGAGTCTTTTGGTCTGCTTAACTGTTTGTTTGGTTTTCAGACTAAACCAGGTCAGCCGTTTCCACGCTCACAAACTTCTCAGTTTAGAGGCAGAGAACAGGTCGGTAGTTTAGTTTACCGTAATTGTGTGTTTGCGCTGTGCGGAGGAGGAAATCAATCCTGGAAAAGCTTGTGGCAGCCTCCATCATCACTGCCGTGGTCCAAAAGCATCAATGATTTTGTTCCTAAACAATAAACAATGTTGCTCGTTTTAATATTTGTACAATGTCTTTATGTGCAGATGACGTGTCTCTAGCAGCAGCTCGTTGGCCTTCATCTATTATGTAAACCAGGCAGGATTGATACTGTCAAAGAGTGTCAAATGAACTCCCCAGTGATCCGAATGGAACTGGAAAATGTTAAAGGAATGGTGTGTTTCGGATTAGAGCAAATGGCTCCCACTGACAAACCCCGCAATGCAATTAATTAAAGCGGTGAACGTCATTATATTCTAATTGCGGCGCGATCCTGAACTCCCAGCTGTCTTGCAGATGCTGGGCCAGTCTTAAGTCTTAATCTTTCATTTAGATCTTGTTAATGCGTATGTTTATGTTTCAGTATTATGGGTCTTGCCGTTGCCCACATCTGCTTCCGTGCAGCCCGGGGTGCCCTCGGCGCTTCGGCGGGAGATTAGCTAGGTCATGATGAATGACCGTGGCGACTCCTGCACAAGCCCCAGAGACTCATGTCCATGAATTATTAAGCACCATCATAAATAACTCGCTGTAATCAAGGTGTACTTAAGCGCTGCGGGTAGAACCACGGAGAGGAAAAGAAAAGACAAGGGGCGCAAATAGAGGACCCGGGGCGTAAAGGAAAGGGTACGACCGGGAAAAGTAGCAGTTTGACCTTGAACTGAAAGTGCCCCTTGGGCCGGCAGATGCTCCCAGCTTGGGAAAACGAGCACGGAAGTGATTTCGCACATTTTTTCCCCTCCTTCCTCTCGGAGGAATGAGCTCCATCCCTGAGTACATGTCATAAATGTTAATGTTAAGTGTAATGGGTTGTATCTAGGCCACGCAGCAGCACAGGTAGTTTCAGTTCTGACAACGTCTCTGAATCTGAATCAGTTTTTTTACAGACTGTATAAGACAATGAGCTGCTGAATAAAACTCCTGAGAGCACATTAATGATGGGGATTTTTCAAGTTCCTCTGTGCTTCATAATAAGAATTTTGCATGACTAAGCTGTGAGCTTTGGAAACTCTGTTCCTATGTCTTATTAAATTGTCTCACGCTGTTGTGGAGCTGTTTTGCAACAATAATATCCACCAAATCCCTCACAAGTTCTACATCTACATTCTCTCGGATCTAATCACTCGTCAATTGCAGTATTCTTTGAGCTACTTCATATGCAAAGTTTATATTAAAGCTATATTCATGACAGGGCTGAGAATTCAGAGGTTCCAGGAAAGCACATGTAGATTGTCACCCAGGATGACCGTAAAGCTGATTATTCATTCACAAAGCAAGCGTCTCAGAGGTCCTGAAGGCCACAGTTCACTTTCTGAATCATTTTTGGAAATATTTCTTCAATAAAAAATGGCCTCTGCCATGACCTTCTGCACTCATTTATAGTGAATGTAAGCATCAGTTAAAAATGCTGGAACCAGAAATGACGCTTCATCTTTGTGTCTGCTCCCAGAGGTTGCTTCGATCGTTCGCCAACGATGACCGCCATGTCATGGCCAAGCATGCCAGCATCTATCCAGTCCCGGAGGAGCTGGAGGCCGTCCAGACTCTGGTGTCCACTGTGGAGGGAGCCCTCAAGAAAGTCTCGGACTGGATGGACGGCCTCAACCAACCCTCAGGAAAGACCAGTGATGAAGCTGGGGAAAATATGGTGGAGAAAGACCCTGAGGAAGCAAAGTATGTTCTGCTGTCTGTGCTCTTATTTCAGGCTCGCTTGCTTTCTTTGCTATGATTAAATGCAGTGGTTCATCTGTCTGTGCTGCGTGCAGAGTACAGCTAATCAGAGTTTAATGTCTTGAACTTTGGATGCATGTGTTAAACCTTTAGCTAATGAAAATATATATTGCTCGTTTCCTTTTTCCCCTCTGTGCAACTTCAGCTGTTGCTGAGCTGTATCATTTCCTTCACAAACTTTGTGCCTGACACTAAAGTACTGAATCCCTGTTGATAACAGGGATCTGAAAAATCAGATCATCTAATATAAAATTAAACCTTAAAAATGCTTAACTATCGGCAACGCTGAAGCAGATCAGGACATCTCCTCTTGTATCGCACATGAAACCCTCCGGTTATTGTCGAGAAACTCATAACTGCACTCTTTAATTTCCCCCAGCTCCCAAACTATTTACTGTTTTTTGACTGGCTGCAGCATAAATGGGAAAGGTGTTAAAAAGATTTGGGATATCTGTAAAGTGTTCATGTCCAAGACCCACAATGGCCGATGACTGGCCATATGAACCATGCATTGAATGTGTCTGAAGGCACTAGCATTACTCAAGTGCATCATTAGTGGCTCGCATGCATTCATTTCTGGTAGGAATCCAGCGGGAGTAGATCGACATTGAGGATATGATATTTATAACCTCTGATTTCGGGAGTTATTCCAGACTTACAGGACCTGATTTCCCTTTGATCTTACTGGGATGAGCTGTCCAGTAAGTGTGCAAA
This sequence comes from Takifugu rubripes, assembly GCF_901000725.2. Taxonomy (NCBI): domain Eukaryota; kingdom Metazoa; phylum Chordata; class Actinopteri; order Tetraodontiformes; family Tetraodontidae; genus Takifugu; species Takifugu rubripes. Next base: position 7,678,240 of record NC_042305.1, read on the forward strand.
CATTAGACGTAAGGAGAGAAGCTTCAACCATCCGAGTCCTTCTTAAGTCATTGAGAAATAATGAGATATGGCAGAGGTGAGCGCACCAGTTCTGACTGCATCTGTGTGTTCCTGGCCTCAGGTCTGACAGCGTGCCGTTGCTCTGCGGGGTGACGCGTGTCGGTCTGGTGGCCAAAGGCCTTCTGATCAAAGGGGACATGGATCTGGAGCTGGTGCTCATGTGCAAGGAGAAGCCCACCAAACTGCTGCTGTACACCATCAGCACCAACCTGCCGCTGCAGATCCAGGTAGGCTTGCCCATGCAGACTTCAGCGCGCTGAATCATCCCTGTAAACCTCCCCAGGGGATTTCTTCATAATCTCCAGCAGGAAACTTGTGTTTGGGTTAAGGATTTGAAATTGGTGGACTTGCTGAACTGAAGCACAACATCATGACACAAATATTGCAGGAGCTAATGTGCCAAAATGGTTATAGACAGTAGGAAAAGGCTGCAAAATTTTATTTACATTCAGTTTGAAACAACATTTGGATGTTTTTCTTAGAAAATCCTGCAGAATATAATTATTTTCCAGAATCAGGATGTAAGAGACTATTTTTAATGTCTTTACTATCGTCTCTATACTCCCTGCACTTGAGACTGAGATTGTTGCCTTTTCATCCTAAAAGATCTTTTTCTTAACTCCCCCATCCAACATCTGTTAGTTAACAAAGCAGTGCCAATGTACACGATCGTAAAAGTGCTTCCTGCGCCACCGTCTGAGTTAATTACCTGCAGGAGCTGCTGTGTGCGCTTCATCATCAGTGCAGGAAACCAACTGAAGGTTTAATTTCCTGGGCCAAACTGTGAGAGATTGACCGGCACAGGGGGGATAGATGGGGGTCAATTCTCAGAGATGAGATAGCGAGAATCCACTTGAAAAGCTGGTAGTGCAGGTAAAACAAGTGATAGAGAGTGACAAGTTCTGCCTGCAGTTTCAATTACAATTAGAAAAGATACCGAGCGGTTCATTCGATTTGATTTGTAATTAATCCTGCGGTGCTGCTTCACAGACGATGACGGAGGACAAATATGAAGTGTGTTCGTGTGTGCCCGAGGCAGCCATCCGCGTGTGCCGCACCAAAGACCCCCAGCTGACCCTGAAGATCACCCTCTCATCTTTAACCATGAGGGAAGAACACGGCAGCAGACAAGAAGGTATCGACCCCACCACCACCACCCTTCCCCCTGTTTCTGAGAACCCAGTTTTATTTGACCTTCATATAACGTGGGGGTGGGGGGGGGCACTCAGGCATGTAAAAGTATGGATGAAACTCGAGCTTTATAGAGGTTTAATCTCGGGACGATACTTGGAGAGAGCTGAAAGCTTGGAAACAAAGAGGGATGAAATGGATCTGGTCTGAGTGTGGCTGAAATAGCAGCTGAGTGTCCACATTTATCACCCTACGTCGTAGAGACGTTCACCAGATATAATTCCCAGTATTACGTCAATGTTGCCTGGGAAAAAACAGCCTTTTGATAATGCGACGATGAATAAAAATACAACTCGCCTGCTTTCAAGCAGTGCTGGAAACTCTTTTGTGCACTGTCTTGGAGTGCTGTCACACATCAGTACTTCCAGCCTGTTTGTTTTCTCCCATGAGCGGGAGCAAAATTAAAAATGGCGAGCGATGAGAGGAGCTTCCATTATGGAGCAGAAAGTGTCATTGTGATCTCCCAGTGGGGCAGATGATGTCGAGGCATTGCTAAAGGAAGAAAAACGGATTATGGAGTCACATGGCATTTTAAACCTTTCCTCCTCAATGGACAAAGATGTTGCTGCTTGGGTTTTAGGGAAACACCCTTGTCTTCTGTCCTCTGGTTGTCCTCTTTGTCCTCTGATTGTCCTTTGTTTGGGTTTGGATCTGCTTCAGAGCTCAGTCACATGTCACTTTTTGCTCATGTTGTAAACCATCATTATAAATAGGGCTGACAACTTTACTCATATTTGACATTATTTTACTACCGGTATTTATGTTTAAACATCTTTTTATGTTGAAACATGTCTTTAATCTCATGCTGCAACTTAAGTGTTTTTTTTCCACACCAGAAACACTCTCTAGACTGCGCAATAATGTTTGTGAACACACAAGTATATCATGAGCAGCGTTAGCTTATGTGTGTGTGTTAGAATAACTCTGGCCGTACACCCCTGCTCTGGTTCTGATCTATTAACTCTAACGGGTCTTTAAGGAACACATTTAGGACAATGTTTTCTGGTGAGTAAGCTATAACTGCCTCCCGCCAGCTCACAGATGACTCTTGGTTATTACACAGTGCTTGGTGTCGCTGACCTCTGCTGACTCACTGTTGGTTTTGTTGCCGTAGCTCCGCAGGTCAGTGCGCTCTCTGGACTGACACTTCTGTGGCCCTGCTGCTGATGAGACGCGCCCCAACCAGCAGGAGAAAAGCCCGGGTACAAGGGGCTTCCCCAGCCATGAATCCAGCCTACCCCCTCTCTGCCTCAGATATGCTCCTCTACCCCCCCCTCCTCTGTTTCTGGAGTCTCATTTGCGTCACCATGAAATTCTGGTCCATGTCTACTACCGAGCAGATAGAATAAAAGGGCAAAAATGAGGGGTTTGTTTCTGGATCTGCACTGTTTATTAAAATAGTGGAAGAATTTTCATTGGCTCAGAATGACATTCCATAATTTCATGTCGTTAAATTGTAACCAAATTAATCTGACGTCCTGGTCACTAATCACAACCTCCCCAAGGCTGGTATTAGGGAGAATTTAGCTGTGTTGACCTGTGAGTGACAGTTCCTTCATGGACTGCCTCTGGGATACGGCCACCACAATTTTTGTATGCATGTGGATCAGTCACAACACAAGTCTGAACACACAACCACAGGATAAGAATGCATATTTAGCACCAACATTATTGTTTTTACTGATGGAATTGTTTAATGTGTGCTGCAGCTGCAGATCTACTTTACTCTCGAGCGGGCTGCATATTAAGCTATTCATCACATTATTATAGAACGTGATTGCAGATTGTTTGTGTAATTAAAACAATTTGTGATTAAAGGAAAACCAATTAGAATTCATTCATGTGTATACCAACAATAGCATCATGGCATCAGATTGATCACCTGTTGTACTTCTCAGTTGCTGCTGATACGATGAAACGTTCAGATCTGCTGTCAAGACATTTGCTGAGACATTTTCTGCCTGTTTTCACTCGTGTTCTCAGGACCTACAGCAACTGCGTACTAGCTTTACAGAGGTGGGAGTCTAAGAACCTTGTCTTCGTGAGGCCACGGTGATTAATGTCTTCTTCCTAAATCGCAACTTACAGCAAAAATAAATCTAATGATTAAATAATTCCAAAAGCAGGTTTGAGGCTCCATAAAATTGGGATATAGGTTAATGTTACGCCAAGATAATAACAATGGTTTTAATATTCAGTCCATAAATTAAATTATGTGCAACCTGAGGGAACTGCTTAGCTTAGCATCTATAAACACTGTATATATTGGTTAAATCAGCAACTGCAAAGTGGCAAATTAAACATTTGTTTGACTAATGTCGTCTTACGGTTGTGCCAATAGCCACAGATATACCGTCAGGGCTTAAATTTGCATTACCCAGAAGTCCCAGGGGCAGCACACGAAGGTCCTCAGTCTTGTGGTCTTGGAGGTGGGTGACATGGGACAGACCCTGTGTCTCTCATGGGCTCTGTTTGTCGTCCACCTCTTCCATCTTCTTCAGCTTTTACTGCGGTCTCCACTGCAGCAGACTGCTAAACCACACATGCGCCTCAGCTCAGGCGTTGCCGATGACGTGGATGAAGTCACATCCACAAACTGTCCATTAGGTCTTAACGGCAGTCGTTTTTATCAAGATTCAACGTGAACAATTTGTCAATCTTAGTTGAACAATCGAGATAAGATCTTTGATAAGCTGGGTCTTCTCAGCTGAGTTCTGCAGTGTGGTGTGCAATCTGTTCTCCCTTTTGTTTGTCTGCTTGACTGTCCCACAGAGGACACCCTCCCCCCAGCTGCTCCTGAGAACAAACAGCCTTCACTTTCTTTCCAGGGTGGCGTTCTCACTCTCAGATGTTTATGTTGTAGTTGTCATCTGCTGTCACTCTTCTTCTGCTGTCGTTCACCCATGGCTCGGCCTCCAGTCATAGCCGGAGTGCTCCCCACAGGATCCTGGTGTAGAGAGACTCTTTCAGTCAAACATAAACATCTGACCCCCTTTCCGCAAGAGTGAAAATACTAGCATGGCGCCCCAGAAAACTGCAGACAGAACAAACAGGATTCCTTTTCCTCCCACTTCAAGGAGAAAAGCTAATGTCTGCACTGTGTTCCAACTCCCCCCTGAGAGTTTTACACCATCCAGCAAATGTGTTATTTAAATTTTCAAATCCACCTTTTTGCCTCGACTCTGCCATGCTCTCATTTTCGTCCTGCGTCATAATTGATAACACACTAATCTGGCGTGTTTCATGGCCTCCAGCCACTGATCTGCATCAGGAGTGAGACTGCGGCCGGCCGGCAAGACGCATGCACTCACATCTTCTCCAGCTCCTCTTGTCAGTGTCATGACAGTTCCTGTCTTGTGCATGAGAAAACCAAACCAAAAAAAAGTGAAACATCTCAAAATTCCGCCCCTCCTTGTTCATTTGGTCAGATCAGTGGGTTTGCCTAATAATTATTTGTCCAGCCCTGCTGCCTGTTCATCTGAGAGAGTGTGTGGTTGGGTTATCTTCTTCTATCCTGTCCCTCTCTCCAGAGGAGGGTGACCAGGACAACATGAAGGAGCAGCAGCAACAGGAGCAGCAGCAGCAGGAGGAGCAGCAGGAGGAGGAGGAGCAGCAGCAGGAGGAGGAGGAGCAGCAGGAGGATGCCCTGGACGGGCAGAAGTGCCGGGCTGCCCTGGCTTCACTTCGGCATACAAAATGGTTCCAGGTGAGCTGATAAGGTGGTCACTTTTTGTGGATTTAAGCTCCGAACGCCGGAGTTGCCATTGTTTTATTCATTGTTCAGCGTTTTCAAACAACACAGTGAGACAATTATAAAAAAAAATAAAAAAAACTGGCTGATTCCCAGCTATGAGGAGCAACATTCCCTGTTCAGATGTACAGACCTCTGTTAACCAGTCGCAGTGACCACAATATTCAACCCAGTTAATTTTTTTGTTGCTGCTGGAATCCTATAATTAATTTTTTTTGAGCTAAATCCAAAATAATTGACTTCCCCCATGATCAAAATTCAAACAGTTGTGGTGCAACACTATAATTTCTACCTGGGCAGGTTTGTATCATAATACAGCTACAATCTGTAGGTATTTTACTCTAGTTTGTTTAAATCTTTAAACACGTTTTTGGTCAATGCCGTGCAGCGACTTGAGCTTCGCTGATTTTTGAAATCTCTTTAACACACTGAATCCAGTGGGTCTGAGATCTTTGCAAGCGTTGAGTAACATCCTGTACAAACCAGCATGTAAAGGTCTACTGAAGTGAAGGAAACGCAGCATGACAACAGATGAAAATTACACTTTTCCATGAGCGCAGAAGAGGGAGAACCTGATTGAAAGGTTTAACTCCTAAAGAGATTCCTCTCCACTCCAGGTTTCAGATAAATCCAAACACGGTTCTTTCACTCCTGACGAGAGTCAAGGGCAGGTGAAGCACTAAGCAGCTTCCCTCAGGGAATAATGCTAATGCAAAGTAATGCGGACAAAAGAATGATTCAAGAGCGATTCACATTCGCACAGGGCTAATTTGACCTGGAGACCTCCCCTGTTCTGTAAGAAACGCAGATGTCCGAGAGGGTCATGCAAAAGTCCCTGAATAAAATTATCTCCTTTATTGCGAACCATCGCCCTGCGCTAATTGAGCAGGCAGCTAATCCAGCACTGTTCTCTGCGCCCCACGCATTCTTCAAACACTTTCTTTTATCTTTAGTGGAGCATCCACAGGATGTTTGCAAAGTAATTTCACTGGATTTCACAGTTGCACAGAAGAGAAAACTTGGCAAAAATGAGAGGGCCAGAAGGGCATTTATATATTAAAAACCGCAACTTCCAGTTTGAATAATTAAAACAGCAGCATGCATTTTTAAAAAAAATAAAGCGTATTTTGGTCTTCTCATCACAAAAATGTTTGGATGCCAGTCTGGCTGAGATGCTCCTCATGTCTGCACTGAAACTCTTCCTTCAGGCCAGAGTCACAGATCTCAAGTCCTGCATCATCGTCATGAGGATTTTCAGAGACATGTGCAACAGACGGCCAGAGTGGCAGCCTGTCAAAGGATGGGTGAGTGACGTTGAGAGCTGGCGCTGCCTGGATGGTTTTTTTTTATGTGCTCTGAATATTAATTGTTTTTCTGTTTGCTGCAGCCTCTGGAGCTGATCTGTGAAAAGGCCATAGCCACCTGTAACCGGCCGCTGGGTCCTGGCGAAGCACTGCGACGCGTCTTGGAGTGTATCGCCTCGGGGATTCTCCTGCCAGGTCAGTAATGAGTCCCTCGGCGCGTCCTCTGAGCTCTGTTGTTTGTTTTGAACCCTCAGACAGTCTCCTTCCAGGTTAGATATGGAAACCCCATCCAGAATCCAGACACAAAGGCTTTCACCTTTAATTTAAAGGGAAAAGAAAGATATTCCCCAAGTTTTAAACTGAGTGGTACACCTGTGGTTCAGAGCAAGAAAACGCTGCAGTTGACCTCAAAGGTGTCGAGTAGGGGGCAAGGCTTCACCGAGGCTGGAGAACCTCTGCCTTTATCAGCCATATCGCTGGACATTTAGTGAGGTTGGTTTGAGGAGGCATCCTTCATTCCTCAAAGTGTGCGTCAAAAGTGCAGCAGTGGCTGGCAGACATGAGTTTTGGCTCCCACTTTTAAAAAGGAGAATATGGGACTTGTTTCAATTATCTGGCTATTGTATTCAGGCTGCCTGTGAGAGCTGGTTTCAAAGAACTGGATGAGTCTGACTAATCGTTGCGTCAGCGAAACGGTCACGAACAAATCTTCAGCGCTCCTCCTGCTAAAGTCCATCCAGAACCAGGGAGTGGAGGAGACATAAAAACTCGACTGGCCAAGAGGAATGGAACCGTTAATAGGGCTGTATGGCTTCATGAAGGAGTTGAGTTTTATGACGCGAATTAATGGCGCGAGGCTTGATGATAATTGTGTCATTTATCTTTCCATTATCACTCCAATGGATAGCATTTATTTAATTGCGATTAATCCACAGATACCCTGTAATTAATCTGATTAACCTCTTTACCTTGTGCACATGGACCTTTAAGACGAGCAGGAGGGACATGCTACTGCCAGCTGTCGTTGGATTAATTATTGGGCTGCAGTTATCGTTCAGAGAAGTCAGTGTTTACTTATCTTGTGTACGGCGGAAGGAAAATATAGGCTTATATTGGTTAAAAAATATATATATACGGAACGTAGAAGGAGATCTCAGATCTATATCCAACATATTATCTACACTGGAGCAGTTCGTGTGAGCTAATCTACTCAGTGAAGTCTCGGCTTCAGGTTCAGACTGAGTTTCTCTGTACAAATGTTTGTCGGTGACCTGTAGCTACCTCCCCTCATCTCAGATTCACTGACACTTGCATTAAGTAGGATAATATTTACATTACTGTCTGTTACTTTTATGGCTGCAACGTACTGACTGACTGCTGCCGTCACTTTCTGCTGACATGTTTGTGGGTTTTTTAAATGCAGGAGGTCCCGGAGTTCATGACCCCTGTGAGAGGGACCCTACAGACGTCCTGTCTGACCTCAGCCCACAGCAAGCTGACACCATCACAGACAGCGCACAGGTCAGCCACATCTGCTGCTGTCATCTTCCTCTTCTGCCGACTCAGCATTTCTCCTTTGCATGAGAAGTATTTCTGACATGAGCTCAGGATTACTCTGTGTCTCAGCATGAAGCATGAAAACTTGTGACCTGCTTGTGCTCATTTACATACACATAAAACAATTTATTGAATTTTTTTCTCCTCATTGTGATATTTTAGGCTGCTCAAGTGGGCGACAGTGGGCTGTTTTTATTTATTTATTTATTTATTTGGAATGTGCTCGTGTCCGGCTGGAGCAGCACAGGAGTAAAAGCACTGCTTAAAGGCATTTCTTTGAGCAGTGTTTCCATTAAACCTTATTCTGTCTTCCAGAAGCACCGGCAATAAAATCTTCCATTAGCAGGCTCTGATCTCTCTCCTGTGGGCTACAGACACCCGGGACATAACGGCTCCTTAACCGTCTTGGAGTGCCGAATAAAGAATATAAATCATAAAAACTGCTCCAGAAGAAGCTGCTTGAACTTCTGAAACTTGTGACACATTTCAATAGATTCTGGTATTTAAGTCCAACCTGGGTTGTTTTCCAGGAACACTGTAAACACAGAGTTCCTGATTTCAGGTGATATCCGTTGTGATTTGACCATTATGGATGTTGTCTGAACATCTCCCATTCAGAGTATTATGGAAGCGTCTATTTATCTGCTGGGGTTAATGAAGGCTGAGCAAAGCACAGAAAATCTCAGGAGTGAAACTCATGAGATGGATTCCTTCCACCACATCACCCCCTGTACCAAAAGTAGCTGTTCTTCAGGACATCATGGACATCTGTTCCCTAATGTCGCTTTACAGAGCCTTATTTAAAGTCCTTGGAAGTTCCAGATGAAGCCAACACCTCTGCGAGCACTATAAATATCTGTGTGTGCTGAAGCCCTGGACTCTGACCTCAGATCAGCAGCCCCTCCGCGCTGTGGACGCTTGGCAATTTAGCAGCTTTATTAGCCACCTAATGAGCGTGGGAACACACTTCCCTGTTCTTCACACCCACAGCAGCACCGCTACTATGGCTGCTGCTGCTGCTTGCACATCCGACTACAAAGTCTACCCGCCGGCAGAAAATGTACGCTCGGCACCGAGGAATAAGAAAACATCTTCAAATTCATCTTCTGGGTCTCTCTGTCTCTCTCTCTCTCTCTGCTAAGCCTTTTTGACTGTTCATTCTTCCTCTCACTAACAGGAAGTGTCCTCCCAGAGTTGGTCAATTTACACCATGGACCCATTTTTATAGTCATCTAATAATAAATATAAAATAAATACATTCATCATATCTACCTGTTATCTGACTGCAGCTGAATTTAGTTGCATTTGCACCTCATTGATGGGTCTTTATTCTGATTTTCAGCATGCGTTACGGCTCCTGGCCTTTGGACAACTTTACAAAGTCTTGAATATGGATCCTCTACCAGCCAGCAAACCCTCACCAAGGCTGTTAGAAGGTGTGTGATCAGTCGTGTGCGTTACATGTGACAGTGCGTGTTTACCTGCTCAGAGGTCGTGTGTGTCCTCTGCGCCAGCCTGTGATGTTTCAGGTGATCCTTGTGTGTTTGCACCCTGCAGGCGGCTGTCAGAAGAGGTTCCGGGAGGATGTGGGGTCAGACGACAGAGACTTTATCAAAAGGATGAAAGGTGACTTTGACACTCTTGTTTCACGGAGTCACAGCTGGATCAGAGAACCTAAATCCTCCCTAATACTTCTGAACCGTTTTCTCGACTAAAAATATTCATCATTTTTTCTTCAGTGTTGTTGATTGTCACCCGGCGTAATCTGAATCTTTAAACAGTCAGGAAGAGATTGTGCAAATACTTCTGCTGCTATGTTTGTGCATTGTTGGCTCGTGAAAAGCTCCTTCAAAACACAGAATGGATTCATTTTTCCTCCTGAAGCATCATCAAACTATTGTGACCGTCTGATCATCAAAGGAAAATAACGCTCTTTGGGTGCCAGCCTGTGTTTTCTGCTCATTACAGCTGTCAGTGCTGTAAAACACATTTGCCGCAGTCTAATTTTGATGCCATTTTAAGCTTTTCATCCTTCATAGGTTCAGAAAGATGGAATGAGAAGTGGGAGTGAGACATAAAACCCGTTCTTTTTTATATCCCCAGGCTACTAAATGCCCCCGACCTCATCAACGTGGGCCCTTTCAATCACCTGTGACACCAGATAAATTGTGCTAAAGTGGGGGTTCTTTTTTCCTCTTTTGAAATACCTGCAGCATATATTTCACAATCTACTGCCATGTTGTCTCTCCTCATGCCTTTATAGCAGATGTATCTTCTTCTTGTCGTCACTTAAAACTTCTATAGGTAGTTTTCATTCACTGGAGCTAAAAAATTTGAGATTTGAGGCTGTTTTTTTTTCTCAAATGTCCGATCAAAGCAGTTGCCGGGGTGAAAGATCCTCGTCGTCTGCTTTTTACTTCAGTCTCTCCTTTGAAGATGTTGCAGTAATCTGATGTAGTTTGGACAGGAAACATCTGTATATGATGGATCTCAGATTGTCATCGGTTAACCAAATCACCCTGCACAATGTTTTCTATGGAACAGATGAGTAATCAGTTTTCCACATATCTGCAGCTCAGATAGCTGTTGCTGGTAAGAATTCATAAGAATTCAGTGTCTCTGGAGCGTTGTGATGGTGTTGGTGTCAGGAAATTTAAGTAAAATACTTTAGATTACACTGACTGATAGAGTGGCAGGATTAGGTGACCTGACTGATATGAGTGTGCATGTTTTCAGTAGTTAGAAAACAAAATGGAGCCTAAAAATAGAGCAGGAAATGATGTTTGGAGAGCATTTCCTGGGAATACATTTCTAAAAGAATCAGCGAAGAAGTGCATCTGAGGAACTGATCCCATTGTGACCCCTCAGGAGCTCCAATTATATTTCTTTAATAAGCATGAAAAAAGTTCAAATATGGTCTTAAATGAGAAGTGAGTCTGCGAGAGCTGCTCCTATTAACTCTGCAAACAGGCTGCAGCAGCAAACTAATGAATTCTGTGACATCATCACACGGAGCCGTGATTGATGCCAATCCTGGAACTGCTGCTGCTCAGAAGAAACTCATCATTTCATCCTGCTTCCCCCTGCATCCTGATTTTACATCAAACCTCAGTGGGAATTTAGCATTTCAGCCCAGTACGAGAATTATAGAACCTTATTCAACTGGAATAATTAGTCCAGCCAGTGTCGAGGTTGTGGGTTCCATTCTGTGCACTGGTGAGAACACACTCATCTACTGTAGTCCCAGTCTGAACTCACCCGGAGAAATGGAACTGGGATCACTTTGAAGGTTGATCATCGTCTTTTCACCGTCCATCCTGATGCCGTCGTGGAAAATAAAGCCACCCTTGCTGGGACAGTTGTCCCCAGTCACTTGGCTCAAAGGAGGTGATGGAAGCAGAGAGAGTGGGATTAAAACTACAGGCTGCTGCCAGCCCATCGTCGCGCAGCCCCCCACCACCCACATGCACCATACATTAACACCTTTGTACTGGTTCTGTCCCTCAGCACAATCCCATATTCACACACGCTGACTCCCAGCGGCTGCACAGGACAAATGGAGAACAAAAGATCTCTTCAAGCAGCTGTTCTTCACCGACTTTGACTCTTTATTTCATTGTCACAGGTATTTTTGTGGATTATTGCGACACTTTTGACTGTAAGATTACTGATGTTGACCTAATTTCACTCTCGTCCACCATTTAAGAACCAGACAAATTGAACAAAGATTTTGGCCTCCGCCCTCTGAGTATCACTGTTTTTAAACGCATGAGCAAGAGAAAGAAACACGGTGCCACCCTTTGGTTTGATTAATCTGTTGGGGAGGGAAGAGCGTTCCTGTCAGCGTCAGTGTGAAGGTGTGAAGTTGTGAGTGTAACCACAGGGGCTGCGTCAGTCATCGCACCCTCATCAGCTTGGTATTTACAGACCTGAGGCTGGCCAATAAAAGTGTCTTTGACATGGACGGGTTGCATGTTACCCAAGATTATTCCGGTGATGTTCATGTGCAGCAGTGCAGCATTTTTATTGCATTTTGTGTCATTTTTGCTTAATATTTTCCTGGAAAAATCTGAACAGCGTGGCGGCTCGTTTTTAACCTTGAAGGACATTTGATTTCCCAGCAGGCTTTTTTCTTTCCTGCAGTTGGAGTTTGTCTTGTCGGGAGTTTAATGTTTAAACATCCTAAAACCCAGTTAACACGTCATGCTCTTTGGTTTCAGTTCTAGATTGGAGAATGATGGACCCCAACCATCCCATGAACGCTCTGATGCGTCTCAATCAGATCCACCCGGGCCTTCAATACCGCCTGTTGTCCCAGTCCGGCCCGGTGCACGCTCCAGTCTTCACCATGTCTGTGGACATCCAGGGAACCACCTATCAGGCCACTGGGAACTCCAAGAGAACTGCCAAGCTCCAAGTAGCTCTCAAGGTATTTATCAGCATCACTTGTTGTGTTGTTGCAGTATTCAGTACATAGAGTATTTTTAATAATGTACAAAACAGCCTAAGGTCAAAAGGTCTGTTCTCATTCACAAACATCCAGGCTAAAGATGGTATCTCAATGACCTCAAACAAGAGAGATCACATGTGGGGGTTTTGATTAGAGTCAGACAACCTTTTTAACTAGAATTAAAGACGTGACCTCTGTGGATCACTCTGTTTGTAATTAGCATATATTAGCAGTATTAGCATGGCTAAGTGAGCTGTCATCCCTGTTGGAGCAGTGAGTTAAAGACCCCGAACAGCAAACTGAAGAGAACGTCTGCAGTGAAAAGAATGACTGTTCCTTTTGTGATTAAGCTTCGATGGAACTTGTAAACTTGGAACTTGTTGGCAGCCCACGTGTCGTCATGGTCACACTCATTCTCACATCAGAGCTGCTCAGTACACTCAGTCTCTGTGGGGTTGATGGTCACTTGAAGGCTTTCTGCAACAGCTGTTCCCTCACCAGAGTGCTTTGCTCAAGGTCAGCTTAGTCAGGAATGATTAAATAATGATTCATTTCCTGTCCTGTGTTCACTGATCGGAATCTTTCCACACTAAATGAGACCTGATCCGGTTGCACAGTAAAAAGAAAAAAAACCGCGTCGTCGTCTTTTGATTGACGTGCATCTGCAATCTCAGGCACTGCAGGCTCTGGGCTTTGTGCTCAGTGGCGACGGAGACGTGGACTCGCTGAGCTCCGATGAAAAGTCAGACGGCGAAGGAAAGATGGACAGGATGTCGAGCAGCTCCAGTTCCATCGCCTCCTCCACAGACACGCAGGAGGTGAGAAAAGACGTAGAGGATGGACCGTGTGTATCGAGCTTCATGGTGGTGCTGGTGAGCGGAGGTCACCTCGGTGTCTGTGTTTCTGTCTGTAGTCCAGAGCTCCAGGTCCAATCCTGACGGCGGGAGGCAAGAACCCAGTGATGGAGCTGAATGAGAAACGACGTGGCCTGAAATACGAGCTGATATCAGAGAGTGGCAGCAGCTATGACAAACGCTTCATCATAGAGGTATACACACACACACCCCTCTTAGATTTCCTGTTTTCTTTTTTTTATAGTGTCATTAGGAATAGATGAGAAGAAGACTGTTTGATGTTCAGCACCTCGATTCTTTCTGCATATCAAAATTTTCACACGTCTCAGAAAGCAGAAAGACGGCTGCACATGAAACCAGATTCTTTGGCTTATTTTTTTCCCGATTTTAAATCAATTTCTACCTTTTTTATAGGGCCTTTTTTGGGTTGGGTACAAAATACAACAAGAGGGAATGCAGCCACTGATAGCTGCTGTTGGATTGCAATTTAGTCTGGATGGCATTTCATTTAATGCTGGTATGCAATTTTAAAAGGATGGAAAAAATATCACCTTGAGAGTAGCAAACGTATCAAGTTGCTGCACTAAAGAGAAAAGACCTTTAATTCATGCCTACATCAGTCAACAAATGCTGTGAAAATCAGGATAGAGGGCAAGTATTCCAGCCCAGTAAGCCCAGATGATGAAAATACTACATCTTCAGAGCCACTAAGGGGTTGTAGCTCCAAATGATGTTTTAATGGATCTTTTTTCAAACATGAAGCAATGAAAACAGTTTTTATAACAACCATCTTGTGTAATGACAGGTGGAGGTGGACAAGCAAGTATTTCGGGGAATGGGACCCAACAAGAAAGTAGCCAAAGCAAGCGCAGCGTTAGCAGCGCTCAACAGCTTGTTTTCTGGCTCCAAAACTGCAACAATTAAGAAGAAAAGGCCGAACCCAACAGTGAGTCCAGAACATTGGGACTAAAATTAGGAAACTTCCTGATACTGAACTGGTTGTGTTTGTGCAGCCAAAACGACCTTTAACCTCTGTGCTGACCCTGCCGGCTCTGGCTGCCAGCCCAGTACGCATGCCCATCATCCCCAGAGCTCCGTACATCAGCACGCCACCAGCACACGGCTACATCCCCCCAGGTGAGCTCCTCTGGAACACTGAACCATCTGAATTTTCCACTCCTCGGTCCCTGCAGGGGTGCTGCAAGAGAGCAGGTTGAAATTCTGACAGAAAAAAATGACTGGGATGACTATTTCCTCTGTTACCATGGTAACAAAAGTACCACCAAACTTAAGGGTTTTTTTTCTGCTTAATGGAAAAACTCAGCATTCTCTTTCATGTTGAACAAAGCTTTAGCACTATATTTGACTCTTTTATCCCTTTTGGGGTAACGGGACTGTCAGTTTTATTGCTCAAAGGTACCTCAGCAGTGCTCTGAGGGTGTCTGGCACCTTCCATGTTTTGTCTGTGCTGGGGCTTGAACCAGAAACCCTCTGCTTCTCAGCCCAGTCCCCAATATCCTGAGCTACCACTGCGCCCCCCTTCAATATTCCTCAGATAATTAACCTTTCTTTAGTCCCTCTGCAGGAATGCGGAGCGATTCCCCCCCCCCCCCAGAAATTTTCCATTTCTATTTACATCTCTCCGCTTGGTCATACAATAGTCACATTTCCCATCAGCCTGTGACACAAACACACCATAAAAACATCTTTCTTGACTGTGGGAGTGAAGCTGACCTCCAACCCTCCTGTAATTCTTGTGTACCAACCATTCCTCTTATGTTCCTCAGGTTTTGGTGCTCCGTATGGATACAGCCCGGCAGGAGCTCTCCCCCCCTATGGTAAACTCACAGCCTTCTCAAGCTTTGAATCAACAATCCATCTGTTTTATTCATCACCACATCATTTGAGTTCTTTCCTTTTTTTTATTTTTTTTACTCCTCAGGTTTTCCCTCCAGAATGACCTCAGTAGTTGTCCCCGTCATCAGAGTCCCCACAGCATACCCCCCCGTCACCCACCTCTACCCCTATTAGGACTCACCTCCACCCTCTTCATCACTTTAAAAAAGTGTTTGATCTTAAGTTCTGGACTTTGATGAACATGTTTCATCAATTTAATAGAAAGCTGCTTTATTCTCGTTGTCACTCCTTTAAACACATTCAGGGAATTAAGTAATGGCTACTGAACTGGACTGGATCAACTGGGACAAACACAAAAGTGAAGTGGATCAAACCCCCCACCATCAAGTGAAGGAGGCTGTGTGAGGAGGCTGTTAGAACCCAAAAAGATAAATGAATGAATAAACTAAACAGTTTAACAGTTCCTCCACGATAAACCCAATGAATATTTATGGTACTACCTCAGGGGGGAAATAAGTGCTCATAAATTCTAGATTATCAGATTCTTTCTATGCTTCCTCCAGCAGCCGTTTAATTATTTACTGTAGGGAATACAAAAATTCAAAAAGAACAACAAAGTTGCACATTCTACCCTTAATTATAGACCCAACATCAACATTTGAAATTTGATGATTCTAAAAAGCCTGCAGAGCTGACATTTGCAATATCAAATATGAATCAGAAATAAATGGCATTTAACCACAATGACCAATTATAAAATCTCCTTCAGGTTTAAATCAAGAAAAGAGCATATTAAAATAATTTTTTTTACAAAAGCATCTTTTTTATGAGGAATCAGTTTATATTTGTTTCAGATAACCGTCTATTAACCCACCCGGAACCATGCATCTGAATTTCAGCTGTAAATATTCACGCACCCACAGATACAAACGTTAGATATTTATTTCCTACTGCATTAGAGGCGAGGACGGATCCACCAAACTATCAGTTATTGAATCTGTTTTTCTTTGATGCTGGTTTGTATTTTAATTTTTCTATTGATGTTTTGAGATTCTGTGATGAGGAAAAAAAAAAAAACAGGTTTACATGTGGCGCACTGACATTTTTATTTTCTTTGGTTTGGAAATGACTGAATTACCTGTGCTTTTTTTGGTTTGCAGAGATTTAACAGAAATTTCATGTTGACCTGTTTCAGGTTAATCAAATAAATCAATATTTTTGGAGCTGCAATGTTTCATAAATCATTCACGATATTACATCTCCAGTTATTTGCCATTTGATTGCCTTTTATCGCCCATATTTGGGTAAATCTTCTATATTTTGAGTTTACCTGGAAAAAACGGCGAGCTTGAAAGTGACACTTATCACAGTTGTAGTGGGTCAATAATGCGACGCCCTGAACAAAATCTTTACCTGCTCTGCTTGACATCATCTGGGGGAACAATTCTAAATACCCGATAAAAGCTGCAGCCACAATAGTGTCGGGACTCTTCCAACATCCATTAAAGTTCAATCACATCAGCGGAACCATTCTGCCTGACAATTATTTAATTTCCTGTTAACCCAGCTGCTGCTGCTGTCTCCTGTCTTTAGGCGGCCTGTACGTCGACAGTGCCTATTACCAGCCGCAGACCATAGCAGCACCCATAATCATCCACCTGGGCCCCCAGGACCTTTTCTGACCCCACCATTGTAGCACAGACTGGCCTCGGAAACAGCCACCACCTCCCGTTTAATTCCTCACCCTTTATTAAACTCTGCCGGCGCCTCTCAAGCGCCGCCGCGCCGCTCTCCGGGGGCCTTCCTCCATCCGCAGGAGACGCAGCGACAACACTGAAAGCAATATGGAGGCGGAACGCCCACGCCCAGGGCGACCCCTGTCAAGTCCAGGTCGGATCTCAGAGGAGGGGAGCCTGCAGCTGAGACTTTTGACTCTCCAACGCCAATAAAACACGGAGCAATATTTCTGCCTACCGGAATCCTGTTGCGGTTGAACGTGACGGGAGTCTTTTTCAACTAATTCAACAATCGGATGTGTAAATACAATAGTTATTATCTGTACATGGATGTGCGTTTAAACCCTATATGAAATCTGCCCACTGGGTAAAATCCATATATTCTGAAAGTAAACAGTAGCTTTATGTTTAAGGCGTGTTTCAATATTGCTAAACGTTTTACAGAATGTCTATAATGCCATCTGGGTATGTTGATGATATATATATATATATATATATATGTTCTATTTACAGTTACTGTAGTCAGTTATGTGATGAATAAGCGCAGATAGATTATTTATCTGGAAATGCTGCTGCTGTTGGGTCCAGCTTCTCCCACAAAGGTTTGCAGGACAAATCTAAAATTCTTTTGGTTTTAAAGGGTGTCTAAGAGTGGGATGATCCTCAAAATAGAGGGAACAGGGTATAATATTTATAATATACTACTGTATACTATTCTAAAGTCTTTACTGTCTAAATAAATATGTTGTGTATAATGACGGCATTGCTGGGGAGACCTATATGAATGTTTCTAGCCTGAAGACGAAAGTCAAGGTTTAATATTGCCATTAAGATGTGATGAACCACACAGATCCTGATTCACACACATTGATCCAGAATTGATCCGGTTCGTCCAGAATTCAGAGAGACTTAAAGAGAATTCCTGATATTTGAGTCCATCAGTGGAAGATAACCAGTTTAAATCAAGGATGCAGGTGACGGGGAGGAGCAAATACACCTCATCTCATCCCAACAACAGGAGAGAAAAAAGCACAAACCTCTGACGCAATATTCAACTCAGGACCTTCCGACATGAAAATAAAAAATAGCATGAGGATTTCGATCTGCGGTGGACTGAAAACCTGAAGGTGTTTTATAGGTTAATGTGAAACCAGGAACTGCTCACTGAAAACACCCCTAAACTGCAGCAGTACTGTCAAGCAGTCTTCATTTACAGTAATTCCTCCCTTTTTATGCATCTCTCTGCACAATGATACCTGGAATGATTTAGATTCTTTTCTGCTGTATAAAATGAGGAAAATTGCATTCACAGCTTGTGTAACAGGAGGGGAACCGGCAGGAATCAGGTCCGAGAATGTTCTCACAGTCACGGTGCATCTAAAGATGCTGCAAAAGACATCTGAAAAGTGCTTGTTTTCTCATGTTGCATCGTGAACAAAATCCCAAAAATAAACCTTCTATTCTTCAGGGCCAATTCAGTAGTCTTTTCCACCCCCCCGCCAAGGGCTGGTGCACATCCGTGCTCGGACCCTGAGGCGGCGTTGTGACGGAATTGGTGTTAAAGGTGTTTGTGGGTTGTGCTTGATGGAGCATGTGGACGGACAGAGGACGGTATCAGATGGACCTCCAGATCTCTGGTATTTTTAGCGGGGAGAGCGGAGCCAGAAGGTGTCTGATTACGCAACATACCTGATGAATGCCAGTTTGTCATCTAATACCAACACTCAGGAGCTTAATGGCCGGCCTGTTGTGCTAAAAAAAACCCCAAACAAACAAACAAAAAAATTCCCAGTCACTTAAAATGATGCTAAACACTGATGGAGGCTTTCATGTCATTACATTTGAAAATGCATTAAGGTCGGTCAGACTGAGGATGAGAACTTCATCCAGGGGTCTGAACTGTTTAAACCTGGACCCTGCTAACAACAGAAGCTCATCCTGACTCCATAATTCAACCTGCAATAGAAAACCTGCAGATAAAGCTTCAAAAGCGCGACCACAGCGCCCCCTGTTGGTCACAGCAATCTCCAGCATTCCAGCAGGTCCGCGGTTCAAACACTAGATGGCAAAAAAGTCAGAGAATCCGAAAAAGACATCGCCAACATCTTTGTTTCTCATGCAGACGAACAAAATACCTTCTGTACTTGTGTTCTATTTTAATAAACTGCCCCAGTGAATCATTGAGCTCAAATAAAGACGACTGTTTTGCAGATGCCCAAATGTATTTGTGTGTTCATCACGAGGCAGTGTTTAAGTTCAATTAAAGAAAAAAAAGTCACATATTTGCCATCTTAAAAAGATCCCTCATGATTCTTGTGAAGGGGTGAAAAAAGCAGCTTTAAAAGATTTCACAAAAACTCCCACAGACTCACAATCTACTTTTATTTTAAAACAGACACAACGAATATGTTACATGTACAACCTTTTACAAAGATTTTTACGCGCGATGACACGGTTATTTCCTTCCATTGATCGACTAATGCAACCTGGCTAAGCCCCCCATCACCCAGCTTCAGGAGATTCTCCCATCCACATTAAGGCTGAACTCGGTCACATGCAGTGATGCCGGAACGGAGGTTCTGACCGGGCTTCGGCTGCACCTGCACATCATGAGACGGGCTGATAACAGAGCCGCTGTCTCTGGATCAACACTGGGCAGCATTGTAGCTAAAGGAGCCTCGGGCCGGTCATTGTATCCAACCTCAAAACCAAACTTATTTCCCCCCCGTGACCCAGCGATGAGAGCCTCAAAAATCACTTTAACAGATGTTTTCACCACCTTTTATGTATACTGTGGTCGGGCCAGTCATTTAGGAAGGTCTTTATATGTCTGCTTCACTGTCAAAACCCCATAGAATCCAAATTATTTTAATAAAAATACCCCAAATTTAAATATAAAGCATTGTTTTTCGGCTGAAGCTGCATTGGTGCAAAAATAAAGTGCATTAAACATACTTTTCAACACATTTCAACCAGTTTACTGTCCACAAAGATACGTCTGAAATATTAACGGCAGATTCCTCCAACTGTGATGTTGAGTTGAAAAAGGCCAGAATTAAAGTCCCACAAAACACATTCTGACATAAAACACACAAAAAATTAAACCTCAAAAAAAGAAAAAAGACTTTTCTGGATCTGTAAAGGACATTACTATTTTTTGTGGGGACAAACAAGTTTATTATATTTGATAAAAGCTGCAATTTGTAGCTGTAGGAGTTTTCATTATCTTGTTTTTATGCACTCTCATCATTTCCAAGAGTCTTTTCGTTGTGACCAAATCATTCTAGTTCACTTCGTGTTGTGCTTATTCTGTTCAGCTAATAAACAAAATGCTTAACAAAAATTAGGTCAATTTAATAAAACAGCCTAATTGATGGCCATCATTCTATATTCCAAACAGGAATTAGATTTATGTTATATGGAGATTTGACCTCAATATCATCCAGTTTATGTGAATCGAGTCTCTGAAGGACCAAATAAGATGAACAAATCAGCCATCTGCATCTGCTCATTCACATAAAAGGTGTTTATTAGATGAAGACTGATGGAGGAGAAGATGGGGGGGGGCTCTGCGCTGGCCGTGGTGCTGATGCCACTGATGGGAGTCAAAGAACGTCCAGAGCGTGCTGAGGAACGTACCGAGGAACATCTCCACTGCTCTCCACACACTGACTAAACCAGCTGCACTATTATTGATGCTCTGTTTTTGGATCCTCATCCAACACCGGCCCTGATCCCTTTTAGGGGTCGGGAGGAAGAGCGAGAGTCTGGTGCACCAGATGGAAGAAAAGACCTCACTGTCCTTCGCACCGCCTCTGGACCTTCCCTTATTTCCCATCACCTGACTGTTGTACAGAACAACTCGTCTTCTCCAAATCCTTGGCTCCGACCCAGCAGAGCCGCCGATCCCCCTGCCGCTGCTTCCGTTGAGCTAAACGTTTCACCTTTGCAGTTTTAAACCCACAACCAGCAGCAGGGCCGTTCCTGCAGATCTGAGTGGTATGAAGACGGATGTTAATCAGGATACTTCGGCTTTGTTAATGCGACCGCTGCGGTGCAACGCTGCCAAAACCGCAAGACTATCCAATTCAGAGGAAAAAACAGTATCACTGTGGCTCTCCTAATTACCGGAGCTGTGGAGAAAGCCCATTGAATGACACTTGCTCGGGTCGCTTTTAGTGTTTCTATCCCTGAACTGATGTTAACGTACACGTGGCATTAACATAAATGCATTTAAGCTGCATTTTTTTAAATAGAAATACATAAATATAAACACTCCCGCGTAGAAGATGAGCAGAACTGTTTGTTTTTTCTGTTGCATTTGTTCCGAGAAAGGTTTTTAGAGGCGTTCACCTCATGACCGCCTCAGTGATGTGATTAAGGGGATGTGGAACACGCCGATCACATGGCAAATGACATTTATATGGAGAGCAAAGCACAACAAAGCACCCTAGCTCACCACACACACACTCCATGTTGACCAGACCTCCTAATTCCTTGGATCCCAACACAGGGGCCTGTAGAGTTCATCCAATGTCTATGCTTTAATATCGGGGAGTGTTACAAACACGGCATTCAACACCAGACGTGTCCCTGAGGTACATCAGAGAATTTAAGTTAATTTAGAAGAGCAACTAGAGGAAAGCTTATGTAGGCTACGTGCAATGAATTCCACTTTGAAATCTGAAGATAATTCACATCAAGTCAACAGTAATACTACCCTAAAATGTCCATTCATAGGAAAGGAAGGTTCCCTGTTTGTGTTAAGATAAGCATAAAATATTTAGATGAGACTATCTCGAGAGTTTAGTCCGGAGGAGGATTTTACAAACAACTGAGCCTTTATAACAAACGGGATAGGATGAAAATGTGTCGTCACAGCCAAAAAACTCTGACAAAAACATCTTGTTTCTGAATGTGAACCGAGTTCGGTAACACGGATGTGTGACTGGAAGGTTGACAGGGACTCGCTTGTTCCTCTCAAGCTGCTATCACAGACACTTAGGGACAGACACGCTGATGTAAACAAATGCCCTCACACAAATATCACATCAGAAACTACTTGGGTGTCTGGAATTTCTCCTTATGACACACTACATTCATCCCTTATTTTGTCCTAAAATGGCTCGTTGGGCTGGTCAACGTGCCTCGTCTGAAATGAGCTGAAGCCGGCTGCTCAGAAATGTTAAAACTGCACCTAAAAAAACACTTTCCTGTTTTTTTTCTGAGTTCTGTTGCTGTTAAGGAACACATGCACTATTTTATATACATTCATCATAAAAAAATATCCTTGCAACGTGGCTTATAAGGTTGACCTTTGACCTTCTTTGCAACTGTGGTTGTTGGCCTTTAACCTCACATCCAAATCAGTTTAGAATCACCCACACACACCGGAGCTGTGGTTAAGTCTCCATCTGAAAGCAAAAACAAGAACCAGGAGCATTAGAACCGAGATTAACTCGCGTTCTTTGTTCAAGCACCTTTTTTTTTTTTTCTTTTTTAAACAAGAGTTCAGAAGAATGACAGGAAGTAAGGGAAAGGAACATAAAGGGAAGCCAAGGAATTTCAGCTTTCTGTCTTCAGTTCCCACCACAGACCTGCTGCTTGTTTCTGCTGCTGCTAATAAATTACTGAAATTTACAAGCCGGTAGCGCATGAAGTCAGTGGCTGGATCTCGTGGCCCTGATCTTCAGTCCAGGCATGTAGATAGACCCCTTAAAAGTACCCAGTCATGGTACCAGACATCTTGATTTTTTATAATCAAGTGCCCCACCTCTACATCTACATTTTATCTTTTCTTCATTTAGGTCTTTGGGATTGTAGCTAGGCGAGTCTTTATGGCTCCAGGCTCATTTCCTCAGGTCTAAGAATAACTGGCAGCATGAACAGGCTGGTTTCACTCCCTGATCACAGATAGGACCTCCACCTTCATATCGCTCAGGTTCCCAAACAAGCCGGCCATTCAAATGCACGCTGCAAAAAAACATCACTTATCAGGAGTGTTAAAAATACAGTTTCTATGTTTATGTTTCTATCCAGAAAATAAAGATCATGACTATAATCTCTCTTTTTAATTGAATAAACTGCACCGTTATAACCAAAATAGCAAACCAGAGGTCTTCTTACAATCTTTCCATATTTCACATGATTCTAACCGTCAGGCTAACGTGTTGTACCCGACACCGACCTGCAAATTCAAACATCGTTTTTGTTCCACTGGAATGCAACACTTATCTCACTTTTATTGCTCAATATTTAGAAAAAGAAAATACAGACCATATAATGAGTATATCTTTTCATATTACACCAATTCAATAAAGGTGCAGCGGATTTATCAGTTCACACTTTTGGAGGAGTTGATGTGTTCAGAGAAATTGGTTCATTCCAAGACAGACACAGTAAAATCTCACCCACTTCCAAGCCGAAGCACGCCACCCCTGACCTCCTACTGGGCTCAGTCTGGGTCCAAATTTGGCACTGTTGTAAACTGCCTTTGAAAAGGCATTTCCCTGGGGGAGGTCGGGGCTGTGTGGAACCCTCGGCCATAGTCCCGGTTTGACGATGTAAGGATTTTTCCCACAAGAAAATAAAAACATAAACTCTGACATGGCATGTTTTTACATCGGAGGATCAAAGATGCGAAAGCCAAGGGCCTGCGGGATCCGTCTGCCACACAACAAGGCCAGTGTAACACAGGAAGCAGCAGTCATTAAGTTTTGAAAAGTCCTCACACACTCAGGACATAAAGTGCCGTCAAGTCCAAACTGTGCAGAATCAAGAAATAAGAGACACGACTGTGGGAAAAGTGCACATAATTACCCGATACAGCGAGAAAAGTTTCTGTCTTCAAACAAATGTTTCAAAGACAGGATGGAGAAAGTTAAGACCCAGTAATGGATGAATTTGGTGCCATTTTGATTAAACCTTTGGATACATTTTGGACAGAATAATTTCAGATTAGAAAGCGTTTGGTCGGCGAACGTTCTATCGCTATGGGGATGATCTGGTGCATAGCCTGAAAAAGGTGCTTCACAGATGGAAAGAGATCTCGTCCTTCCATCAGGGCATCGTATGAATTTTCTTAAATAACTTTCCTGTGAGTCCAATCAATTGCATCAAACAAAGGTCATGTGGCAGCAGGCCGGTGGAGACACCGTCATGTGAGCCCAATTAAAAGACAAAAACAAAGAAACTGTGTAGGAAAGAAGAAGCCATCAGTCTGAAGGGTTTACACAAGAGACATCACTTAGATCCTACTGCTGAACCCAAAGCATTTTAATTTTCACAGGTTTACATAAAATTCTCAAATTAGTGACATAGATATGTTTGTTGCAAACCACCTATGTGCACACAAATGCAAAGAAACATCAACATACAGTCATGAAATGTTTATAGTGAACACAGTTGGGACAGAAATGTGAGAGATGCAGTTTCTTTGCTCTGATTTATAATCTTTAGAACTAAAACATGTGGATTTGCTGACCCAACTACGGACAAACCAGCTGTCTTCCCTCCAACCAGTGAGTTGACTGGTTCATGCTCACAGAATAACATCTATACCAGGGCAGAGTGAATGAATTTGCAGTCCATGTCACAGAACATGTGGTCAGGACAAACTGACTTTATTAACAACGCTGTGTTCTTTAGGAATGTCCAAGTTTTCACCAGTTGAGGAGGTGGCTGGTTCACAAATGACTAATACAGCGGGCTCATTTGGACAGATTAAACGTGCTTCGTGGGACAATTATCACTTTGATAACATTCATCATTTACAGTATTAAGCGTCATATTTTCAAACAACTAAAAATGGCAGACAAACTACAATTAAAGTCACTTGCATTTTTTAGTTTGTCTGGAACAACTGATCTTTTGTGGCTTGATGGGAAATCACCAGTAAACCATTCTGCACTCCAGTGTTAAAGGGCATTTCGCTGCTGGTGATGCAAAACTCCAATTATAATCTGAGCCACAGTTGGAACTTTAATGCAATCCGCTTGCGTAATTTGAACTTGTTTACTTGTTTTTTAACTCAAAAATAAAATTGAAAAATAAAGTACTGTCGCATCATATGTCCAGACAAGAGAACTGTGAGAAAATAGCTGGCATGCTGCAGGGCTTTCTGTGGTTTCTTGTTTTTTTTCACTTGAACTGCAAAGAGGAACTCTTTAAAGACTTGAACTGAACTGTTGCACTGCAGCACCCAGGATGCTAACCAAGAATAAACTTGATTGATCTAGCATCATGCAGTTAGAGGCATCCTTCGCAATACTGTCGACACTGTGCTGGAAAATACAGGTCGCAGCACAAACACGCTGCTGCAGAGAGAAAGTGGAACCGCTTTGATGAGACATATGAGGCAAAGCTGATTTGGTTTGTGACTTTACACCACGAATGTTTGAACTGTCTAAACCCTGTTGGTGAAACCTGGCTTAAAGAAAAAGAATGCATGAAAGAACCTGCGTTTAAAGTCACAGTGAGACATCTGCGCACTAGATGCAGCTGACAGTTTGCAGAGGACTTTTGTTATTTATCCCCTCATAGGAAATGAATAAATGTATATAATTAATACGTTTAAAAATGCGAGGTAACCATAATAAATAAAATTAATTGGCAAGTGCAAGTGCAAAGCTAGAGCTAACACTTTAGACTGGTTCAACATGTTATTTCACATTTTATGATAACAAAAATCAGCATTTTAAACATTTTGTTTTACAATAAAAAAGTGGCGCATTCACTACCTGAGACTAGCTTGTTTAAACTCGACGTCTCCATAGCTATAATTATCTTTATAATTATCTGGCTGTTTTAGAGTCGAGCGAATCAACTGAGTAGCGCCGAGTAAACTGTCGCGATACCTTTCATCCATTTATGTACTTTTTTTTACCCCCAAAACATCTCTGATAAGTGCGCGATCATTTCAGGAGCAAGTCGCTCTCAGAAACCCTGCATCATCGTGGACTTTGAATCCAAATACTTTCTCTGACAGTCTGAAAGCGCAGAATAAAGAACTGTCTCTCTTCCTCCTCCTCTTTAATCTCAAGTGCAACATGGTCCACCACTTGGCTGCGACAAATAAATCACAACACTTTAAGCACAACATAATTTCTAATCCAAGAGGATTTTGCATTCAAAGGCAGCCAAGATAATCTCCCAAAGGCCTCAGTGAGCTGCTGTTTTAAACTCCTTCGGGTATTTAAGACATAAAAAAGGCCACAATTTGTGGCTTTCAAAAGAGGTCAGAGACCCTCCGAGGTTTGACTTCCACAGTACAAAAACAGGACAGCTGTCAGTGGCTGCACGGCTAAAGAGCGACACAAGTGTTTAAGTAACAGGTCTAAAAGATGTCTTTATACCGAGGCTGGTCAGATTATAGCATACAGCAGATTATTACCAGCGCAGTACAATCGCCAGGTGACAATCTCACACTTTTACGTGGCTTGTGATTTTAAGAGTCATGCAATGTTTCAGCTGAACTCAGAGACCTAAAGAACTGCTGATCAACCTGAGGAGGAAACACAGAGGGAGAAGAAAACTCTAAATAAACACCAACGTCTCTGATAAAGACGCGCCACGTGGCCATCTTAGGAAAATAAAGCTAAGTCTTAAATCGAGACTGTAAACAGTTTCCCCACCAACAATCAGACTGGATGCAGAGGTCAAACACATACGTGCATAAATGTTCCTCCGATTTCTCTCAGGGAAAATTACATATCATCAAATGCATATTTTTAAAATCAAAGGGGGCTGATTATCAGATGATTTCTTGGCAAACATTTTTTGCCCCCCCTCCCCACACACATGCACACACACACACACACACACACACACACACACACACACACACACACACACACACACATACTTTAGGGTTATCTCACAAAAATAGATCAGTGATCTGTTTCAAGTGTAATTTTTTTTTTTTTTTTGCATTACCTAATTCTACCCTGAAAATCCCAACAGATATCTGCACAAATTGTCTCTCTCTTTTTTTTTTTTTTGCATCTGGGAGCTGTGAAGCAACAGCTGGGAGGCTTTAGAGCCGACACATTTGAGCTCTACGCTATCCTTCAATGTTAAACCAACAACAAGTTTCAACGTCGCCGCCACGCTGTCATCTTTGAAAAAGCAGCAATACAGTGAAAAGCATTCAAGTAAGACCCAGGACAAGTTTATCAACGCCCGGCATATTCACAGAAACCTCGTTGACATCCACGGAGGTGGACCCCAACCGTTTTTACTGTGGGACTCAGAGAGGGTCTTGCTATGCAGCCGAGAGAGAAGCCGCCACAAGGCTGGCGCCAAAGTAGGTGACGAGAAAACATCGGCATCGAGAGTCATACTTGGCATCGAGAGTCTGGCCGTGGACTGACTGGAGTTAAAACCTTTTTGGCATCAGCGCAGCTGAGGCATGAAGGAAGCAGTCGGCTAAAGAGACGGTTGAGGCCCTTGCGGAAGACGCTGTTGGACAGGCTGTAGATGAGACAGTTACAGAAGCTGTTGCTAATTGCCAACCACGTTGTGAGGAAGGATGCCACCGGGTGATGGTACAGCCCAGCACTCTCCAGAACAAAGTAGAGGATGTAGGGCATCCACAGCACGTAAAACACGCTGGTGATGCGGAAGAGCACCATGGCGTAGCGTTTGTCCGGGCAACCTTCACACCGCTCCCCTCGCTCACCTTTGTCACCCTCCGTTTGCGAGCTGAAGCGAGCGTGGCGCTGGGTGATCTCCCTCGTGTGCTGCCGACAGATCTTGAATATATTACCGTAGGTGTAGCAGACGGTGAGCGCTGCCGGCGCGTAGAGCAGCCCCACGATGAAAGTGCTGAACCCAGAGTTGGTCTTCCAGGAGTCGGCGCACCACTTGAATATGTCCCCGTGGTATCCCGGTTTCCCCCAGCCAAAAAACGACGGCAAAAAGATCACAGTAGAGTAAACCCAGATGAGGACGATGCACGCTCTCAAGCGACACGGTGTCACCAGCGTTGCATAGGACAGCGGGCGGGTGATGGCGATGTAGCGGTCGACGCTGATGCACGCCAGCGAAGCCATGGAGACGCTCTTCAGCACTGAAACCACATAGCCGAATCCCTTGCAAGTCAGCTCCTCATTAAAAGCTCTGAGATAATGGAGAAGGGACAGTGAGGGTACCAGACAGCTGACTCCTACCAACAAATCAGCATAAGCCATCGTCTGGATGAAGTGGCTGGTGGTGTGGTGGTGCAGCAACGGGGCGCAGTGGAAGACAAAAATCACCACCAAGTTGCCGGTGATGATGAGCACGGTGAGGAAGAAGATGATGACCACCTCCAGCACGCATGTATTCAGGCTGTAAGAGTAACCCACAGCACCCAGCAGGCAGAATGGGGGAGAACCACTTTGGTTCACATTGAAGGAAGAGTTCATGTTTGGAGATGGAAATGCAGGGGACACTTTTAGAACTCAGCCATCCTCTTCTCATTCAAGGCTCATTGTTTCAACCCCGGTGTCGCTCTTCACACCTTTGGCTCCAAGGCTACCAATCGCACCCCTCATCTTTGCATCTTTTCTCCTCAGTGTCCAAAAAAACTTCACGGAGGAGACGAGCATCAGTGCAGGTAGAGCACAGTCAGGCTGCCAGTGCTGCTGCTGCTTGTTGTGCAGTCATGCATCTTACCCTCCCTTCTCTGCAACTCCTGAGGTAAGCGCTCTGCTACAGCCAGAAACCTCCTAATGATCCAGAGATTCTTGCTATTTCCGTGCCAGGGAAAAATAAAAGCAATGGGAAACAATGTCAAGGTTCCTGGCCAGTCCAACGTTAACACTCCTCCAGTCCCACAGCTAGAAATCTCTCACTGAAGAAGAGGAAAGGATTCCGAAGGAGAGCATCAAATCTGGAAGCCTCGCCCATGGTCCGGTGACAGGGGGATGAACACACACACACTCCATCTGAAGGAAACAAAACCTCTGGAGGTGATAGATGAAGACGTCACCGTATTCTCCTCATTCTGAAGCTTCAGCTGCTCACGGGCAACCGGCAGACTCCCAGTTCATGTGCATCCTGTCGAGTTTACAACTGGAGCCAGAGTGCAGGAATGCCTGTGTAAGGGAGCGACAGATGGGGAGGCAGCCTCTCCTCTCTGCTGTGGTGGCAGTAGTGATGATGCAGTGCTGCCACCGCTGCCTCTCCTCCCCCTGCTCGCGCACTTTCTCTCCCTCTCTTACACCAGTGGTTCCTCCTCCCCTCTTAAATCCAGTTTCCCTCCTTTTCCTCCTACCTTGCTCTCTTTTGTCCTGCATTTCTTTCTTTCTCCTTCCCTTGCTGTTGTGCCTTCCATACCTCTGTATTTCATCTGTTCATTCTCTGCCTTCTTCTCCATTTTGGCTGCTCGTGTAAAGTTTATTGCATTCATTTGTGTATTATGTTCATGAGAAATGTCCCTGTACCCCTACATCTTGGTCTTTGCAGGCCACAGAGCAGGGCTCTCCCCCTACACATCTTAGCCAATAAGCAGCGAGCAGGTTCTCTTCTCCTCAGATACTGTTCACGCCCACCCACGTGCAGGCATACATACACCCTCCCCAGCAGGCTTCCCTCATCCACAAAGAGAATCCTTGCAGAAGAGAGAACTTGGCAACACATGCACACACGTGCCAAGAGACACAGTGGGGGAGATGTTCATGCATATTTATAATCTTCTGAGGAGGAGAGAATTCCCACAGTGCACCGGGAAGAAGAAGAAGTGATGGAAGAAAGAGGGTAAAAATGCTGAGCAAATCACTTTGACAAAGATGTAGTTGTGTATTTCTGTCACCTGCATCCGGACAGGACACACATGCACTGCACCCTGCAGCAGGATCATTAGGGATGCTCACAGTGATATCGTGGCCAAAGCAAAGCGTCAACATGAGGCTGACAGGCCCAGGATCTTTGCCCTGTTGCAGCCCAGCAATCACTGCCTCGGAATGTGGGCTCAAACATCTTTGACAGAAAGTGCTCATATGTCGCGCTGATCCAATGCTGCACATTTCCGAGGGGCAGGCGTCTAGTAAGGATGCCGGAACCAATACTTTGGTACCAAGCAGTATAGGGTACAAAAACAGCATCAGGGTATGATAGAAATGGAAAAGGACAAGTCGAATCTTGGGTAAAACAACCGATGGTGACAATAAAATAGGAGCTGTCATTAATTTGTGATTTGCTGCTATGATTGAAAGGTTTCCTGTCAGTCCAAAAGTGATCCGACGCTCCAGCGCCTCTCTGAGGACAGTCTCTGTATTACACCAAAGCCAAAATCCCTCTTTTACACAACAGGCACCAAAATGTGGAGTCACTGTACTAAAAATGGCACAAAGACCTGCTTCTGTGTCTGCTCCTTCTTCCGCTCAACACATTTTTTTCCTTGTCGCTTTATCTCCAATGCTGTGAGGAACTAAAGAGATTCCAGGGACTGTTATATGTTCACTTCCCAGAAAAAATTTATCTGCAACTGTGACCGTCATGTGGCTGCAAAAATGTTTCATAAAACACATCATACCTCGGTCTTAATGAAACGTATTGTTGCATTACACTATCATAAAACAGAATCAGCAGTGCAGTCACTGGACTGTCTGCTGATCTTTCTGCACCAGATGAGAACAAAAACCAAAAAGAGCACACACACAAAACTAAAAACATATGGTGCCTGCTGAAGGGACCAGGAGCCCCCACTCCCTTTTTTTCTGTGCCTATTTCTGAGGTCAAAAGTCAGAATCATCACATGTCAATGTGAAAAACACAAAAGGACGTGTCGCCATGAAAACCGTCGTCATGGTAATGCGTGAACGCCACACACATGACCATGTTTGAAATGTCAGCGTGGGCTGGCGGCTCGGCCCTGAAGGACATTTTGACAATGGCCTGGTGCTCTGTTCCAAGTAT
This sequence comes from Takifugu rubripes, assembly GCF_901000725.2. Taxonomy (NCBI): domain Eukaryota; kingdom Metazoa; phylum Chordata; class Actinopteri; order Tetraodontiformes; family Tetraodontidae; genus Takifugu; species Takifugu rubripes. The sequence goes on from NC_042305.1 coordinate 7,708,899, forward strand.
TTCCAGAACAAAACTAATATTGAAATACTTGGACACCAAGACGATGGCAGCTGAACAGTGATTTTTGTGAAGAATCTGCCATTTGTGCCAAATAGAGACAAGCTTAATTAGCCACTTCCACCTTTAAATGGGATTAAAAAAAAAAGATATAGCAACTACCCAACATGCTGTGTGTCTGCGCTTGTAGCCGGCGAATAAAAACTGTAAGATTGAGGATTTAGAAGGAAAAAATGTACTCTGCTAAAACCTTCATAGATCATACCGGGCTCTGAAGCTCATTTATAATTCATCAGCTCTTTTCTAATTCATATTCTCAGAAATGTCCTCTGTGGCATGTTTGGACTGTTTTCTCCAGGCGTCCAGCCCTCTGGAGCTCATGTCACAATTTAATTTAAACCTCAGGACGTGGTTCATTAAAGGGGGACCAGCCTGGAGCCACAGTCAATTAGCCTTTGCGGAAACACTCCACTTGCCTGGAGACACAACAAGCCGATCATTATTAAGAGTGCATGTTTCCAAATACATGATTAAGGCATAGGTCAATAAATCACGACAGTAGAACATTTTTTACTTCAATCTGTTCTTTATATATGGTGGAACAGCAGTTTTCTATGAGTGTGACATCAGTAGCTCAAATGGCTCAATGGCTTCTTCCACCGACCAAATAGGGGTTCAAATTTAAGATTCCTGTACGAGCATTCGGACGAGTTACACAACTGCCATGTCGAGGTTAGACATACAATTACCGGTACACTGCTGCAGGGCTGGGGTCCAGGGGGCACAGTTGGGTTCACATCATCACGCTTAAAGCAGCAGATCAATAATTAAACATACCGGCTCTGCTCACGTTAGCAGCATTTATAGCAACGGCACATTCATCCTGAGAGTGAAAGAGGATGAGGAGAGCAGAACAAAATGTGACGAAGGGAGGAATTACAGCCACAGCAGGTTATTATGGGCCACCACAATATAGATCCACACCCCATATTCCCCACCATAAATATATCCTGCATTCACGTTTACCAAACCAAAACACTGATAAAACCCTCAAGAAAACCTTGGAAGTGCTGCACAACTTGATGCTACTATGGTGAAGAGTGAAGAGTTTGTCTTATAGAAATATTCAAATCATTGTAGTTATCATGTATCATGTAGTTTATATGGGGCAGCCCCCATGCATTCCTCTGACACCAGAGCTCAGTTTTAATCAATTAAATTCTGTCTCTAGATAGAAGAAAATACTGCCTCACATGAAGGAATTTATTTTGTAGACATATTTAAATGAATAAATTAAGTTACTGGTTATTTAGACTATACTTTAATTGACTGAGAGCAACTTTACTTTTATCAAATTATTGTGATCACAAATAGCATTTATTGTTTAAATGTCTCTATCATATTAGAACTGGTGATTCTACCACGGGATTATGATACGTGGGATTATCTGGTTGCTGATAGATTAAACACAAAATGCTTTTGTGTTTCAGTTTGAGGCTCCAGCAACAACAAACAAAGAACACACAAAAGCAAACACAGAAGCAACAGCTGGCAGACTGGTGCTAATTTTACCCGTTAATTAAATTCAGCGCCTCGTGAATTCATCTCAGAGTGTTGATTAAAGAAAATCCTGTGTGGTGGTGATGGCGAAATGGAGAACGTGCTGCGAGATCTAATAGGGCGGCAGCTTTTCGAAGCTTAGAGAACGGACGGACGGGAGATCAGAGACGCCGTTTTCCACACAGAGATATTTTCTTAATTAGTATGGATGAAGTGTGCAGGCAGAGTAGGTTGAGAGTAGGGTGGGTGTATATGAGAGAGAGAGAGAGGGAGAGAGGGAGAGAGAGAGAGAGAGAGAGAGAGAGAGATGGAGGTTGGTGTGCACACCCAGAGCTTAGTATTGTGACCTTTTCTGAGGGTGTATAGTTATCAGGTGTCCTTTATTCGTACTGTATGCTGTAATGCGCACTTAGTGGATTTGTCAAGTCAAAATTATGCATCATATTCATCTGTTGGATGGATAAATGAATAAATAAATCCCACCAGCGAGAGCAGGTTCCGGTTACTGCTATCTGCTTTATGTAAAGTCCTTCTCGTGCATCCCTTTGGTTTGGTTTCAAACATTAGTAAATTAGGATTTGTGTGCCGTTCATTTCAGCACAAATTGATTGGCTTGCTGTTAAAACATCCCAGGACAGGGCAAATACTTGACAACAGTAGTAGTTCAATTCAAAAAGCCATTTAGAACGTTGATCACAGATGTATCTGAAGACCATTCTAAGGTGCACCTCGTTGTGCATTATTTAGTCATCCTATGGCAACTGATACGACAGAATAAATCACAATAAACAAAAAGAACGTCTACTGGGGCTGTCTCAAGATACGCATAAAAGGCCATTGAACCTTTATAAAAGACAATTTGAAATCACTAAACAATAGCAAATGTTGGTCAAGTACAGCTAGCTTCGCGCTTGGCAACAACAACGCAACAAGCAGCCAGATTTTGGTCACAAACACTAATAAACACCACTAAAACCGTCCAAAATCAAATTCTGAACAAGCCTACCTTTGTACAGTGCGATTTCGGGGCTTTTAGGGCAGAGAATCAGACTATAAAGTCCGTATTTTGAAGCAGGGGTCACCCCTCGGCTTTGCTGCTACCCTTGAGGAAAGTTGGGCATGTGTTGGTGTAGTATTTCATCATTATTTACATATTTTATGATTAAATAAAATGCTTTCAGTAGTAACTACGTGATAGGGATTCTGGGTAACTTTTTGAGTCAAGTTTTTTTGTTATTGAAATATTGTATTTTATTTTATATTGAATTTTAATGTGAAATGATTGAACTCGGGGATTTTATTATGAAAGGGCTCGGCACTCCAGTATAGGATATATTGTTCTTTCATTGCCAGTTTTAAAAATACATTAATTTCTCAGAAATCTGCATGCAGTCCAACATGTGATGCATTTTGTTTACCATGTAGTGATTCAGTGAAAAGTGTCTTAGTCTTTGACCTGATGTTACACAACTTCCACAACCATCTATGCATTCAAGCAATGTGCAGTTCTTCAAGGGAAAACAGATGTTAATCTAATATGCTGCAAAATTCCTCATTCTTGGGGTCATGGTTGGACTCCTGTGAACAAAAGCAGCAGCCGTGGATGAATTATGGGAGGAAGCAGGGACGCCTGTCCTGAAGTGGTGTTTATTTTCTTCCAAAGCACTGTTTATAGAGACAATGGTTGAGATCCACTTTCGGGTGCGTGGAGGTCTGAAAGTTCTGGCGAATGGCATAAATTACTCACCTAAAGAATGGTTTGGGAGAGAAGAGGAGCAATCTATTTAAAATGAAGTTGACGTGTTGATGGTTTATATTCAACATGTTGCCATGCGTTTAAAATAGCTGCAGGAAAGGTCAGGGTTTGGTTTTTTTGTCGATGGAATCAATTTGAGATCATCAGACCCTTATTAAAAGGACAGAATGCACCGTTTGCTCCGCAGTTTACAGAAAAGACCATTAAAGGAAGCAAAAGGCTTTGTTTTTGTACTTTGGTATGTATTTGATTCGGAAATACACATTAAATCTCCAGTTTGGCCACAAATGATCTGGTTTTCATCACCTTCAGAGGATCTTGTGTAGAACCGTATTTCAAAGGTGGGCTGTCACAGCAGGGATTAGGGTTGATGTGGGACCGACTCCTCCCGCTGCCTCCTAATTTGATGAACAACATCTTTTATCTAATATATATACTTATTTTGGATGGTGCAGTGTTTTCTCATTTGTCAGCCAGAGCAGCTCTTTTGATTTCTCAAAAGCCCCCAACTGTTGATGATGGCTATATAATCCACAAAACTTCTACACACACATGACAAAGGATTGAATCCCTGCCTTAAAGTCTCAGATACAGCACAATTCTGCTAAAATCTACAGTCAAGATAAATGCGATTAATGTAGATTTTTTATTTTTATGTTGACAAAAGATCCAGAAAAGAGATTCTGGATAAAGAAAGGTTTTGCAAGTTCATGTTCTATGCATCAATATGCTGGTATAACATTTAAAATGCCCACATTTTAACCATGATATTTGGTTAATTAAAAAAAAAAATGCCATCAACACAGCAATCTTGAGTAAACCCAGATTATGCGCATATTTCCCGGACACAAGCACAAATCTGTGTGTGGTTTAAACGCAGAAACATACAGTATTAGTGTACTGTTCACAGAGTGCCCTTTGTGGAGCTTTAATCATAACAGTTTTCTTTAAATGTTGCCTTTGTGGATGCAGAAACTTTGCTGGAAGAGGGAAACCCTTTGTGTAAACATGTTAGCAAAGTGCTATTTGGATATTTTTACAGAGCAGAGGGGATCTTAGAAAATGCAGGGATTTATTTATCGTTTATTATCGTTTTTCATTCTGGATTGTTATTAATGAGATTACGTTTTGGCTTTCACTCACAACAGAGGAACACCGTTAGGCCTCTGACACCTCTCCATTACTGATGACCTGTATGTTCGTGGTTTGTTCTGGTCTGAAGCCGCTGTAGCGTCTGTCCAGGCTGGGGTACTCCTCCCTGATCCTCCACACGCAGCAGCTGGGGATGACTGGGTGGCTGCCATCAGCCTGCTCCCCAAACCTCCAAAAGATGTACTGTCTATAGGCACAGTGGCGCAGGGTGGTGGTCTGGCCCGGCCCTGTGGGCGGATCCAGGGGGTCCCGGTACAGGAGGGCGGCTTCCAGCGTAGAGCGACGCAACACAAGCAGTTCGAACAGAGGCGACGAGGTGATGCAGGCGCCGTCACTCCTCCTGCAGCATAACTCTTCATGGGGGACGGAGGTGAGAACGCAACAGGCACACTTACACCAGGCAGGTGGGACGGTCTGTGGGCGGGGCTTGATGTCAGGGGGACAGTCTGATGTGGCACCAGACTGTAGCAGAGACAAAGCTGCTCTTAGGTGGCCGATGTCCTCCTGTAACAAATGGTTCCATTTATGCGTAAATGCTAAAAAGCTAAAACACTCACGGTGAATCCTATTAAGACTTAATCATCTGGTTATAGTGGGAAACAGAGACAGGACCAGTTATGGACGGCAGCTTGGTCACCTTTCGTGGTTGAACGCTTAGCAGTTTGCTGTCCTGTGCGCTCTTCTTCTGCGACTTCTTCACGAGCCAAATGTCATGCTCATCGACGTAGGACACGCGGAGGATGCACTGCAACAGTCACATCAAAAGATCCTCCTTATTAGGGACACACCCCAGATTTGTGAGCAAACATCTCCTTAAAGACACCGTCACCTTCTGTTTGTCTTGAACTGACTCCACTTTCTTCTTAGAGTAGTTCTGACCGACCTCCTCTGAGTAGCAGCTGGTTTGAATGAGCCAGTCGATCAGTATAGTCGTCTGGGTAAAAACCACAAACACGTTATACACCTCACATACACACGTCATCACAAGAATGGATTAATTATACTATTTAAAAGCTGATGTTCGTTGCTAATGTGTATAATTTACAATAGCTTTAGGCACCTATTGATTTTTAAATGTCATTTTTTAGGTGGTGTGGGTGGGGATTAAGGGCAACAGCCTTTCCCATGGTTTTACTTTGCAGTACCACTTCTACAAGCATCCTGCTTTAAAATGTTCCGACATGTGAATTTAATATTTCACAAAAAGTCCTCCATTTGCAGCAACAGATAGCACAGAAGACCGTGACGGCAGCATCAGCCTGCGTGTCTTACTAGAGCGTAGTATGACAGCGTTGATCCGACGTAAATGATGAGCTGGATGAAGCTGAACCTCCCGGCCTGGAAAGCAGCAGCAGACCGGTTAAAACTGCTGAGCTACATCCCTCTGTGCAATAAGTGAGGGGACACGGACAGCTGTCTGTGCAACACATCACTCACAATACTGTTACCAGCATTGGCACACTTAGTACAGTATATCAATAATGTAAACTTTGATTTCTAAAAAAAAAAAAGCACCTGTCCAAACACCATCACGTCAAACCTGATCCCAAAAGCCTTGTACAGCGTTCGTTCCTCCACTCCGTTTACTGTGTTGTACTTTGCGTACCTGCAAAAAAAGAGAAAAGAAGCTTCTTTAACATGAAGCAGATTCATTATTTATAAGGAACCTTCGGCTTTACTGAATCTGGGTCTCCGTCATTAAACTCAAGATAAATCTATAATTATGCATTAACAGCACCATCCGGACCTGAAAATGTGACTTTTGATCTTCCTTCACCTGAAATTTAGGCCAGGGTAGAGGGTCCTGTTGCTCTCCTTCTCATCCAGCCGTCTGAAGGAATATCTGGGAAGACAGTGGCTCCTGACCACGTCCAGGTTACAGTCCCACTTGATCTGAATACCAATAACGCCCCCCTGCGGTTGATTCAGGAATAACAAACACATCATTCTCAAAAAGAATTTCTAGGTTGTTGAATGGCAAACCAGAGCAGTCTGTGTTTTAGTTTTCTTATCACTGTATGGAGGCATTTCCCTTATGGGGTATTTAAAATCAGAGGACCTCACCTCCACTGCCATTTCTTGGAAGTTTTCCCCAGCCTCTCGAACCATGTCTCCCAGTCTGAAGATGGGACACAGCGAGTCGTTTTTTCTGTGACAGTTCTTCAGGTAGGTGTCGCTCATCTTCGGAAGAATGTTCCTCCTGATTACACATTATCTCCATTTTAAACAGCTCGGCTTTATAAACCTTCATTATTTTGCATTTCTCTGGGTTTGGGACGGTTGATTCACCTGGTGTAGTTGAATGCAGGAAACCTGATGTTGTTTTTAATGAGGACTGTGAAGTTCTCAGCTGCTGTCAACAAAGCAGGTCTGCATCATGGAATTAAGCACACGCAAATCCGTTTTAACATCAGAACTGCAGACAAAAAGCTACAGTGGCTTAAATCTAGGACACCAGTGGAATCAATAAACATAAAGGGTGTTTAAGAATAACAAAAACTGTTTTTCGATGTGGATAACCAATGAAAAACAGCAAGAAAAGCCAGATTTTGCTGAGAGAAATAAATTTTTGAAGGCATGTTTTATTAGCATGCTTTATTTTAAAATCCTCTGTTGTTACCGGGGAGGTTTGTTCTTGGTTTCTATTGGACACCACGCAGACACCTCACAGGTTTTCTTCAGTGCATCGAACCTCACGCACGATCCCGTCTGGATTCCTGTGGGAAGTAAAAACACACCCTGGATTTGAACCAATTGACGTGCTAATGAATGCCTGCAGAGGCTGTTAATAGTGCTGTTAAAGTATCAGCTAATGGCACAGTTGCTGTGAAGCCCTTGTAGCAACATATCTGACATGAAATATTGGATGTATTCAAGACCTAATGATTAAAAAGAGACTTGTAAAAAAAAAAATTCCGACCTACAAATTCCCCCTTTCATCCCGTTAAGGGAAAAGGTAAAGGATGGATGAGTGGACCAACTAAGCACATCATCCTTGGGTCAGAGAAGAGAGTTTAAACTTGTGAAAACTCTACTGTACGTAAAGCAACACATCTAACTATAACAGTGGATGAAAAGGTTTTGGAATTCAAGGAAATTGAGAAATTCATTTGAAAAAAATCAAACACTCCCAATAAATAACAGAGTGTCCTGTATAATAAAGACGTGAGGTTCCTGTACCGTGACTGTGCAGGTCCGAATAGCCTTTCTTGCAATCCTGGTCCTTGTTACACAATCTGCCGTTCTGGGGAATCTGGAATATAAAAGCTGTAGCAACATAAGACAATTTTGCCAACTAAAAATGAGATTAAGAGCACCAACTTGATCAAATATGATGGGAGAGCACCTCGGGGCATTTCCCCTGCTTCTGATTCCGCGTTACGAGGACGTTGGTCAACACAAAAAAGGAGTTTTTGCTCTGAAATGATAAAATGGAAGACTTTAAATCCACCAATGATTCTGGGATCCACGAGGGATGAGGCTTGTGCTTCTACCTGTGCTGCCGGCCCGCTGTAGTCCACCACGTCCCAGACCACCTCTCCAACCCCGGGCAGGTTAGTCTGGGCCACACCCTTCACCTTGGTGGTGACAGAGCTCACCACCAGGTCAAACTCCTGGTACTTTCTGTTCCATGTCATCATCACACTAGCAAGGACACAGATCAAGGATCTCTGATTTGCACGTGAAGCACAGAAAAACACCAAATCTTCAGAACGGGGACATTTTGGTCCTCAGTTAGATCAGGTCACACTTCTGTATTTAGGCTTTAAATGTTCGTGAAAGTTAAAAGCTTATTTTAGCACAAATCAAGAACGACTTACTTCCTATTTCAGTTTTGTTTTTCTGCAGGATTTCAGAAACTATTGCTCTTGTACACATTGTCAACATTTTTAAACGATATAAATTATTTAACACTGTATTAAATAGCCTGAATTTAAATCGGGAGAACCAGTGCACCAAAATCAAAATTCGCCCAGGTAGGGAGTGAAGACGCTCAAGCGTGTGCGTGCGTGTTTCCGGTCGATCTGGGTCGGAGACTTGTGCGCGGCTCATCTTGACAAATCCGCGTTTCCCCCGCAGATATGCGTGATTCGCATTTGGGGCACTTTCACTCACCAGATAAACAGAAGGATGAATCCGTTCAGGCTCCATTTCATGGACCCAAGCCGGACGCTCTGGATCCGGACCAATTTGTTGGTTTCGTACTGACAGAGGCTGCGAACACAACACGACATGACGGCGACCCGCTTCTGTGGAAGCCTTCCTCAAACGAACCTCTGACTCATTCCAGCTGCTCCTTCTTCCTGTTTGGACGGTCACATGTTCAGTCCTCCAGAGCAGCTCCGAACTCTGGACTCCCACACACCCTCTCACAATGATCCAGTCCTTTCCCGTCCTCATAATTCAGCCAGACAGCAGTTGAACATACTCATCACCTATGATTAGTAAGATAATTTAATATGCAACTGAATCTCTACTTATTTTTGGCTTGTTTTCCTTAATATAATTTCTCTATGTAGATCCATGTTTACGGACCAGTCCTAACTGGGCTGTCCATAACGGTGACATAAAGACTCTTTCAGTTCCCAGCAGAACACAGAGGAAAGTGAGCAGTGTGGACAGACGGTCCCAGGATGAAACAATAGTTCCACAGTTGAGTAGTGGAGCTGGAATTTGATACAGCTGCTACACCACTGCAGTTTTAGGGAACTTGCATTTCATGCATGAAAAGCTCTTGGTGAAGCGTGCGCGAATAAAATGGAGAGAAAATATAAAGGTGATGTAAGATTGGTTTAATTTTTTTTTTTTTGCACAAAGTGGACACACGACTGGACTTTTGCTCCAGATGTTTTGATAAGGTGGCGCCTTCATGGTCACCCATCACAGATCCACAGTCCTGTTCTCCCTTTAGCTGAACAACTTCTGGAACTTTGGCTTGAGCATCTCCAGCTGATCGCCCTGCAGCTTCTGTGAAATGCTCCCGATGTTCATGATCATCTCGTGAGCCTCGTCGAACAGCTTTTCGCCGATCTCCTTCTTCACGCGGTCTCTCCAGGCACTCAGCTTTGGGCGGCTCTCAAACACGTCAATGCCGGTTCCAACAGGCTGCAGAACAACGTTGGACAGGAGTTAAAATGTATGGCGCTGGTTATACGCACATAATTGAATGGTGCCATCCTCCATTTGCAGATTAATAAAAAAAAATTCTCCAGGGTTGTGTTATCGGGGGATTAATTGGAATGCCCCGTCTTAGCATCACTTTTACCTGCATGGCCTCAACAACAGCCACCAGATCAGCCAGTGAGATCTTGTTGCCCACGATGAACGGCTTGTCTTGCAGGAAGGTTTCCTCCAGCAGTTTGAGCGACTGCTTCAGATCCTCCATGGCGGGGTCCATCTTTTCCTTCGGTGCCTCGGAGCCCATTATGATAGGAAACAGACTCTGTTGAAGGGTGACAGGCTTCAGTCGCCTCCATAATCTGGTAGATACTTAGCTTCAAAAACAGAATCTCCCACAGTTCCTAAACATTATTGTTTGTTCGTCCACAATACAGAAACTGCTCGGGATGGAAATGCCCCTACCCAACCTGGACACGTGACGTCTGACCTCTGTATTTTGTTTATCATTTGGTAAAGAAGACCTTTGGATTCAACCCTGAGAGCAGCATTTACCGCTCACTTTGGATTGCCATCACAGACCTTTACCAATCCTGGCAGAGCTCGGTTTGTTAGATCAGTTCTAGACAAACTGGAACAAGAGGGAAAGTCCGCCCTTTCAGATGTGGAAGGGTCGGTGATGTGGGACGTACCCTGAGCAGGAAGACCTTTGAGCCGTGACTCCTGAGGTTCATGTGCTGCCAGGATAGGTACTCATTCACGCGAGCCCGCAGCTGCAGGTCGGCTGGGTACCAGTGATCGGCCACGGAAGATGAGTGTTTCTGCGCCAGGTACATCAGGATGGCAATGCTGCAAAAGAACCATGGGAGGAACATTCACAACCTTCTCCTCCTTCCTGATCAGTCCAGCTTTAAGTGATGCATTCAGAGAGGCAGGGCTGCCATTGTACCTTTCTGTCAGGATGAAGTTCCCATCTTTCATGACAGGAACTTTCCTCACGCTGCTGATTTTCCCAAACTCCTCGCTGAACTGCTGCCCTGAAAGAAAAACTCAGCCAATGTTTTCAACAAAAAACAGAGACATAGACTTGTGGAAACATTACAGGCCCTTTGTTTTTTTCCAGCACATTCTTTTATCCCCACTCTGAATGAGTTGAACTGTGACCTCCAGCTGTTTTGCTGTTCTAATCTGGGTTAAGTAACTAACTGCTCCTCACGCCACAGGATGAACTTGAAATGTGATTCAATGTGGTGGTATTAAATTATAGTCCAGAGACAGACCTTTTTATGTTTATGGTCTGCTCAGCACGTTCAAAGTGCAAACTTTAACTTGCAACTCCTGCAAACATGGGTTAAGCTTCATGCATTATCAACAAGACAAGCTCAAGGACTCAAAGCCACAATGATTTGGGAGTCAAATTAGTCAAAACAGTCATCAGCGCGTGCTTTGTTCAGGTTATTGTAGCCAGAGGCTGAGCTAAGAGCCATAAACATGCACAAATCAGAAAAGTATGGAGTCACATATCAAACTTCCTGTTCTCTCTCCTCAGCAGTGTCGGGCTTACCAGCGACAAGGTCGACATGCTTGAAGTCAAAAGGAATCCCGGCCACTTTTGCAAACAGGAAGACAGAGCGGCAGGGCTGGGAGAAGAGGTCGAGATAGAGTTCCATCGTGTCTGTAGGTTGCAGAAGCTTGCACTGGGTTCCCTCTGAGTTTTTCACTCTCCTACTGCGCGCACTCTACTACTGTCTTCCCAGAAACTCCGCCTTTCAACTGTGAGGCTCTGCAGCTTTTAAACAGTGGCGACAGTTCAAAGATAACAGACCGTCAGGGTTGAGCAGGCTGACCTTTGACCCCAGCCGAACCCAACATTTTGTCAACAAAGCCGGGATCATCACAGGTTTATTCTGCTGACATCTGTGACTCAGAGGTCATTTAATAATGAGGTTACAGCAGGAGGCGGGCAGAATGATCAAGTTTCACGCTGTTAAAAATGTGTGAATTGTTTTATTTTCCAATTTTGTTCTGTGGTGAATGCTTTGGTTTCACATTGTTTTGATCAAATAATCTACAATTTTCTATCCTAACTGACTGTTGAATGAGAATGTAGAGTGATTAACTACATTTACCTACCATGTTTACACTTAATTATTCTAATGCCATTGGAACCTTTTACTCCTCTACATTTTGAAAGTCAGATTTAGCATTTCTATTTTACATGTTTTTAAAAAATATATATTTTTCTATTGCTTGTATCATGATTAAAGTGGTTGGATTTTATTTGAATTATTTACTTTATTACTAGCACAATTTTAACATTTTGGTAATATAACTAAAAACAAAAACACCACAAGCTTTAGGAAAAAGGCTTGAACATTGACATCATCCTTACTTTTTTCATCAACAACAAAGTACATTTAAAGGGAACTAAAGAATAATTGATTTTTGTTGGGTTTTTATATCTGAAGTCAGAGGTCAGAGAACTCACAATAGAATTTTTATGGCATTTCTTTGATTCTTCAGATCAGAAAAATGTGTATTATGTAAATATTGTGTGTTTGAAGAGAATGATAAGCATTTGACTGAGAGTACAAGCACAAACGGGGGTGTTGAGTTGAATGTCAGCATAGTTCTCAAGCACTTATCGTCACAAAGCAAATATTAGAACATGCAGCTACAGAAATATCAGTGTAACAAAAGAACGAAGAGGCAAAGAAGAATAAAAGGCAATAAATCATGTGACATTTGTGATGCACTGGTACAGTGACGTTACCATGTAACCTTCATCAAAAGCAACAATAAGAACAACAAATCTCACAACAAAAGAACATGCTGCAAATGCTGTAAATTTACATCAGGTTAACTGGAACACCACTAATTGCTCAGTTTGTAGTCAGGCACAGGTGTTTAATTGAGGACAGAGGTCGAGTGTCTCACCTAAATGATGTCTAATTTCTTTTTACGATGCGCTAACATTCACCGGTGACTCAGATTTGAGTGCTACCAGCTTTAATTACCTTCAGAAGTACCATGGGAGAATCATTTTCTCCTGGAGCTAGAATGAGCACAGCCGTCGGGCTCTGCGATCATGCTTGAATCAGATGATTTGAAGCTGTGTGGCATCGCTCTGTTCCTTGTCCTGGGAGTCCTCGCCAACCTTTTCAACCTGGGTGCAATGCTGGGGCAGCAGCAGGGGAGAACTGTGGCTGTCATTATTTGCTTCATCTCGCTGGGCAATATCCTGCTCCAGACCTCCACGTGTGTCCTTGTGGCTTCCATCAGGGCTGGGGTGCTCTGCCGCCCTCACTTACCCTTCTTCTTCAGCGGGGTTCTGTATGTTTGGTTCATCAGCAGCTCCGTCAGCATCTGGTCTGTTGCCTGGCTGAATGTCTTCTACTGTGTGAAGGTCTGTAGGTTCTCCTGGATTATCTGCAGAACCCTCGAGGAGAACATCTCTAGCATCCTGAACATTACCATGGTGATAATGTTCCTGACCTCCTGCGTGATGTTCACCCCTTTCTTCGGCCTCCACTTCCAAGACCAACACGTGAATGCGACAGAAATGGGTGCTTGTGTCATCAGGAAACCTCTGCTGCCAGCCTGGGTTGACATCAACACCTATGTGATCACTTTTATCTGCTTCCTCACGCTGATGCCCTCCACCATCATGCTGCCCACCTCACTAGGCCTGGTGGTCTACCTCTGCAGACGTACGGCGAAGACGCAGAGGAGCAGCTCAGCAGAGTCCTACCTGCTGGTCTGCAGGCTGACAGTCGCTCTGGTTTGGGTTTACCTCACCACTCTGCTCATCATCTCGCTCTACTACTTCCATGCTCTCTTCGCTTCAGGGCTGAGTGCAGACGTGCTCTTCTCGGGCTTGTCCTTTTATTGTGTGGCTTGTGCAGCGCTCCTCAGCTGCTCCAACAAACACTTGAGAGGGAAGTTGAGAGCGTTGCTCTGCAGAGGAAAGAGGACAAATACAATGGTCATTAATGCAGAAGGGGAGTAGGAGCTGATTTGTAAGGCTTTCTGTTGATGGAGGAATCTGAAACCAATTATTTTTATTCTGTAACCTGTTTACTGTCTGAAGAAATGAGTGAGAAAAACGGATTATTTCTGTCAGCTGATGGTAAGATGCAATTTTTTGAAATCTGTTCAGTGGTTTTGAAGTACCACCTTGTCACCAACAGGGGGAGATAGAGACTTATCACCTCTGGAATATCTCAAGTCAACAGGCGGTTGCGCAGTATGGGAAAAACATTTAACCTCCACCTGGACTGCAAATAAATGACAATTCCCGACTATTTTTTTTCATGTAAGTGATGATAGTAATGTTAATAGAAATGCAATAGATGAATCCTGAAATATTTAGTACCCAACATTTAGGTACTTTGCCTAAAAACAGTTCATCACAAAGTCAAAAATCAGTCAAGAAGAAAGCTGACCACATCTCTGCTTAACGGAACAAGAGACTGATACAAAGATTGCAACAGTGCACAAACCCATGAATGAACTCTGGGCTAGCACAATTCAGGAAGTGATGACGACTCAGCACCAGAGCAGGAAGCAACCTGGGTTCTGTCCAAGTTTCACCAAAGTCCAAAAAGTCGGAAGCAGGGAAGATGTTAGCCTGAGTGTTAACAAAGCGCAGTCATCAGCAAAGCTGTAGCCTGGGTCCAAACTGGAGGGACGACCAACAAGAAAATTAGGATTTTTGGTGATTTGCCAGTGGAGAGGGACTATTAGGAGGCAGTTTAAGAGAAGAGGCTGGAGGCTGCCTTGAAGTTGACCAGGAGACATAAGAAAAGGCGAGCCACAGTGATGTATGAGCCTCTTTCAGTTTGGAATCTGTTTTTAATCGCAGCCAGATTACCAGGAGAGTCCCTGGAATTAACAACCTAGTAAAATTTGAAGTTGAAGCTTGCTGGATGTAGGAGCCAAGTGGCCCAAGATTAAATTTGCCACATAAGAGGTTCTGTCTGCACAAGAAGATTTGGTTACACCACAACAAAAGCAGAGGGAGCAGAGCAGAACAGGGCACATGCTAAAGATGCTAGGCATTTAAACTTCAATGATGCTTTTTGGAGTAATACAGCTCTATGTCCAGACACCAATTCTCAACAAGAGAAGAAGAAAAATTAGTTTATTTGGTTTTTTTATATGATGTTAAACAAGGTGCACATCTTCATCTTATAATAGTGGTCATAATGTTAAGCAGAGCAGATGGAATATGCAAATTAAAAATGTATGAAAAATATGACCGGTATAGAATTTACTAATTTATGCTTGACTTAAAATAGGCTAACTAAGCTCTGTCTTCCTGTTTGCAAAAGAGGCCGGGATTCCTTAAAAGATACCCAAACAGGACGTGACATCAAACACATCTGACCACAAGAAGTGCGGCGAGTTCTGACTATTCCTCGAACTGATGTACTCAAGGAAATATCATGATTTGATTGCAGAGGATGCTGACGCGTAGCACCCGCAGAAGAAAACCTGTGATTAGCTGCAGGAGGACACGGCTCTTACGACCTTTTGATCCCCCCCTACCGCCTTTCCCCCACCATTTGGACCTTTTTGTAATGCCGAGGTCTGCCACAGGTCAGACAGGGTCATGCAAAAAAATCCAGAGCATTAGAGTTAATGCCTTGAAACCCACTAACACCCCCCTCCCCCGCGTCCTTCCAACCTCAGAGACATTCTGCATAGCCCTCCACACGTTTGGATGTGGCGGTCGGGCAGCTGGTCGGTGATTTCCATCCACGCGTCTGGTTCACATTAAAGAGACACATGTGGTCTTTGTTTTGAGAAGTGCGGCTGGCATGAACCCATAACCAGCCAGATGAAAATGGGATTCTCAGGCAGCAGATTTGGGCCAATCTTTGTTCAGGGCCAGTGTTTCGCTTTAAACAGGAGGATTGTAATGACAGGAAGTAAATGACTTGATTCAAGACCTTCATTAAGGAAGTGGAACGGTGGATCTTGGAGAGAATTTGTGTGAGCGCCAGTTGATCCGATGTGAATCTGCTGCCAAGCTCGTGGATGTTGGCTGCTGCAGCTAAAAGTTTTACGTTTGGTGAGGAAGTCCAGAAAATATGTACATGATCTCACATCCTGAGTCTGCGGCTGCAACCTTCGACCTTCCACTGGAGCCAGCGAATATTTAAATGTGGTTTACAGTGAATGTTATGTAAAACCAAAATAAATTGGATTTTGGGGGCAAAACTAGATGATAAGTTTTTTTCTACATTACATTTTTGTGTGTGAGGCTGGTATTGAAGTCCCTTTTCATGCTGCATAATTAATGCTGAAAATTGTTCTCTAAAATCACAGGAAACACGTTCGATTACACACAGAATGGAAACTCATTTTCAAAGCCAAGGATATTTTCCTACCATTGATGTGTCGAGTCACACTCTGCTTCCTGTCAATCACCTGAAACCAACCAAGAAGACCGCTTTTTTCAGCTGACTGAGCTTCAGGAAGCACAGACGGGCAGAGGGCAAAAGGTCACACAGGGTCAAAATAATCAGGGGATTTAAACTCACACAAACTTTAATTTCCCAAGTTGGTTTCAATTATCTGATTTGGTAGATGTGAGTGAATTTTCTGAATTTGTTATGCGAATTTCCAGAAACATGTTTGTTAATTTTCGCTCGGAGCTCTCTGCTTAGCCCTGCCAAATATAAATACGAAGAACATTTGCTTGTTCCCACACCAACAGACACACACTCAGGACTGGAATGAGCCACGTTGTTGATGGTCTTTTTCGCCGTTTTTGCAATTTCACCAACAGGGTAAGCGCCGAGTTCCTCTGTGACGAGCAGAAGAATTAAACAGATGAAAGATGCTTTTCATATCAGATAACAGCTGCAGGAAGATTAGATGGAAACCAAAACATCCTTCCACTTTAAAGAAACATCTTTCTTTAAACTGACAAAGAGGGAACATGAGGTTGGATGTTTGTGTGTCTGCAGGTATTTCCCCCCAAAATAGTTTGAAACATGATTGGCAGAGATATATGACCTTGAAGTCATCATTCTCTGTGTCACATTACTGCCATCGAACTCCACAGGGTTCAATTTCATCAGGCATAATTCTCTTCTAAGAGAGCGGCTGTCGTGCCTTGGAGCTCTGCCACCTCTTGTAAAAAAGTACTGGGGAGTGAAACGTATTGAGACCATGTGTGGGTAACACGAGACGCCTTGTTTATAATTCATGCGAACACAATGGCGAGTGGTCTGATTTTTGATTTAGAGTCCGGAGAAGCTGCCAACCTTCCCCAAAAAGAAGTCATTAGTGTGTGCGTTGGTGTGAAATTACATTAAAATTCTTTCTTGGATGCCAATAAAAAACAAAAATGCGCTCAATATTTGGGCATAAGCTTATTAATTAAGAAATCCTCGATCTTTAGAGGACCAGTCAGCACAGCAGAAGTGCAGATACTGCCATGAAAAGTCACGTCCAGCCTGAGCTGGGTAGAATTTCTTGATGAGATGTGAGGTGTTGTGACAAAACGATCTGATAATGGGAACCAAACAGAGCCTAAATATTACCCTGTCAGCAGGATAGTGGGTCAAAATCCAAATGCAGCTTGAACTCTAATTGGCCAGCACACATCTGCATCCAGTAACTGTAATTACAGCTTCTTGTCCAAAAATTGGTAGTGTTGCTTTCTTATAAAGCCTTTCCCTTTTCTGCCTTTTTCTCTTTCATTACACTCGAAAGATAACAGGCCAGATGTGAGTTAATCAGAGTTTATTACAACGGCAAACAAACTTTATAAACAGCCTTTATACCAGAAATCTCCGCTACGTTCGTCACAGTGATTTGAGGTGAAAAGATTATTAAAGGAATTTTTCCCATTTTGCATAAGAGCCGTCCTGCCACTGTTGCAACTGTTCCGCTTTAGATTACTCATCTAAATTTTGTGCATGAGACATTAATGTTCAAAGCCTCACGTTGTAGCTCAGCAACTGGGAATAATAGAAGAGAATTTATGGTTCTAGTGGAGGTGAAGTGTTTGACAAAGTTCCCAGGACTTCAGTGCAGCATTTAAACCAGCTGGTTAACAAGCTACCAGCAGCCCCCCTCAAACCACAAATGGCCAGTTTAACCTCCCCTTTGTAAACAGATTAAACACACAAGATAAAACTTGTTAATTACTAAGAATTTGGGTTGACTGGTCAAACATTTTTTTCATATATCCCGTTGTGCATGTGCTGTATTAAGCTACTTATGCACGTGTCATATTGACGTCAGCCGCCAGTTTGGTGCCCCAGGCGGAGCTCGAACTCTGATTGGTCGTTAAAACTGTGTGAGATGAGAGTCGGAAGTGATGATATCAAAAAAAAAATTGACGTACAAACACACGTTTGCCAACACATGTCAATAATTCTCATATCTGGAACAACATTTGAGAGTTTTAGAGGAAACGTCATCGTCTTCCATCTCCCACTGCTCCCACTTTCTCTTTACCCGTAACACAGGCACGGGCGCATCACCTACCGTCAGGTTTGAGTAGAATCCCTAGAAGTCTCACCCTGACTCTGACCCCAGAGCACCACTTTCATGCAACAGCAGCAGGAAAAGACTCCCCTTTAATAGGAAGAAACCTTGAGCAGATCATGGGTCATCTGGAGGGTTCTGTTGCTGATGCCTGGAGGGTAGACGGGGTAAGGCGTCACGTGTGTCAACATGTGAGTGGTGTATGATCCATGTGCATCAGCAGGCCACTGCTCACCTGAACTCCATTAATTGCTCTAATTTGAGAACCCACAGATGTTTCAGCCATACCTGTTGGTCCCGGGAGGCTCGTCCCTGCCTGGTGGCTCGTTTATTGTGTCGTGCTGATGCACAGTGTTTTCTTTTATGGTTCCTTTTAATGATCACAGAGGCTGGTTGCAGTTAGCCTATTTTAGAGGTTCAGTCTGTGCAAGTGTCTGATCCCAGTGGCCAGACATACTGTTGCCTTTAGTCTCGCTGGAGCCCTGGAGTTAAACTTAATTGTCGTGAATCAGGATAATGCCCTCCTTATTTTAAACTAATAAGATCAGGTGTTCACTAAATCCCATTCCTGTTCATCTGTGACTGAATTTCTGGATTTAAATGGAATCGTTAGTTTGTTTTCTTGGCACATTAACTGCCCAAATCCCAATTAAAATGCATTCCAATGCAAAAGCGTGCATAATAAAGTAATCATTGTGCATTTTGCTCACGTTGTCGTTGTAATGGAATCCAGAGCAACAGGTGAGAGCGAGCAGCGAACCATCACTTGAAGGGCACACCGCAGAGAAAGGGTTAAGAGTCACATGGTAGCGGGTGGTATTATCAACCCTGGGCTGTAAAAAAAAAAAAAAGTGTATGTGGAGGAAAAAAAATCCTTACGAGAACAAAGAAATCAGAGTGTATTTAAAGAGCAGCGAGCCCGGATCCCGCAGCCTTGTGACTCCGCACAGCAGCGAAGCAGCCTCCGCCTGGAACAGTCGCGGCTCCCGATGGCGCTGAGGATGCGGGCTTCTCTCTTCATGTGCTGCTGCGTCTTGGCGCTGCAGTGCTTCCCGAGCACGCTCTGCTCTCCGGTGAGGGGCTCCAGCAGGTACAAGGTGGCACCGGTGAGTCGGAGGATGCTTTTAGCGCTCCTCTTTGTCGAAGCAGCAGCGGAGTTTGGAGACGTTTTGGACGTTTGCGTGCGCGTGAGCTATCGAGTGAATGCATTGAATAGATTTACGCTCTCCTACTTTAAAGAAAGTTAAACTTTCTTTTTTCCATTCTTTCCATTCTTTGTCCTGAGATGGACCCCCCCGCGCACACACACTCATACACACGTGCGCGCGCGTTGTTTTGTTGTTTGAATAATAGTTTTACGTCTGCATTTAATGCACTATGTCAAAGGACACTTAAGATATGAGTAGATTAACCGTTTTACGCGTAGACAGCTGACCTGCTACTGTAATAAAGCCTGGGCAGTCTGCGCACAACGACAACTATAATCAGCCTTTAGTTTTTCTGCCTGCTCAGCAGAAGAGAAAGCATGACTGAAGGATCCTCAGGGCTTCACCCCTGCATGCGTGCTGGATGACAGCAGCGTGTTTGGGTCTTGTCCTCATTCCAGCTGCAGGTCTGATCTCTGGGGAGAGGGAAGGAGGCAAAAGGCATTTAAAAAATGGAAAGGTTGTTGAGTTCCCCTGTGTGAGGGGCAGGAAACACTAATAACAGGTCTTACAGGCATTTTGTCAACAACATCATAAAGCACAGGGTTCCCCGTGTGTGAGGTGTGGAGATGTTTTGGAGATCATAGTTTCATAGCATTTTCTGCTAATGCTGCCCTAAATTGTTTCCTATACTGGAATCTGGCCGGTTTGGAATTCCATTAGATCCACCAGGGCCAATTCGTGCACCTTCTGTTTGTCCCTTCTGTTTGTATCTCCCTGTTTTCTGTTTTCTATTATGACTTCCCCGAGCTCTTGGCCTTTATTTACTCAGGACGGTGAGTGCCTCCTGACAGGAATGTCCTGTTTATAGGTAGACAGAAAATACATAATTTCTCCAAACAAACAGCTGACATGCAGACGGAGCGAAGAATGCAGTGAAGCCAGACTTTGGCAGCGTTTGTGAGCCTCAGTCGGTCAGTCGTCACGGAGCAACACTGGCAAAAGATTGACAGAAAAATAATTACACCATCAAACTCAATGTTAAGAGAATTAGGGAGCCGTGTTTTGCCTAAGAATAACATTTTTACCTGAGTGGAAGAGAGCCTGTCCTTGTCCAAAGCAAACATTCCAGGTCGACTCCTCCAGAATCCATTACCAGCAAAAACTATGAAATCACCACTTCCCCCCCTTTTGTTGTTTATAATATGTTTTATATTAACCGTGGCATCATTGCATCGCTGACCACATGAACCTGGTCCTGCTCAAGGTTTCTTCCTGTTTAAAGGGAGTGTTTCCTCCCAGTGTTGCTTGTTTGGAGAGGTCAGGCTCTGGGTTTCTTGTTGTTGTATAAATAAAGCTGAACTGGAGTCCAGTTGGACTTAAATTGGCTTCATCACCTGATTGACTACAAATATATTCAAAATGTTCTAAAAATCGAATCATTTCTCAATTACGAGGGTTTCAAGGTCCAAAGGTGACTCGAGCTAGAGGGCGTGCTATTCTTCTGTGTGTGGGCTTCAAGAGGAGGCTCGGTTAAGATGACATATATATCGATTCTGCACAGCTCATTGTGGGACGATTTATTTTGTGTCGTAGTTTGAACCCATGAGCAGCGTTATCAGAGCTGCGTTGCACCTGCAGTGACACTTTTGTTTTGTCTGCGGGTCATTTCGCTGAAAAGTCTAATCTGCAGTTTTGTCAATTTGTTCTCTTGTTGTTGACATAAGAGTGAGTGATTTCACAGGCCTGGACAGGCCTCCGAGTCTTTGGCATTCGGGGCAGCAGGATTCAAAGTGTGCCTGTTTTCTCTCAGAAGGAAGAGGAGGAGCCGGCAGCTCACTTTTCTGATGCTGCTTTTGTCAATAAAACCCCAGCGAGCTTCACTTCTCCTCGCTGTTTTGGCTCATGGTGTCGATGAGAGAGACGATTGGTGGGAGGACCGTGAGAGCAAAGGTGACATTTGTGCCGGCCTTAGTTCCCATTGAGCAGATCTAGGTCACAGCTGCACCAGCCTGCAAGGGGCTGATGGGAAACGACGGGGGGATGCAGTTAAAAGGCATCTCTGAGTCAGTGAACCGGCCTCATTGTGTGTCTGTTATTAACAAACTGAGGGGGAAAAAGGGAGAAAGTTCCCTCTGAGTGGACTGATGGTTCGGTCTATTTCTGGGCTATACCATAAACTTCTGTAGATTCTTGCAAACAAAGATGGAAACTGGTCAGAGGAAGCTGCCTGACCTTGGCTCTATTTGAAGTAGCACATTGCTAGCTGCTAACACATCAGTGTAACTGCTGTGACAACCGTAGGGGCGGAACATTATTTACACCATTTATCAAATATATGAGTGTGTTTCCATGTCAACCAGCTTCAGCATTTTTCTGAGGTATACGAGGGAGACAAGATCTCCTTCAGGTGAAAGTGGTGAGAAGTGTCCTGCAACCAAAGAAACCAGAATTTTTTATGTCGTTTACGGTGAAGCTGCTGAAGATTAAAATAGTTTTATACAACACAGATGTTTTAACTGCTGCACATCTGTAATATAATCAGGGGATTGTTAACCACTGTGAAGCTTATGAAGGCCAACTAATTTGGATCACATTTTCTCCACTGTGGCCGTTTTATCATGTTCCTCTACTACAGAGTCTCCTCAAACCTCAGCTACATTTCTGGAACAGACAAGAGTGACATTTCTGCCGTAGTGACAAATAATAGCTCTGATTTACTAAAGGTTGAAGCAGACCAACCCCTAATTCATCTGTGACATTTTGACACGTGTTATTATCCTTATCTAAAGCCGCCATCTTCGCGCTAACCATAGTAACGTGATTGGCCATCAATCAACGGTGATCTACGCTGGAATCAACCCTCCTGCAGACAGATGGACCGAAGATCTTCTCGCCTGAAGCGTCACCGCCTGAGGATTTTCCTGTGCCAGCAAAGATAAGAGATGGAAGGAGATAAGCATATGGTTTATATCACCATCACTGCTAGTTGTTTCTGATTTTCAGGATTTATAGGTTTAGCGGCGTGAGAGGGCTGATAAAATCTGGCACTACATAACCGCTGCCACTGTCTCTGTTGTTCGCATCCAGGCATTCAGCAGGCATTCAGATCCTGAGATCCCCCCAAACATTCCAGAACATTATTCTGTCTCCACCACAGCTGCTGGACCCGACCACAGGCTTTTTAGACTATGTATTAGTAATAAAAGCAACGCTGGCCAGGGGAGATGTGCATTTCTATGCTGAAGAGGCTCCTTCAGTGTTTTGAAAGCCAACTTGAAAGTTTACCGAGTTGAGTTCGGCCCCCTGCAGGTTTCGGCTCATGTCAGGCTAAAGCAAGGCGACCCGAGGAAGTGATGATGGCGGGTTTGTTGTCAGGCTGCTCCTCACAGGCGCCGTGTACAGACACGTTCCGCAGCACTGTCTGAATACCACTGTCAGATTCCCTGCACCACAGATCTTGTCATCACTGTAACCAGAAGCCAGATATGCCCACACTTGTAATGGACGGCCCCCACTCGCTCCACCGCCGCCATCACAAATTAACTCACGTGCATCCTGGCATGAAGACTTGACACCTTCGGGCACTGCGCGAACTTGGTGTGTCATCACAAGGTTCTTGCATTGTCAGCAGAAGAGGATGGGCTAATTGCCACCGTTTTCTCGCCCGGGTCGCAAACATCCTGACAAAGCCTCCCGACAGACGGGACTTAATGTCGTCTGCTCCGAAATTACACATAACCACGCAGGCAGGGTCACAAGGGTTCTGTCTCATTGGCTGTTGTTGGGGATCAACTGCAAAACAAACCTGAACGATTTAGTTTTCCACTCTGAAAACCCTCAGTTTAAAAGTTGATGCTACTGTAATTGTGGCCTTTGCTTTAGATGTTTCCAAAATGGAGGAATGGTATCTACTGGAAAAAGGCATAAAGCACTAAAGTCTCCCATCCAGTTTAGATTTGAGCCATCAGCCTTTCAATTGCACGTTTCTGCAGAAAACCAACAGAGCTAAAAGCTGGTTAAGGTAGCAATTTTCTCTAAATTGGCCCATTAGTGCAAAGTTTAGCATTCAAAACACCCCCTCCCAATTTTGGCATTAGCGAGTTTAGTGTGTTCTCCAAACTAGTCCTGCACATAGACAATGAAACGGTGAGGTCAAGAAGGTCGTAACAAATTCTGCTGTTTTTCGGGACAAGAACAGGTTTAAGGAGGTATCAGTTCAAAGCTTCGTCATCTTGGATCACCTCACATCTGTTTATCAAGAGCAGTGAGAAGGCCGGGGACGCACTTGTGCCTTATTAGGTCCCCTCTCAACCACATCACACAGAAAGAACATGTCAACAGGAAAGAGCAACTCAAAAATACAAAAATACATGAAGGCATCTGGGTCGCTGATCGCATCATAAACATACTGGTTCAGCAGAAGTTCAGCAGAAATTCTAAATATACTTGCTACTTACCTAATATTTACTAGCTACTCTGAGCTGCTGAGCGGGAAGTTCTTTGGTAGTTTTACGTCATCTTTGGGCCAAAGGGTTACTGAAGGCAGGTGGTTTTCAATGATTAGAATATATCAAAGGTGTCTGAGCTTGTTTAATCCAGGTGGGATTTGAATAAAATACCAACAAATTATTTTAATTTAGGTCTGACAAGAAGTAAGATTATATTCTAATCACAGGGTATCAGAGTTAATTAGATTCTGGTGTGGCTGGATCAGTTTAATTTGAAAAGAACAGAAAGTTTGAAGTTAATTTTAGCATTCAATTCTAATGGAATTTGCAGCAAATACTTGATTAATTAATAACATATTTTCAGGACTACAACACATGTGAATGTTTATGGTGCGAGTGAAATTAGCGGGATGGATTACGAGATTCACGTTGCCAAATTAGGCAGCATTTTCTGCATTTTTGGTAAAGAAATAACTCCAACACCAGATGTGCAGGTGCCCTAATCAGATTCCAACACTGCGCTCAGTCAGATGTTAAGATGTCATTCTCACAAAGCCCTGCGTAGGCCATTAAAGTCCATGTCTATTCCAGGTATAACACCTCATAAGATGATTCAGCCATTACATCTTGAGGATTTCTCAAGCTCAATTAGCTTAGCACAAGTTTGGCTCCATTGCTTGAAAAACAAAAACCTCTTTATTCATTTAGTCTTAAAATCTTTGGCTGTAACAAAAAAAGAATCCAGGAATTAAACTCCGAAATAACTTTTGTTGCTGTAAAGTGAAAAGGTAACAATGGGCTCGCTGAAATCCTTTAATACCTTTTTCATTAATCATATAATATGTGTGTCTTTATAAGAATTATATTAAATCCTACCTTAAATATCAATGCTGTATATGAGGGTTAATCCTGAGGGTAAATTAACCTCTAGCCCATGTTCTTATTTTTCAAATCAAGTTGACGCAATTGATCCACTAAAAAAGTATGAGAGATTGGGAGCTAAATCTCAGTAAAATCCTGATTTACACAAATTTTTTTAGGCAATGTTAATGTCGGGTTTGTTGGGATTTGACCTTGAACTCTTGTTTTGAACCCAGAAGGAATCAGACCAGTTTAGAGGTTTACTGGGCTGCGGGGGCAGGCTGGTCAAGCGGTCCATTTGACGCACAGGAGGGTGTCGGTGTGGGTGGTGGGGGTGGGTTACCCTCTGTAACCACATATTTTACCTTTTCTTCTCCCTACGTGAAATCACAATGGCGTCTCCTTGCACAACCTCCACTTTAGCCAAAAGGTTAACGGCCCTGAAAGCCGACGCTCTTTTTTCCTCGGCTCTCCGATGGGGGTCGGGCAGCTTAGGTCTAACCTGGTTCTTATTTGAGGACACAGGTCAGTGTGCATCCAGGTGATTTACACCTCGACCCCAGTCAGCCTACAGAGTGGGTGGTCGGAGGACATAAGCTTGTTTAGGCTGCTGATGAATGCAGCTTTTTAAGTTTCGCTCCAGAAAAAGAGCAACAGGAAAAAAAAAAGCCCTCTCTAAAGGTCACTACATGTAACAACCCCTACAAAGACCTCAGCAACGGCCACTCAGGTCAGTCCTATCCCTGATTTCCTGTAAACAATGATGGATGTCCAGAGAAGAGCCTTTTTTTTGCCTGTAAATGTTCACCAGGAAAAACCAACAGGGACTGAATTCCAGTATGATTTTTCCCAGTTTCGAGGCATCAACACGCTGCAGACGGGCTTTACACCGCGATAAGGCTTTTGTTGTTTATCTGAAGTTCTGTTGTCAGGCTCTATTCTGCAGGATCACAGATAACAGTGCAGAGAGACAAACCTCTGATGTGACTCATCACCCAAAACCTCCATAAACAAGCTGAGCAACAAGCACACTTCAGCGTGGGAGTTCTTAGCTGAGATTCTGTTTTTTTTAAATAAGTGCGTTCGGAGAAACCTTCTTAGTAATAGAGAAAATTCCCTCTTGGAAAATAGGAAGTTTGTGCAAAATAAACAACTAAAATCCCCTTTAAACAAAGTGAAACCTGACTTGCGGAGGGGGATGTACTGTTGTGTGATCCAGACCCATCAGTCACTGTGTTTCTGCAGTCTGGGGCACATTCCACAAGTCCTGCTGGGTTTTGTTCCCCTTAACTTAGATTGAGTCCTGCAGCGCTGGGCGAGCCAGCCTCATTTCAATTCAAGCTTTTTAGGTGACTTCAGAAAGACTTGGTCCATTTCGTAATTTTAGAATTAGAATATGTTTTTAAGGGGTGTGAAGGACCTGGGAGAGTTTAATTTAATTGTTGTGGGTCCTGCTGAGTCACCGTATTTAACACAATCAACTAATTACATAATAGTGATGATTTTGGGCCTTTTTAGTAGTCGTTGAAGATGGGCAGCGATACAGGCACTAATGACCAAAATACATATAATTCAGTCTAAATAAACGAATAAACAATCAGTTTTGTTGATACAGTTGGAGCTGCATTGAGGAGACACACCCGTTTAAAGTGCGTAATAACCCATTTAGACCATTTGCGGAAAAATAAATATGTTGTCCCCACATTTCAGGAGCTTTACAGCTAAAACAAACAACAAAACATTTTCCTGGACTGACGGCTGCATGCTGGCCCACGACTCCTGGATCCAACTGACCTGATTCTCATCTGTTTGCTTTGTGCACTCAAAACCTTCAGTTGTATAGGAGGAGAACATTCATATTTTTCCCACCGTCTCAAAAAAATAAAGTATTTTACTATTTTTTTTATCCAGTTAAGGATTGCAAAAGAAACCAACTTAATTAGCTTAATCTCAATGCGATTTATCGATAGTGTCTTTTTCCCACAGATTTTTCATAAGCCGAGTGGCGGAAAAGGAAATGCATATAATTTAGCTGATGGGAGGAGAACACTCTGGAGTTCCCTGGCTTGAATGTGGAGGTGGAGAACGGTCAGATGAGGTGCTCTGTAATTTGCTCTGTGGAAATGAACAAACTCATTTCCTCTGAGGGCTATTAGGAAAAATGGAACACCCTGGTAGTTAGTGTGTCCTTTAACTAGGACACATCGTGGCTCACTGACCTGATTATGAATGTGTTGCAGCACCAGAATCTCCATGTCATTCTTTTTTCTCCTCCTGGTTTTCTTCTAATCCGTCAACCTTTAATCCTCTAATTTCCTCCTGCTGATGACCTTTTTGTGACTCAACGGTATTTGTCATCCTCTCCGTGTTTTGTCCTTCTGATGAATGTTGAACAGAAACTGACCCCATGTTCCAGGTGTCTGAGAAGACCCCGGAGCTGAAGAAGGCTGGAAAGGCTCCACGCGCTCAGGGTTCCATTAAAGAGGCGAGTTTACCGGCCAACAGCTCCAGTGCGTGGAACCGACCCCGCTGCGGTGTGCCAGACTACCCGGCCCAGAAGGAGGTCCATTATCGCGTGCGAAACCGCCAGAGGCGCTTTGTCCTGTATGGAGGACGTCTGGACAGGACTGACCTCACCTACAGGTACAGAAATTGTTGTCCTGATTGTTTTCATAGAAATTATCTGGATTCATTACTCCTGCAATCATCATTAGACTTATTATCCATTTTAGCTCATCTCAGAAAGTTGTTGGATCACATTTGGCCACCAGGTGGCATCCAGGTGTCCTTCCTCTTGCCTGTGTTGCATAAGCATGATCTGGGGATGTGTTCTTGTGAACCGGCTCTGTGATTAACTTGGTCCAACAAGTTCCTAGAGTGGAAATTTTCCCACATGAGCAATCGTGATCATTAAAGTTTCAAAACAGGAATTTGTTGGAACGCATGTCCACGGGCCTTACGGATTGCCCGCTGTTTTACTATTCCGCCTTTGCTGGTTGCTGTCAGAGCATGTCATTCTTTTAATTGCATCGGTCAGCAGCTCTCTAAAATGGCCCTTGTGCAACAGCAGACAGACGGTGAGCTGAGCTCACAAACCTGACCCCAGATAAACGATCGCGCTTGTCTCTGTGGGACAATGATGATGCATCTGAGCAGCTCGACCCAAACACAGCCATAAACGGTAATCAGTGAGCTCAGGTTTAAAAGAAAAACATGTTCATGTATGATCGCTCATTATTACTACAATGCCAAGAATGTGATGACTGCAGAGGAGACATACAGAACAATCTGCACAAGTTTGCAGAAAATCAAGTCTTTTTTGGGGGGCTGTTGATTTCCTTTCATCTCCAGTCTTGGCACCACTGAACGTCTGGCCAGTTTTTGCCGGCTGCTGCCTCTCTGTCTGTGTCTCCCGGGGCCCTTTTCATTGTACGCATTGTTTAAGTCTAAAATCATGTCAAGACAGAACAAGGGTTCTTATAATATCTGTATTGGTCACAGGCTAATGAAGCCTGTCTGACTGCACCAATAAATGGCCCCTTGAGGCGACACCTGACAGAGCGATGTGGTCAGCCAGGATCAACAGTCCGTTAAGGCGGCATATAATTCTGGGTGGACAATGTGAGTGCTGACAGAATGGAGCCAGGTTAACGAGTGCCTGTGCCTTACATTTTATTTAGAGCATGCAGTATTTGGACCTTCTGAGGCAAGCCCCGACATGAGGTGCAAAGTCGTGTCGGGTGAGCCGACGGCGGAGCTGCTTTAAAGGCTTTAAACACTAAAACGGAGCTCTCAGCCTGCAAATCCCCCAAACCATCAAGCTTCACGTCCAGTTGCAGTCAGCGTTGCGTGTCATCCAGAGTCAAAGACTTGGCTTTTAGCTGGGAATCCCGTGAAAAGAAGAAAGACAGAAGTAATGTGACGTGCAACAATTACCCCACAACTCCGCCTAAGAGCTTCTGTCTCTGCAAAAGAGCCACTCTAAGCTCCTTGATGACATCTGTGATATACAATCATAAATATAATTACACTAATTGTGATTATTTTCCTCTACAGTATGTGAACTTTGCCCTTAGAAAAATCTCTTTGCACCTCTTTTGTGCCGTGTTTGCCCAGTTGCACTTCATGTTTAAGTGAAGACGTATGTTTATTTTCAGCACAACTGGGTTTAGAAGAACATATCTCAATATCTCAGTAAATAATTCAGCTCAATAAAGTAGTTGCTAAGCTAAGCGAGCTTTTTTTGTCATGCTCTACTCTTTACATGACAAACTTCAGCTATTTCTTAGCACCTAGTAAACAAATCACCCTGGTAAAACTTTCTCCATCTGCTGTAACAAAATTCAAGGGTATCCCGGTGAATTTATAGGTGTTTGCACATGTGCAGAATTTTCCTCCAGACCTGGATGGACACTTGCACTCCTGGCTGCTGGGATTGGGTAAACGGAGAGGGTCAAAGGTCAGTGTGTAATATTCATATAAATATTGACGCAGGTCCGACCTCCATGCGTGCTAGAATGTTTCTACAGATGTCAGGAAGGGACAGACAGACTTGAATGCATCCTCTTGTGTTCGTGACACGACTCGTTAAGTTGTCAGTCGTAAAGTTTAATTTTGTTTTTCACTGCTAATTTCTGATTACCGGTATATGCACAGACGCCTGAAACCACTGAAATACACCCATCTGGTATCAAGGTAGTTTGTGGATTTTCCTCATCAGCAAAATATGCTGTCAACATCAGGGCTGAAGGTTTCTGCTCATCATATGACTAAGAACATGGATTCCATCAAAAACTTTTAGATGTGATGATTGATATTGTTAAAGACAACAGATGGATGAAAGGATGGATGTCAAAGCCGCAGGCTGCACCTTCAAACCAAGCAAAATTACTACAGACTTGTCTCAATCTTGTGGCGTTGCCAGGAAAATATCAACTTTTGCATATTTAGACTGAAGTTCTTCCACCTTAAGCAACAACTCCTGGTTAAGTCAGCTCCTCATGGTCGTTATTCCTAAGTGTCTTCCAAGCAAATGTATCTGTTTTGGATATAGACAATGCTCTTACCTGATGCTACTGTATGTACTGTTGTATATACGGTTGGTGAGATAACATTGCCCTCCCATATTTCCAAGGTGGTTCTTATCAAAGCGAAAAAGAAGGAAAACCTGGTGTGATGTTTTGATGATCCTGAAGGCATCGCTAACAGCTGATGAGATGAGATAAGATTAGAGGAAGGACTGCGATTCTGGTGGTCCTGCTCTGCCACCGTGCACGCTGCATACATGCTTTGACACCTGTATTGCTCCCTGGCAGGATCGTGCGGTTCCCCTGGCAGATGGGCGAGGAGAAGGTCCGGCGTGTGTTCCGAGAGGCGCTGAAAATCTGGAGTGATGTCACGCCGCTCACCTTCACTGAGGTCCACAGCGGGAAAGCCGACATTCGCATTGACTTCACGAGGTGTGTGTGTTATTGTGTGTGTGTGTGAAGACTTTCAAAGCGGTTCAAAAAGATGAGTCAGCAGAAACGCTTAAGGATCTTTCAGCAGCACAGATACTTCAGAAGGCCACAAGGAACAACAGATGTTAACTCAAAATAGATGCAAAACTGCTGATTTATGGGAGATCTTTGTCATTGAAATGACTCACTCTTTCATCTATTATGGGTGCTTATCAAAGCATTTATTTATTCCTTTTTATTATCCTCCATAGCCTGAACTGTTGCATCCCTGCAAATTATTGTAGCCAAAGACAGCATCTGAGTAACCTCATATGTCCAGAAAGGAGTATTTCTTGAATGTATAGTAAGTTATAAAAATGAGATGTAAACATGGGGGCTGCTCTATTCTCCAGCTGGGTGTCTGGATTTTTTAAAGGTGTTTCTGGTTGTTTTCCCACCATTGTAACCTCAGAGTGGTTTGAATATGTGTTTGATTTATGCACCTGCAGGTACTGGCATGGAGACAACCTCCCCTTTGATGGCCCGGGTGGGATTCTTGCTCACGCCTTCTTCCCAAAAACACACCGTCAAGGTGACATCCACTTTGATTACGATGAGTCATGGACCCTTGGAAACCACATGGGTGAGTGGTAAGCAGAGAGCAGCCGTCCAGCTGCAACTGTGGGAAAGTTGAACAGGGTCGCTGAAGAGCGCAAACCTGAACCAGACAGTTTGGAGCAGATGGGGGAAGATGATGAAGCAAAATCTGTTACTGTTCTCCACATCCCCCGCAGGCACGGACCTACTCCAGGTTGCTGCCCATGAGTTTGGGCACGTCCTGGGCTTGCAGCACTCCCGTGAGCCGGGGGCCGTCATGTCTGCGTACTACTCCTTCTCGTACCCGCTGAGGCTGAGCGAGGATGACAAGCAAGGCATCCAGTATCTGTATGGAGCTCACCCCCGAGTTCTGCCCACATCACCGCCCCCACCTCCGCCCCCGGCAAACCCAGAGACCAATGAGATTGTCACCAATGTGAGCAGGGCACCATTTTAACCAGTGATGATTGAATGAATAATTGTACAAAGTTATAGAGAATTTGCTGACAG
This sequence comes from Takifugu rubripes, assembly GCF_901000725.2. Taxonomy (NCBI): domain Eukaryota; kingdom Metazoa; phylum Chordata; class Actinopteri; order Tetraodontiformes; family Tetraodontidae; genus Takifugu; species Takifugu rubripes. The sequence continues at coordinate 7,739,992 of NC_042305.1, forward strand.
TAGCAGGATTAGCTGCATGAGGGTTTCTTAACATGATGAACAGGTTCTCTTCCTCGTCTCCAGCCCGATGCCTGCCAGACGGACTTTGATGCCGTCTCCATGATCCGAGGAGAGCTGTTCTTCTTCAGGTCGGGCTACGTTTGGCGGATCAGGGACGGCCAGTTGGAGAGCGGCTACCCGGCGCTGGCGTCCCGTCACTGGCGAGGGATTCCCAGCAACATCGACGCCGCATTTGAAGACAAGACAGGAAACATTTGGTTCTTTCAGGGTGAGCAGGAGGGTTCGGGCCGGTCTCGTGCAGGTCGGGGATTCTCGGAATGTGTGATGCACTGTCGGGCACGTTCGAACTGGTGTGATGGATAATGAAATTACAGTTGTGAAATTATTGGAATGCTGTCTAACACACTGCTGGTGTGCACAAACATCAGCTGTTTTCACCCGAATGTCTGAAATATTTGATGTCATTATCGGGTTCCTGTTCATGGTGGCGATGCTCCTTTTGATGCCTTTGATCTGCTTTTATCCAACCTTATGCCTTCAAAGAGGCTGGAAGAGGGAAGCCAGACGCTGCAGGGCTTCATCAGCTGTCATCTACACTGTAGCACCAACTGATCATTCAAATTAAACATGACACAAAAAGAAACGGGACGGGGATTAAATCTAACCGCCAGGAAGTGCTTAATTGGACACAGCAGTGACGTTTGAGCCATGTTCGCCCTGTTGGTTTGATCATGCTGAGGCAGACATGGAATCTGAATTACTGTTACATCTGGCTGAGCTTATGGCTGGTATGTATGATGCACAACAAGCTGCGTGCACTCGATCGGGTTTTAGCAGTCGCAGCAGAGATTAAATGTCTTTCACGTTAATACTTGATGTGATTTATAGGGAGCGAAGCGGGACAATATCTTGGCATTTAAATGCCTCGCTTTTATGAAAGAGCTCCTGCAGCTTAACATGATTTGTAATCTAGTTGAACCACTTTAAGCTGCATGTTGGAAACATTTCAGCCTCTAAGGCAGGCATGTCCAAAGTCCGGCCCGGGGGCCAATCACGGCCCGCGGTAAGATTTCATACGGCCCGCAACTTCAGTCTTACAATGTATTATTTATGGCCCGCTGGCACTAACAGAATAAATAAATCACTAGAATGTAATTCCTCCTTTCTTGTAGATCTTGTAAAAGACAAGAGCAAAATTTACTTGTTTTAAACTTGAATGATAACAGACAACTTTGTATTACATTTATCAAACTCATGGAAATTTAAGGTATTCCATACAGTTCAGTGTTCAATGCTATCTGACTCTCCATATATGAATTAAAGGCAGAATTGTGTTTTTAGAGTTGTTCACATCTGCCTGAGTGGCTTATATTTGGTTACACTGCCATTTGAAAAATAAAGAGAATTGTGACAATGAAAATTGTTTTATAATAGTGTGCATTTGCATGTAACTTTTCTGGTTAAAAAAACATCAGAAGGATCTACTGGCCCCCGGGCATCTTCACGTTATCAAATCTGGCCCTCTTTGCAAAAAGTTTGGACACCCCTGCTCTAAGGTCTGTTAGAGAACACTTTCATACATGGACATGTCCTGACCAACTATTGAACTGTGCTTGTCCTGCACATCAGCCATCTTGTTTTGATGGTGATGCGCTGAAGCACAAATGCCCTCAATTCATGCTAAAAACCCTTTCATACCATATCCACCCTCTCTTTTTTTTTTCTCTATCTAGGTGACAACTACTGGGTGTTTGACGCTGAGCGGCAGATCCGGGGACCAGAGTCCATCAGGACTTTGGGTCTGTCGGCATCGGGGATCCAGGCGGCCCTACGCTGGGGCCACGACTCCACCTACGACACCTACTTCTTCAGGTCGGGCAGCTACTGGAGGTTCAGCCCCCACCAAAACCGTGTGGAGTCTGCCTATCCGAGAAGCATGCAGGACTGGAGTGGCATCCCCAACGATGTGGACGCCTCTTTCAGGGACATTTACGGTACGAAGCGACACTGGTGTATTGGGATTTGGAGAATCGTCACATTGCCTGTGCAGGAGCGCCTCACTGAGTGACAATAAACGCCACTTATTCTGCTTCTCTTTCAGGCTACGCCCACTTTATCCGAGGACGACAGTATTGGAAATTCGACCCGGTGGGCATGAACTCGCTGGAGGGCTACCCTCGCTATGTCGGTGCGGATTTTTTTAACTGTAGAAACGCGTGAGTTAGGCTGCGGAGAATCAGAAACACATTTCCCCCCGATTTTTTTGGCATTGAAGAGGAAAATCTCGGATCAGACTTATTCAAAGTGATGAAACCCTCTCTTTAACTTTTACTCCTAATGTTCATACTCACCAGTTTCAGCATCTTCTCAGGAAAATCAAGGTTTGTTTCCTCAGACTTGGCACCTCCTGTGCAGCTATACACATATTTATTTTGAGTGAGATCTGGGTCCAGGGTTAAGAACCTCAGCTCTTAAGTTTTTCACCATCATCCATGTTCTTGTCGATCCTCCTGGGAGTGTTTGAAGAGTGGCGTCAGCCTGCAAGAAGGTAGATTTCTCTATCAGCTGTTTTATAAAGCTGGAAGAGATAACTTTTGTTATAATATGTTAACTTAACTGACGTTTATGATATTTTAGACATTTTTAAATCATCCAGTGTCCTGGGAATTTGACTCACATTTATCTTTAATTAGAACTCTTTGATAATTATATTACTTACAGACATCTGAAAACCTGTCATTTAAGCAGTCATTGCTGGTTTGAGTGGGTGGTCCTGCTCTGGGTACCAATGGAACGCCTCCTGTCAAGCAGCGTTTATTCCCACACTGAGCCCCCAATCTTCTGCATCCATCTAAAGACACGTGCACTCCTAAGACATAAAGGCGCAGTTCCATCTGCTGCTGCTGTGCACGTATTTGGAGTTGGTTGCATTGAGATGAACAGATTAGTTGCTCTAAAAAGGCTGCAGCAGGTGGATGAAGGGTGGCCAACAAAGGTGATGTGGATGAATGAATAACAACTCTGATGAGGTGCTAGCATGAAATGTATGCTCCTACAGTCACGTCTAACATAACAGGCCAACGCACATTACGTTCACTGAGGTGCAAATAGCAGCGTTATCCACACGGGTTAATGTCACTAATCTTAACCTTTTACTGTTTTCTGGTGCTGTTTCGCTTTATTTTGGTCATCAACCGTTTCACCTCAGTTTTCTCCGAGAAGCAAAAAAAAAATCTAGCAAAAGTATTGGTGTGTAAGATTTTTGAAATGTAAGATATATTCTGTTCATTTTTCATATTTGGTAAGTGTGGATAACCACAAAGGATAAAATTAAACAGTGTTTGAGGAATTTAGACAAAAACCCATTACGGTGTGTCAGTCCGGAGGTGGGGAGGCCATTAAAAACTCCAGGACGCCATCTGGAGTGTTGCCGTCTCCTTGCAGGAGGTTCCGAAGCGGCGCTTTACTAGTGCGACACATTCAGGGACAGCAGCTGCCGGGTGCATCAGAACAAACATTTGGTTCTTCCTCTGCTGCTCAGGTCATTTTGTTGAATTACTGGAATCGTGCTCATGTGATGGACGATGCTGGTGGAAAGTGCGGGAAATGGTCAAAGTGTGTCAAAGTCTTGACTTTGCTCATTTTGCCATTTCAGACGCAGACTGTTTTTATTCCTGCTACGTTCATTCCACAGTTTGGTGGTTAAACCTCACACTTGCAACGATCAGTGTGGTAAAACTGAAACCAGCACTGGGTTTCTACTAGGAACTCTCTTGATGTATTTGGGCTTTAACACACTGAACTACCGGTAACTGTTGGTTTGTGACCTCAAGGGAAAATGTTTAAATTATTATTTTCAGGCTCCATATTTATAGTTTAGTGACATAATCACAGTTTCGTGCATCAGTATTAACAATCTGTCTGTCATATATGCTTTATCTTTTGATTTCAGTTAAGGTCTTAGATGAACTGCAGTATTTTTACTAAAGGATCAGAGTACTTCTTCCACTGTTGGAGAGACCCAAAACAACCTGTGTAATGACCTCAGTCTGGGTCTTTGGTTCACGTTGAGACACGCTGATTTGGCACTTCCTCTGCCTTGACCGTGATTGGTGGCCGCACTTGAAATGTGAAGGTTCAAGGTGCAAGACGCTTGTGTTTGTCATGTTAGTTTCTCAGTGCAGGACACTGTGGACGTTTGATTCACTTCCGTCTCTCATTTCAACTGTTAGCCGGTGAACTCGACTTTGAAAAACTATTTATGACCAAACAACAGTTTGTTGTACATGTCTTTGTTTTTACTCACGTGTAACCTGTATTCTTGTCATTGAAATGTAGAAACGGTGCATTTTTTTTAACTTTCTATTAAAACTTATTTTAAATGAAACCTTTAATCTCTGTCTGATTACCTTAAAGTGAAAATGAAGACAAAATCAAGCTTCTCCACTGAGTTGCAGCTTAATTTAGTCTGTTCTTACATCTCATTTGATGTCAGTTTGAACCACTTATTGGCTACATGCTGTGGTATACGCTCCCATAATGGCAGAGTTCTCAAATGCATTTAAAATGCTTCATGAAACTGAACAGGGTTCCAGAAACATCCATAAAACTTCACAATGGTTGTTTCACGGCAGCCCAGGGGGACGTTTGTGGTAAACACATGTACAGTATCATTAACCTGGAATGTGAAAAAGAGCTTCTGGCAACAGACTGCTGAGCATCATCCAGGGGACACAGGTTGGATGTACACTTGAATATAGCTGCTAACTGATGACAAGCTCACTTGGCACCAGAATTTTTTAAAAAATGTAATTATTGTTTTAATATGTCCAATCATATTACACAAATTCCTTCTCTGTTTTTTTCCTGCAGAAGGAGAAAAAACACTAATGCAATATAGAATATATGATTCAAAAGTCATCATAGTATGAATGCATGATTCTAATAAAAAAATTGGGTGACTGAGAATTCTAAAAATAGAATATGTCATTTAAAACTAAATATTTTTTAAATGACATTTATACAGTTTGTACATTCATATCAATTTTCTGTTTGAATAGATACCTTTAAAACACACATTTACCCGAATGTTTTTAAAAAGCATGTCTTTGTCTTTGGACCGTGATCACTGTCATCCTACAACGTGGAAGTTGACTCATCGGTCGGAACACACGACTATGACCTCCCCCGGTACTTTCTTCTTTCTGGGAAATGTATTTTTCTTACTCGCTTCTTTCACTGTGGAGGCTATGTTGAGGCAAGAGTTAAAAAACTACAACTGAGTGGCCCGGAAGTGATCCGCAGAGACGTTGCTCTGCCAATAGGCAGGTAAAATGTTGACCACCCTGTCTGTACAGCTTTTATTTCTTTTTAACCCGGTTAACAGCGTTTTACAGCAGCTCTACTGCACCATAGCAGACAGCTGTAACTGCGATTTCAAACCGAATATTAAAGGTAAGACCATAAGCTGTCGCAGCTAGCTTATCTATGATGACAAGGGTAGCTTCCTGTTATCACGCCGGCTGGACTCAAGGCACAACTCACCAATATTCACGTTATTTATTTCTATTTTTGTTTATTTGTTGGTCAGTCTTTTAGTCTGTCGGGTACAACAGAACGTTAGCTAGCTTCTTCTTGTTGTTACGGTAAATGTGGTGTTCTCAGTTGGTTATTTCAAACCATTTGATGTATCATTTCACATTCGCATTTGAATTAATGAAGACACCGAAATGATGGAGTCATCTTAACTAACCGGAGTGATTTAGTTATTTGTATAGTTGCCTGAAAGAAATATCTACAAGGACAGTAGTGTCATGTTGACATTACTACTACTGACATTACATTAGCTACCTCAAAATGAGTCGGTAGTACCACTATCACACTCTCCTGTTTATCAGAATAGCATCAGAAACACTTATCGATGGTCTCAACACGTTATCCTTTTATTCCCTGACCAGGCCTGGAATGGGACCTCTACAGAAACCTTTATGGACAACATCTGGTCCAGGATATTGTTTCAGAGGAGGTGGCAAAGTTCCTCCAGAATAAAAACCCAGACCGTCCCCTGGTTCTGTCCTTTAACGGCCCTTCAGGGACAGGAAAGACGCTGGTCAGCTCCATGCTGGGAAATCATCTGTATGGGTCAGCAATGAGCAGCCCATATGTCCATCAGTTTGTTCCTACGTTGCACTTCCCTTTACCTGACCGGGTAAAACAGTACCGAGTAAGTTAGGAATTGGCACAGTTCTGCTCCTTATTAGAACTTTTGTGTGGCTGAAATTCTGTTTATTTGTTGACAGGAGGACTTAAAGAGCTGGGTGCAGGGCAACCTGACGGAATGTGCTCGCTCAGTCTTCTTTTTTGATGAGATGGAGAAGATGCCTCCAGGTGTCGTAGATGTCTTGGAGCCCTTCCTGGGGCCGTCACACGTTGTGTTTCGTACTAATTACCGCAAGGCCATCTACGTCTTTATTGGGTCTTTAACAATCTGGATTATTTAACAACTTTCAGTCTGAAATCAGGCTTTGCTTCTATGAGCTGTGACTTAATCCATAGTTTTTGCTCCCTTTTCTCAACTCTTCCCACAGCACTACTGGAGAGGAGGTGATTACCAGAGTTGCGTTGGAGAACCGTCAGGCTGGACGGGACAGAGAGGAGATCAAGTTGCATGACTTGCAGGAAGCCCTCGCACAAACAGTTCACAACAGCAGCACAAGTAAGTGGGGCTCAGATTTCATTCCTGGTAATTTAGAAGAAGCCATTTAAATCAGGCCTGCCAACGCTAACAGACAAAACTCTCAATTGGCTTTTACTGTTCATCATCGGCGAAGCTCTCGATTTACCGGTCGATCTTCCTTCCTACCCTCACCTACGGTCATGAGCTTTGGGTAATGACCGAAAGAACAAGATCACGGGTACAAGCGGCCGAAATGAGCTTCCTCCGTAGGGTGGCTGGGCTCTCCCTTAGACATAGGGTGAGAAGCTCTGCCATCCGGGAGGAGCTCGGAGTAGAGCCGCTGCTCCTCCGCATTGAGAGGAGCCAGATGAGGTGGCTTGGGCATCTAGTTAGGATGCCCCCTGGACGCCTCCCTGGTGAGGTGTTCAGGGCATGTCCCTCCAGTAGGAGACCCCCGGGGAGACCCAGGACACGTTGGAGAGACTATGTCTCTCGACTGGCCTGGGAACGCCTGGGGATCCCTCCGGATGAGCTGGAAGAAGTAGCTGGGGAGAGGGAAGTCTGGGCTTCTCTTCTTAGGCTGCTGCCCCCGCGACCCGACCCCGGATAAGCGATAGAGGATGGATGGATGGATGGATGGATGTTGGGATCATCAGTTCATCCATTCAATCAATCCAATAAGCCAATTTGCCAGTTAACTGTAGCGTCGTTCCAGCTGCTGTAAGTTCCGGTGATGTCAGACGAAGGGAACTGAAGGGGTCCATCTGTCTGGCTTCCTCTTTCTCTGCAGGTGGCTTCTTCAACTCCAGCATCATTCAGCAGAGGCTCATCACCCGCTTCGTGCCGTTCCTGCCGCTCTGCCGACACCACGTGGAGCGCTGCGTCCGCTCGCAGCTCTGCTCACAGGGCTTGTGTTCCCGCGATGACGTAGTGGAAGCAGTTGGGGGCGCCATGACGTACACTCCCTTCCAGGGACACTACTTCTCTTCCACTGGTTGCAAGGCTGTCACAGCAAAAATCAACCTCTTCCTGTGAGTGGAGGAGCAGCTGATTTTAACTGTGGGAACTACTAAAAAAGTCCATCCATTGGAGCTCAGAGCTACACCAGATCAACAGAGATTCAGAGTCAGAGACACATCCTGTAGGTCGAGTCAGGGAAATTGAACTCGCAAGATTCATTGTGATTTTGGAAAGTTATACTTTAAGCATCGGTACAGAAACGGCTCCTGCACGCCCGAGTGTGAGCTCAAAAGTTGGATTTTCCTTGAAGACATTGTGCTGCTGTTCCGCCGGGCGGACTCGGAGCAGTTTGGTTTTCCTACCAGTAGGTGGCAGCAGAGACTGAATTTCCATGCGTGAAGCGGAGCAGCTCGGACAAAAGTTGGAGAATTTACTTCTCCGAAATTGATATTATGTATTACTTTTTTAAAATATAAAATATTGTAACTATTTTGTCTGTATTTAAACGCACAACTCCACTTTAAAATGTGGTGGATAAAATTGACCTGATTTAAAAAGATGTCCGTGTTTGTTAGTGAACTTATCACTTTCAAGCATATTGGTGTTATTTATCTGTTGCATCAACAGGTAATAGTAGGAAAACATAAACAGCATTTCACTTAAAAGTGCAAAAATAAAGTTTAAATTGTAAAGTTGTAGAGCTCTAAATAGAATAATGCACACACCTTAATATTCTAACCCTAACCCTTTTCATCAAAGTTAGTTGATTGGTAAAATCTCTAAGATTCTGTGTTTATTATCTTTATAACACATGGGGAATCTTTAACCTCTGTCACAGTGAGCTACATTATGCGTTGTCGACATGTGGCATTTCAAACATGCTCTATTTGCTCTGTTGCCAGGACGTTGGTGACTGCAGCTTCCTCTTAAGGTCATTTTAACTTGTGCGCATACAGTATAATAAATAACACACCATGCTGTTTTTCCTCTCAGCCTTCTGTTCTGCAGGTTTTAAACCACCACAGTCGCCACTCTTAATGCTCTGATTGGGTCATCAGGTGTATGAAAACCTGCATCAAACGGGTGACACATCGTTGTTATTGACACTTACTTACGTGTACTTAAACCTATATTTGGAACTGAAAGATTCAGATTCAGATTCAGGTCCTTTATTGTCCAACACGGGGAAATTTACAATGCAGCAAGAGCACGCAGAGAAAAATAAGATACAATAGAATAGAATTTGGAATATACAAAGAGGATGTATATTTACAATAATCCAGGTAAATGGATACTCAGCCCCTGTATACCTGTACATAGTACAGAGGGTGAATACAATATACATATCAGAATATATAATATTCAGATTGTACCCCAACTTTTCATTAGCCTCCCATATCGGCCTCACTTCACTGTGATCCAGCCATGATGACTTTATCAACACCCACCCGCGCACACACACGTGCACACACATGCGCACCACCACATAGGCAGATTGAGGAAGATGGGGGGGTTCAAAGGTCAGCTTAGAGGCCTCCTCAGCCCAGCTGCTGCAACGTCATCGCTGTGCTCCGGACAATGAGACGCACATATGCATACATAATAATGCATTGATACACGTGCGCGCACACACGTTTGTGTTTGACCTTGGGGCCTGCTTTCACACGCTCCCTGCAGAACAGCTGGACTGACCGCTCGGTTCCGTCACTGCCAACAGTGACGGACGGACATTCCAAACGTGCCCGATTTTTGAGTTTAGTTGCGCAACAAACGTGTTTGCAACTCTTCTTCTTGACTTTCTCTTCTTCTTTCCTCCCTTCATCACTTCTGTCAGCGTTTGGGTGTAGAGAGCCGGCATTGCCTCGTCACCCCCTCTCAGCCCTGGCTTCTTCCTCCCCTCCATTGAGGGGTGTTTGGTAACAATGGGACGTTGCTCCTTCCTTCCCCCACCCCCACCTCCCCACCCACCTCCACATCTGTGAGTGCCCCTCTGTCTCCTCATTCTTCTCTCTAACCGCTCCATTATTGGGCCTCTTTCACTTGTAAATGTGGCCAGCGATACTTCTGATGGGTCTTTTATGCACGCGGCCGGGGTCAGCAGAGAGGTAGGGGCAGGAGAGGTGGGTGGGTGTATACAATGAGGGGGTGGGTCAGGGTAGAGGGTGGTGAAGGAGGGCTGCGGTTGTTTTAGGGAGCCTTGCAGAGTTTTTTCCCCCTACAGACCAGAGTGTGAGGGGACAATCGTGACAAAGAGTTAAATCCTTTTTTGTGGATGCAGTCATTTGGGACAGTTGGAACGGGCCCAGCTCTCAAATTCCTGCAGCCGGAGGGTCCATGATGGAGCGCCGACACGGGTGAAAGCTCAACAGTGAGAAATAGTTTACTGGTGTCCAGAAGGAGGAGACATCATATCTAAAGAGTGGCTATTGTGTGCAGAGCAAAGTCAGAATGGGGATTTACTTCCGGGTTCTGAAACTTTTACTTCTAAATACACAAGTATTACACTTTTGTTTTACTGCATCTATTTAACAACTGCAACAAGCAGATTTTCTGATTATTCAACACATTAGAACCAAAGAAATGCATTTTAAAATGATCAAACATGTTAATTGTGTTTTTTTCCCCACGTTACTTGAATTGGATACATACTAGAACCATCCCGGGAAGTCTGTGGTCATTGTTAAATTTATGCTTCAGATTTAATGACCAGTTGAAATAAATGTTCCCCTTGATTAAATGTTTAAAATGTGCATTATGTAAGAGTCACAGGAAGATGCAGAGTGAGAGAAAGTGCAGTAGAGGCTCTTTAGCATTGCACCACTGAAATCAGTCAATCGTCACCTCATCTGGGCCGAACCTCATGTGCAACCCTTCAAAAGTGTCAGAAAAGCCGTTTGAGTGCCTCAGATCATGGCCCACTGCTGTGTGCTTATGTAATGAGCAATAACACATTCAATGACCATCGACCGCTTCGCAAAAATGAGTTAATTTATGCAGCAATTTTCATTTGCAGAGGCCATTTTGGCAGCAGGCCACCAAAATATAAACGAAGCGTTCCCGTAATTGTTTTGTCCATTCTTGAGAGCAGCGCCTGAATGCATCACGCTAAAAATAATTAAAGGAAGACTCTTTGAGTCTTTCTTTGAGTGATTTAAGATTTTTTTTCTCTGAAATCCAAACTGCTTATTGTTACTGTAAGTGATCAATTTATCTGTGTTTTGTTTCCCCAAATGTGGAGACATTTGGAAACAGCTACGAGCCTCTGTGGAATTCTGGCTGGTCACAAAGCTGCTGTATTCTACTGGGCAGAATAATTCAACGAGGCTCTAAAAGCCTCATAGAAAACATTATTCTTTTAAAACTGATATTATCTAATATAACTGCAGCATGTCTTGGAAACTGCTACATGACTTTTAATTCAGTGGTGAGAGAAAAGAGCGTAGCCGGCGTGAACAGTTCGCCTCCCTGTCAATCACCTCTGAAAATGATATTCCGATGAAGGACAGGAAGTAGTTGTAGGCGGGAAACCTATCCAGTTACTTGGACATTTGAGTGATGGAAAGTGCTCCAGGGGGTTCCACTAATGGTATTTATGACCAACATTCTGCAAAATAAATCAAAAGTTTTGGTGTTGGTGTGATTTTTCTGCAGCATAGTTGCGCAACCAAGGGTGGTCTGAAGCGTGTGAGTCGTTTCTCAGTTATAGGAACTCCTTCGTAACTCCGCTCTAGTTTTGGGGTCCACAGAAGGATGTGCCAGTGATACAATATACATCGATCGAGTAAACACATTAGCAAAACACCACCAAACTCCATTTTTAAAATGCTGCGTCAACTCGCTGGAAAAGGGCCAGTTGTGGTCATTCGCAGCATTAAGAAGGCAGAAATGTTGGTACCTCCAGCAGCAGCTTCTGCAGACAGACGCCCTCTGGATTGGATCCTCAGGCTTGTGCCACCAAAACTTGGATGCAAAGCAAACTCGCCATGACAGGCTGCTGCTCCACTTGTGGTGTGATGGTTCCCAGAAACCAAATCTGGATTAAGAGCTAAAACTCCATGTGAACTCATCACCTATTTCAACATTTCTAAAAGGCATTGTGCAGGAAGAAGACGGCCGTTGTCTTCCTCTGAGGACATCCAGGCTTCTGTTGTGTGTGTGAAAGGGGTAAATCATCCCAATTAGAGACACAACAGGGAAGAAGTTCAACTTTTGTGCGTTACATTTCTTATATTTGTACCACGGAGATGAGGTGTGATGATGGGCTGTGATGTCCAGGGCTGTGGCTTCATGTTGGCCCCTGAGTGGCCTCCATGGTGTCATGGCCTGACCAGTGTTCCCTGGGATTATCTGTTATTTTAGCTTCTGCTCTGACCTCTGCCACACCGACACACATTCACACACATGTGCACAGCCACTGCGCACGGCTGAAGGGTGGTCTCGGCGGCAATTGAGTCTCCAGGACAACAGGTGGACAAAGGGGACGCGGCGGGGGGAATGTCAGGCGGGGGATGGAGGGTGTCTGGGTGGAGGTGGGGTGAAGGGTGACTCCTGGTGAACGCTGATCACAGATGAGAGGGTGCTGCTGGGTGTAGAGGTTGGGGGGGCTGGGTTGACCTTGGCCTCTGTGAGGTGGTCAGATGGGGTGCGAAGGCCACCGGCCGCGAGGGGGGCAGCGTGAAGAGGGGATAAAGGCTTTGACGCCTCCCGTTCTCTTCAAACCTGCAGTGATTAATGACAAAACACACAAACGCACAAGGCACGCCAGCTGACCCCTACGAGCCCTCTGCCGAAGCGGCGGCACTGGCGTCTTTGGTGTGGTCACTTTTCCAACACTTCTGATTGATGAGCCATTCCTTTCCCACCACAAATTATGGTAATAATGCGGCGAGAGATGAGGTGCACGTCTGCAGCTGCTCCGCTCGGCTCCCTGATCCCATACAACAAGGGCAGCTCAGCATTAGATATAGTTTGAAGTGGGAAAAGTGGGACGGTTTCATCCTCCCATCTGGCATGTTGGAGAGGGTTCTCCATCTACCATAATTGTATTCTTTAAGATTAAAGATTATGTATATCGAAGTCAAACCCAAACTGATGTGAAAACATATAAATCTGCCCCTTTTTCTCCTACTTTTCGCAATTTTTCCTTGGGCACTTTTGTTCCCTCCTAATTTACGGATGTCAAAATAAATGACAACATAAATGTGGCTTCTGAATTAATTCCCTCTTATGAGACAAAGGAGGGAAGAAATCAACGTGCGCAACATGCATTTCGAAATCAAAGCATCTGATTGAGTGACACTGAAAATGTCCCGCAGTCCTCCTGCACCTGTTCTCCACGGAGGGATCTGATTCCAGGTTCGACCATCTCGTCGCCTGAGAAGACTTTTGGTGAGAGCAGCCAAAATGTCCTCCTGTGCACAAACAGTAAGTGTTGCTTAAAATAATCAAGGATTGTGATTGGCTGGGGGGAAACGGTGATGTCACCGCGCCCCTGCCGAACTGCAGCTGTGCATCTGCAGCTGCATGGGGCTGAACAGTGGTGCAGTATGGGGAGGACGGCGGCTGCTTGATGCTGATAAAAGGGGTGACGGTTGAGGTGGCGGTGGTGGAGGGCTGTCGACGATGATGGCGGTGAAATCAGCCACTGAAATGTGGGAGACAATCCCAAAATCAACTATTAATAGCATCAAATTCTCCGTGCTGTAACGGCACCGTTGGGTGGGTGCCCTTTTCTGGTTATGGGTCCCTGTTCACGGTTTGTGTCTGAGGGGGAGGACGAAAAAGAGTAGAATAGCGAAGAAGGCGGAGTCAAGCATATAGACATCTGCAGTTCCCCCCCACCCCAATAAAATGTTAGCTTGTAGCACGCACGGTGGCGGTTCACCTCCAACTGCTGCTATTAACAAGCAAATGATGCAGATTAACATGAGAGCTACGCACACACTCACACACACACACACACACACACACACACACACACACACACACACACACACAGTTAATACATTGAGTCAAATTGACAAATTTCCAGAAAATAGCTGTTGTAATAAGCACATTCCTCATACGCCTACTGCATGTGTGTGTCTGTGAGTGTGTTTGTGTGTGTGCGTGTACAAAGAAAGACAGGATAGGGAAAAAGGTCGTGATGTGACGTCACCCCTGTGATGCTCCAGCACCTTCTCCGCCCACATCCGGTCCCCTCCCTTTATTATTTCTCCAACCTCCCTGCATTTTACTTTGCATCCGTGTGTGTGTGTATGTGCGTGTGTGACAGTGATGACACAGCTTTGGTCACGTGACTGTTTAGGGTTGATGGCGTTGGAGGAGGAGGACATGAAGGAGGAAGTGACTGACCCGGAGCAGAGCACAGCAGGAAGAGAGCTGCTCAATGCCATCCAACATGGAGGCCGCGAGCGGAAGAGGAGTTTTTGGGTTAGCGTGTGAAATCGCTTTTGTCTTCAGTGCTCTGACTTTATACACTGACCCAGCGACAGAGACTCAGCTGAAACAGCTCAATTTTTAAAAATGTGCTCAAAAAAAATCTGCTAGGGTAAGATTTATAGGCAGACAAACATGTTAGCTGTCTCTGTTGCTTTAGCACCGAGGGCGGGATGCTGATTTTATTTTAATTGTTTGTGCTGATGCAGAGGGTTCAAAAAGTCTTCATCTGATAAGGAAACTCACTGTTCACAAGAAGGGACGAGAAGAAAATCGGGTCTGAAGACCATCCCAATGATCAGTCATCAGCAGATGCCACTGAGGCTAAATGGCTGTAATGATCTCACTAATCATTACGCTGCTCCACTAATTGTTTCCTCTAGATATCTTTGTCATCAATATCACTGTCAATACTGATCAATTCTTCATTCCGGCACCTCAGTAACGCCCAGTGACAGACAGAACCTTTCTGCTGCACCATTTTTCTTCCATTTTTCAGCATATAGACACAGAAAAGGTGGGAAAAGATTATGTTTCAGCCAAAACAAGAATTAAATCTGTTTCTGCTGTGTTCGTTAAGGCTTTTTCACACACTTTTGTTCGAAAATATATATATATATTTAAAAAAAAAATGCAGATTAACATTAATTTAATGAGAAAAAATATTTTTTAATCCAACTTGTTTTTCTAAACTTACAACAATGGTAATCACATTTTCATGTATTTGCAAGAAAAAATTTGCATTATTATAGTAACATTATTGAACTCAAATATATACATTTAAATATCTAAATAAATATCTAAATATGTTTGTCAATGATAATTTATTATATTTCATTTCAATTATCTCGATTTTTTTTTTTACATTTTTTTGATGGTTTCACTTTATTTTCCTACAATAATGGAAATGTTTTATTAAATTTTTATAGCCCCTTTCTGTAATCCTAAATTTTCCTCTTTAAATACAAATAAAAGAAGAAATATTTGCAGGTCATAGTTAATTTTACAGAGCTTTTAAATTTATTTATTTATTTTTTTAAATTCATGAACTTTGACCTGAGAAGCAATTTAACCCTTTCTCGTCCAGGTGTGTGTTCAGGCTCAACCTGTGTGTTTCCCCCTCCAACTTGGGTGGTGGTGTTTGGACTCAGTACACACACACGCACGCACGCACGCACACACACACACACACACACACACACACACACACACACACACACTGATACAGACAACACACACAGATACAGACAACACACACACCTCCCCGCATTTTTTTAATCCACTGTTGTGAGTTCCATGCCAGAACCGCTCGGCTCCTGTGGCAACATGCTGGGAGAGGATTACAGCAGCAAATTAGTCTGAGGAGAGCTGAAGCATCCGAGTTAAGGTGATGCTCTGGTGTGAAAATCAAACAGACCCCTGTCCCAAAACACTAAAGAGGCCAAAGTCAAACTGAGGACTGATTTATCCTGCTGCTGACAGCTTTTCACTTTCTTCTTATGTCACACTCGCCCTTCTTATACAAAAAAGGAAACTTCACGAAGTCAAACCGTGGAAAAAAGTTGCAGCAGCGTGGCAAAAAAACGTTTAATTAATTCTGAGGATTTTATGTTTGCTTGAAATATGCTGATTTATTTTCTTTAGAGGTTTTCAATCAATGTTTTGTTCTACAAAAAAATAAAAAATCGGGTAAAATGACCGCGAATTTAGTTGCCTTTTGAGTTGTAAAGAATAATGTCAGTTTGCCAGACGTCCCATAACTAAAACTTTATTCGTAGAACAGAAATAACGAGGCCTAAAAGCCAAAAACATTAAACATTGAAACGATCATTTTAAACCCCTGCGAATATAAAATGCAATATTTATACATCTCATGCTGACGATATCAAATGAAAGACAAAAAAACCATACTATTTACAAAAACAATTGATTAAATAAATGCTGATTCTCTTAATGGTCATTAGTTCTTTATTATTCATCAACAGAAGAATCAGCAACAAACGAATTCCGTCTTTATTGGCTTGTAATGGCATCCTTTATCAAAGGGATGAAAGGGCTTGGAAAAGGTCACGGTTTGTTAAACAAAATTAAAATGATACATTCCTGAAGAATTATGCAAATTATAATCCCCAAAACGCCAACAAAAGGCGGCAACAAAAGCTCACCAGTGGAGCGACAATAAACCTTCCCTGAGAGGAAAAGTGCGAAGAAAGAGAAGAGCTGCGGAGCTGGGCCTGCCTGGGAAATATTAGTTTCACTCCAACAACTTGGAAAAAATGTCCCACCTTGTAAAATACTTCATTATCTCTCTTTATTATTTTGTGCTTGGCCAAATCTGCAGCCCAAAGTGTAAAACTTTTCTACTTCGGTTCATCAACCGAACGATCCTGAATTCGATTTATTGAACAGTTGTTAGTTAACCAAAGGAGTCACAATCGAAAATAACAACCACGCAGAGGGCTGATAACTACGAGGGGTTAAAACGCGATTATTGTGGTTATGATCATTATTATTTTCCATCTAAAGAGAAGAGCAGGAGCGTCCAGCAACAGATGTCCAGGCACAATTCTCGGGTAGGATTTGAATTTTCACAAGAATTGCGTTTGGACAATCAGCTGCTAGAGCTCAGAAAAATGGAAATAAATTGAAGACACATGATCGTTCGCTGGTCCGATTCCATCCAACCTTCAGCTCAGAGTGAAGCAGCAGCAGCAGCAGCGTGTTCACACACCAGCAGCAGGCCACGTTATCCAATTACTGCTGCCCATTAGCACCTTCCGAATTTATCGAGATTAAATGATCCCAGCACCGAACCAGGGCCCACGAATAACCAGGCTTCCCTTGTCAAGTGCCACACAGATAGAGAGCAAGTTGGAGATCAGAGGGAGGAGCAGAGAAATCCCGAGGTTTTGGACCAAAAGTCCTCTCCGCCATATCTGCACCTGTTAGGACGCATCTTTCTCCTCCATCCTTCCTCCCTCCTCCCTCCAACGAAAAAAGCTATAAAAAAAGGTACATTTAGCTGTAACGTGTGCCTTTCCCCGGTGCACAGCGTTTCACCTTGAGATAAAATAGAAGAAAAGGGTGAAAATGTCGAGGGTGGGGACGTCTCTCAGGGTGGTGCACCTGCTCCTCTGTGTGTAGTTCCAGGGTAGAATCAGACTACTCCAGCGGCAGAAGCGACCCGATGGTGGCAGGAAGGAGGCGGGCAGGGATGGCGGTAGTATCCCCCCTCAGGAAGGTCTGCAGGATGGCAGCCAGCGCCGCCGCCGGCTCGGCTTTGGCTCTGTCTGGACTGGGGGGCTTTTTCTGGGGCTCCCGCAACAATAGTGCGTCCGTGTCACCGAGAGAGAGCTCGGGAGTGGGGCCGCTGCGCTCATGGTACTGAGATTTGAATAAACACACAGATTCATAGACACGCACACACGCACGCACACGCACCGCGGGGGTGATGATAAATGCCCATTGTGGCCAGAGGAGGAGGAGAACTAATGAGAGAGGGTGAGAGAGAGAGAGGGAGAGAGAGAGACTGAATGGTCGAGCAGAAAACCTCTTAAAGAAATACAACAGTTTTATTTTTATTTTTCTCTCCATCACTTTTTTTCCTCCACTTCTGTGAACAATGATCACGATGTTAACCCTCCTGCATACACACACACGCACACACACGCGCACAAGTTTCCCTTTTGGTTGCCCTCAGCGATGACAAACCAAAATGTGCAGAAGATTCATGAAACATTAAAAAAAAAACTGGAATGATTTAGTATAACGTGCACAGCTTCAAAGGGGAAAATAATAATAAAGGTGAAATAATTAAATGTTGTCAAATAAAACCGGTTTACATGTTTTACCATTAAATAAATAATATTTTTAGCATTTGTCAGTCTTCATTTCAGCACTGTAATGTTTTAAAATGAAAGTAAATTGACGAATAAAATACTAAAATAACAAATATTTTTCAAAACTTTTTTACATCAAGAAAAATAACAGCTTTTATACATTTTATTTAGCAAATAAACATTTAATAATTCAGTTAAGGCTTTGTACTTGTACTTTACATTAAGGTTTCTGCAGGTTTTTAGCTGCCAATATTCATTCATCTGGACAATTGAAGAATAATATCTTGATTATGCTACCATCTGCAAATGTTCACATTGTGTGACAATTTATAAAAACTCGAAATGATTCATTCTTAAAAGTATTGAATTAATGATGAAAAAAACAGAAAAATCCCCATAATCATTGACAGAAAGTTGCAATCACGTTATTGATTCTTTCATTTATAATCAATCCCAGATTTCCCAATGCTCAAATAAGTATTGAAATTTCTTCCCTCATAAAAGATGATCAATTTTAAACTGACATTCAGGAAATTTGAATGACAGAAGGATAAAGGAAGAGCTGAGGGGAGCCAATGAGAGGAGCCGGTGCAGCCTGAGTCACATTCAATCCACTTGTGTTTCTGTTGGAGTAAACATGTCTTTAATAACCCCTAACCAGAACCTTGAATAACCAATACTGTAACACAGAAGACTGCGGTGATCAATATGGGCTCCCAAACTCCAGAGAATTTAAGAGCCAAACCACACTGTGGATTTGATCTGCTGATCTCTCACTTCGCCTCATCAATACTCCTCTCTAATTATAAAATCATCCTGGTTCCTGTGTAATTCTGGAATTTCCTCTCTCCTCCTGAATTTGAAGATACAGACAAATCAAATTGGTGGTCTCTGCGCCGTCTTCTGGGACCTACATCATGGATCCCAGGCATGATAATCCAGCATGTCAGCCTTTACTGTTGCACTCTGTGAGCCCCCTTTGTGCCAAACCATCAACTTAAAGCCAAATGTAAACAGTGAGACAAGGGGTTAAGGAATAAATTACCCAGGAGGCTTTGCCTGTAGAGTGATGGTGGACCTTTCCTCGCTCTCTCATCAGACATGTCATGTGGGCTCTCTGTTCCTCTCTGTTCTGTATGGTGAGCTAACATTTCCGTTGCTGGGAACATCTTTGCACGTTGGATGCTCATTTGCCTCTTAAAAGACCTCACCGCTGCCTTTTCATGGCCCTGTACGAATAATTTAGCGTGGGAGGCCCGAGATCACTGGAGATTATGACTATGAAAGGGGAGAAGGACGCGTTATTAATGCCACATCATCGCGGAGAGATGTGCTTGAGAGATTCCCAGTACTCACTGTAAGACACCACAGTGGGAAACCAGGACGCCGTTTTTTCTCTATATCATAGAATGTTAGGACTAATAAATAATTTACTTGTTTAGAGAAATAAAGAGTTGCAATATCTCAAAATTGGAAGTCAGGAAACATTCCAACCCAACTCAAAACTCTGAGGAACACCCCCCTAACTCTCCACACCAGTGGGGGCGCTGCCCTGTGCAGGGTTGTTTGGACATACCGTAATCAACATGCAGACAGACAGGCGGTGCAGGGCTCCAAACCAGCCCTGATCACTGACCATCCCCGCTTCAGTCCTCCTGAGACGCGGGACACCACATGCCTCTGCAAGAGCTCATTAATACGGCCGGTTACCACAGCAACAAGACGGGTAACTGTGTCTTGAGAAGTGAGTGCCACATGGAACCAGGAAAACCAGTTCTAACAAAACACAGGTGCCCCGTTATGGATGCAGGAGATAGTGCTCCAAACATAACCAGGGTGAGCTCAAGAGAACTGAAACCTAAATAAAGACTTCAGACAATTTGATTTGAACCAGTTTAAAATGATTTGTACATCACTGATTTGGATTTTTGAGTCCATATGTATTTTAAATATGGGGTGGGTTTTAGTTTACTCAGTGAAACTCAGTGACGTGGACTCAGACAGACGGCATTAGTGAACCCTGCTGAGACCCTCAGGTGTGGATTTGCACCATAGGAATATTTTTGAGGTCAAGAAAATGTGATTTTTATCATTAGAGAAAATAATTACCAGAATTTACAGCTTTTAGCCCATGCTAATGTGTCCCAGCTGAAACTAGATGGATACCAAACTGCATTATTTGTGTTTAGTTGGTTCCAGGGTTTTCCAACTTCAGGAGAGTTTCTGCTGTTTCTACACACTGAGGAGGAAAGACCCCCCACCAGGCCAGAGTGAGTCCAGCTTGGCCTGGCTGCAGGCCACAAGGGGAGGTTGGGGGTCCCATTCCTGAATAAATTTTAGTTCTCCTCTAAAGACCCAGGTGTCCAAACCCACTGGTGACCTCTGACCCCATCTGAACAAGTTATTGAAGCCACTGCTGAAGCCTCCTAAAGCTGACCATCAAGAAGGGGCTGGGAAAATGGCCCGATGGAGGGAAAGGGTGGCTCAACGGGGTCACAGCTAAGAAACGCAGGGGTTTAGGAGGGTGAGGGGTGTTCACGGTGTGTGTGGAAAGGGGGTGTCATGGAGTGAAGAAGTTTCCTTTGAGCAGCCCCCTCCTCCTCCTCCTCATGTCCACAAGTGTGTCCCTGCAGCTATTGTGACTCTGAGCTACAGCAGGACAGAAGGCCTCAAACAAACCGGCTCTAAACAATGTTTGGCCCCTTTTGTTTCTTCCCTGCCTTTCTTCTGCAGCCCTCCATCGCAATCTACTGGCCTCCTTTGTATTGATTTCCCTCATTCAGTGGCTCGTCAGCCTCTTTCCGCTGTTTTATATGCTCTTTTCTGGCTTTTTTGTGTCCCCGCTACCTCCCCCGCTGTACTCTCCTCTGGCATTCTCTGTAGTGTGAGAATGCAGCGCGCCTCTTGACTGGATGCAGCCCATTAAAGACGCCTAATTGATGAAGAGTGTAATTAGTGTGACAATCGTAAGGGGAAATCAATATGTTTTGAGCTAAAAGAACCAGAATGCTGGGCACAAGAGAAGAGAGAGCAGCATGTGAGGAGAACCTTAGGTTCTAGCGACAGCAGCAGATGGAGGCTCACTTTCTCCTTTTAGGCCCAGACGAGAAGAAAGTGGCCTTCAGGGACAGTTGATGTTTACAGTGCTCACACTCACAGCAGAATACAACAGTTGAAGAAATCATGACCCAGTTCTGTTGTAGTGGGTTTAAAAAACAGCAAAATTTTCTTTCTAGCAAGCAAAACAGGGACTGGAACAAACTTCAAATAAACAGATCATTTAAGGCCGAATCAGCTTAAAATCAGGCCTAAATAATTTTTGTCACACCATGTTTGCACATACAAATCGCTCACATCCAGATAAATCTGTATTAGTGACAAATCAGATTTGTTGGATCCCTTAAAGTGCATCAGACACAATGGTTTCTTGATTCTGCTTATTTACCAAGATAGGGATGCATTATCTTTATTACCTTCGATCACAGAAAATAAATACAGTCAGAATGAAAGTTCTCTTCATGCATCTCAGCCTGAGAAGCTTCAGCTCTGAGCAGCAGAATCTGCAGCTGGGGAAGCCGAACATTTCTTCTCTTTCCTGCTCGATGCTGCGTTTCTGCCCCCTGCTGGTGATGAGGGGGACTCCTTTTGGGAGTCCAGCAAAAAGAGTTCAGAGAGGAGCAGGTCCACGCTCTGGACCAGAACAGAGTCCAGGACTTTCTTCTCTTCGGATGCAAAGCGACCCAAAACGTGACGTTCCACTGAGGTTTTCCCGGCCGGCCGTCCAATCCCAACCCGGAGTCTTGGCATTACCTGCTGATTCAAATTAGCGTCATCTTCCCTCCATGTTTTTTTCAAACACATTTTAGTTTATTTGCTGATTATTTCACTGCTTAAATCATTTAGATGTTCCTCAGAATAGTTTTTCCTGTAATCTTATTTATAAATGAATGTGCTACAGCTTTTTCACTCACATCAGTCTGGAGACAGTCGATACAAGAGCGAACTCCATTATGTCCTCTGCAAACAATGTTTGGCAATCTTTTATACAATCATTTATTTCACCTCAATTTGTCACAAATACTTCATATTTCATCTAAAGTTGTACATCAATAGATTAACTAAGGCAACAAAACTGTGGTATGAAATAAAGTTGGGATGATTAAAACCTGAAAAAACAACCTGGCGCTTCCTCCACGTTTAATAGAGATTTTCCCCAGAGGTTTGTCCAGCTCGTCATGTACCAGCACAATATCTTCTGGCTTGATTTGGTATTTGGCCGCTAGAAAAACAAAGTTACTTTCATCAACTGCAGTATAACAGAAGTTCAAAAAGTATAAAAAGCCCCAATAATGTGCAGGTCAGGCAAGAATGTGGATGGTGACCTCACCAGCTTTGGCCACTGACACCCCGTTGATGTTCATCAGGAGCCTAGGACGGAGCAGCACCACACCCGTGTGTACTTCAGACACAATGACCTCACCAGACACGTGCTTGTCACCACGCCAACGATCTGCCACACCGAGACGAGCGGCGAACGCGCTGAGGACTGCCATGCCAACGCTGTGCCTGGTACCCTCCATCCTTGGGTTACCCAGTCCCACCACCTCTCACACCACCACAAGCACATTTACAAGATGTAACAACAGGGGACAGCAATGTAGATGGAGTATTCCGTAAATTCTACAAGTGACAAGTGAGAATGACATCAGCCCTGCCCAGTACGGATGGTACTGATGTACTGGTGAGAGCGGCTCTGTTAAAGGAATGGTGTGGAACACAGTAGTTTACCAATAATGTCACATAGAAAAGCTATATTTGAAGCAGCACATTATACAAATTCACTTGTTATTTAGTAGTTTTATCATTCAGGTTTATTTAAATGCAAACTTACCAGTTTCCGGCGGCCTTGTGTGTTTATTTCCGCTTCAGAGCCCATCGCTGGCGTAAACACCTTACTCAGCAAAACTCGGTTTATCACCCGTGTTAAAAGTCTTCGCATCTCGACAAACAGTTTCTTACAAAATATTGATAAGAATTGACGCAACGTAGGTAATTTATTCAATCGGGTCATGAAGTAACCCGATTCTACTGGTGTTAAATTTGAAATAATTTTACATGGATTCAGAGAAGCAGCTGTGTTTGACGGGCATTGTGTCACTAGAGCAATTTTGTCTACCAATTATGTTGTACTAAACCTATTTCACCTGTCTTTATTCACAAACTGATATAAATTAAACTGTTGATATTAAATACACTGCAACTGTGAGTATTAACTAACAATTCAATCGGATCTATGAAAGGGTAACTTCAGCGAGGCTGATTTGCTCCCTTATCACTTTCAATAAAATAAATGAGGTACAGACTAAAAAGCACAAGAGTGCAAACACACATCCCGCTAAAATAATTAGATCAAAGGAAAATCAAGTTAATTTTGAACTCACACGAGCTACTACTTTTGTTGTCACGACAGTGAAAGTGCGAAGAAGTCACTTCCTGCTTTGTGGGGCCACAACGACCCCCAACGGTGCGGATGTGCAACGGCAAGCTGAAATATTATCACCCAATTTTTAGATTTCATATATTTGCTTTCGACAGACCCATCAAATACATTTTAATAATTCAGAACATAATAGGCTGATTTTGACCCTTTATTTACGAAGTGACGTTGACTTGGAACGCAGGAGTCACTAATAAATAGTAATTGTTTGCAAAATATTACTTTCAGGTCTTAGAATCTTTCAGAGAAAAAAATACAAACATGGGAATTTTGTATAAAACTCAATTTTCTCTAAAAGATTAATTATGAACTTGATAAATTAAAATGACACAATACAATTAGAGGCTTAGATTTAGATTTTATTTGGAGATATTAATTATAATTTCTCAGCTGTTGGACAGGGAGCAGCATCAGTCACTGGCTGACATCGCTCCACCACAGCGTTGACCTCGCCAACGTTCACGCCATCGTAGGTGCCGGTGACATACGTCCAGTGGGTGTCTCCATTATGGTTGGTCCTGCTCAGCCTCGCGGTGAATGGAAGGTCTGCAGTCATCTTTCTTCCCTCCATCCTCACAGCACAGGAATGGTTGGGTGGGACCTTAAGTTCCACAGAGACAGAGTGGCTAAGTGACTCCACCATCTTGGTCCCCTCTGAGAAGGTGACCGTGTGCTCCTTGGTGAAGTCCACCGTCCCTGGGCCGAGGATGGGCACTTTGGCTGTCATGGTGGAAACGGAGCCGTTGCGCGTCTCTCTGCCAATGTCCCAGGTTTTCTCCACTGTGCTGATCTTCTCCAGCGTGACAGTCTTCTCCACAGAACTGCACTCCAGGTTGGTGACTTTGGCGAGTTTCAGGGCCTCTGGAGGATGATGGAACAGCTTCATCTGGTCAATGGCGTACTCTACATGGGATATGTGCTGGCTGTAGGAGTCCCTGTTGATTGCCAGGACTTGATATTTTTTGTACCAGTACTCATCGCCCTCCCAGGGAAGGAAGAAGGCCTCGTGTCGAGTGACCACTTTGCCAAGGCCATACTTGTTCTTGCCCACATAGATGTCCACGTTGGCGCAGGTTTTGATAGCATAACTGGGCACTGACCCATATGAATCTTCCACCCACATCAGGAACTCAAAGTGGTCCACATTGACCAGCATCTCAAACTTGGAGGATGCGTACTCTTTGTCTGCATATGGGTACCTGCAGAAGTTCCCTTTGCTGGGAGTGTAGAAACCAGCCTCACAGTTGACTTTGCAAACGTAGTCGGTTCGCTCAGTGTAGCCATTGAAGATGGCCACGGCGCCATTCGGGAGGGACCCATTCCACGTGACCCACTTGAGGTTAGTGTGTTCACTGAACATCGGCGAGGAGTGTACGCTCGCATCAGTTTCTGGAGTCTGGCCATCTATGGGAGGTTTGCTGACCTCCCTGGATGGGACCACATCTTTCAGACTGGGGTTGAGTTGTGGCTCTACACAATGAGACAGAGAGGAGACAGGAAAGCCTTCTATAAGACGCAGCTCTAATGCTTTAGAGTATAAATAAAAAGACAATAAAAAATAAACATATAGATCATTAAATAACTTGTAAGCATGTAAAACTCAAACGTCAACACTGGCTGTCCAGCTGGAACACGTCCTCATCTATATCAGCTCTATATTTGGGCATTTGTAGTACAATAATGAAACTCACTGGGTTTTTCTTGGACCTGCTGCAGCTGGTAGAGGACTGACGGGTCAGCCTGCAGTGCTGGTTTGAAGAGCTGCAGCGCCACTAAGGTGACAGCGATGCGCCACATTGTCTGAGTGAGAGAGAGAGAGCGAGAGAGAGAGAGAGATGAACATGCATGAAGAGTGCAGCAGAGTGTACCAGCAAATACAAATAAAATAACGACTTGATAGTGCTGAGTCGCCAATAAAAAACAGCACCTGTTCAATGAACAAGGATCAACCTATGAGCTCCACTTTACAACAAAAGGAACAACAGAGAAACCTGTAGCTACCAGAGAAATTAAATAAATATCTTATATGCAAACATTTGGCCCTGTATGCAACGATTAACGGAGTAATTAATTAATACGTGTGGGTAACTCTGTATGTAATGTTTAATGATGATTATATTTAATGCCAGACCCTCAGAAAACAAAGTTTTTACCTCAACAGGTTCCTCCAGCTGTGACGCCGTCTGCACAGGAGGGCTGAGCTTTAAAACCTCCCTCCTGAATTATTGCCTGCAATAAACAGGAAAGGAAACTGTGGCTCGGCTGTTGACGCAAAGCTCCAGTCCATGAATTCATGACAAAAAGAAAATCCCATACGTGAATCAATACAATAAAACGATTTTTATTCCAGTTATATTAATTATTTTTAGGAGTGGATAGTATGACCACATCATCCTAATTCCTGTGAGCCAATCACCTGAACCCTGACCCTGGATTATGTCACAGCCTGGCAGTAATATTGAAATGTGTTTAACACAGCAAAAATGGGGGATGGATGGATGATGGATGGATGGATGATGGATGGACAGATAGCATTCATTAAATTCTGTGTGACTGTCCTTTAATTATCTGAATTATTTTGATTGGATTGTTTGTTGCTTTTCTAAACATCAGGAGAAACAGGTCAGGTCAGACTCTCTAAAATCTATTACTTCTAATTTGGTTAAGTTGGGGGGAGACCTTCAGTTAGACGGTTAGGTAAGAGTTCCCACTGCCTTTGTCCTTGACATGAAGATGTCCTCCTGCTGCTGGATGAGTGTAGGACGTCCACCCAGATACCGATAAGACTCTTTATTGACCCCATTTATTGACACCGTTGGACGTGCTTCATAAGTGAATTTGTTTGGATTCAGCGTCCTGTATCTGCAGGCTGATAGAGGACCGCATGATGTCCAAAGTGCCATACTGCTCTTTCTCCACAGATGACAAGATACTGCAGATAAGATCGGCCTGGAACACAGCGATTAGATCTCCTGTAATAGTGGCTGATTGATTTGGAAGGTCTTAGTTGTGTAATATTGCTGGCTGCTGAGATTAAACCAAAGAAGAAGACACACAGAGCTGTCATTGAGATTCGCTGATGTCATGGCCATCTGTGTGTGTGCGTCCTTGAGGCAGACTGACCCTTATTATCAATTTATTTATTTTATATTGAATGAGGACTCTGTGAACGCGGATGAGTAAAGGTCATTTATGCTGGAACTGTGCTGTCACTGCCTGCAGCTGCTTCTGCCTTCAGACTGTGAACAAATTCACAGTCTGAAGGCAGTTAGTGGCCTTTGTTATTTTATTCCTCTAAATGCAGCAAGGGTGACAAAAAGCAATTCATCCTGATTTACAGGCTGATTATTTGCTCTGACTGTAAAATTTGCTGAATGTGTGAAGGGAGGCAGACAAAAGGTCCTTGTTGTGAATCCATCCATCTGCTGTCAGACATTTACACATGAACGGAAATAAGAAAACAAGACTAAATATCCCTTTAAATATTGACTCATTCCCAGTTACACAGATCAGGATCATTGTGTCTTCTCAGGGTCCCTGCTCTGTTTCACAAGTACTTGAGGGGCGTTGCTCAGACCTCCAGGGGTCACGTGCTGCCCCCCCCACCTGGGCTAGTGGATTAAGACCGTTTGTTAGCATCATTGACATAGATGCATAAAACGTCTCCTGAACCGATTGAGAGATTAAATGAGTGTCGACTAAATTCAAAATCATCCAGACCAGAACATTTGAATTGAAACTCATTCGACTGGGTCCACTGGGAGAAGTGTCAGCAGAAATTCTGAGTGCCCTCCAGTTTCAGGTTCACATTGTTGACAGATATGGACTCACAGGAACTGTTTGGGTCTATATTTACTTAAAGGGGAAATATTAATAGCACTACTAGAGAAATCTCATCTAAATTATGGTCCATTTTCTTCTATTTCCCTGGGTTTATTCATTCAGGCATAAATTTGGTGTCATTTGGTGCATTTATTTGTATTTTATCTCACACTGAAATAGGAGCGTAAGCTCTTTAGAGCCGTTATATGTTTGTGTAAATTTTTATCCTGTACATCATGTGTTTGCTTTTGGACACTGGCCGACAAGACAAAGTTTCCACACACCACATTTGCGTTAATCTTTTATTTGGCACAGATTTGCTCAGGTTCAGGTTTGTCGTTAATCAGGGGCAAGGCTTGGCATCGACCACTGCTTCGCAGCGGTCCACAACAGCCCGGACTTCCCCGATCTGGACGCCGTCATATGTGCCGGTGATGGTGGTCCACTGGGTCTCTCCATTGCGGTAGGTGCGACTGAGGCGAGCTGTGTAAGGGATGTCTGCCTTCATCTTGCGTCCTTCCATTCGGACCTTGCAGGTGTGGTTTGGAGGGACGGTGAGCTCCACGGACACGGAGTGGCTGAGTGACTCCACCATGGTGGTTCCTCTGGAGAACTGGAGGGTCTTCTCGGCACTCATCTCAATGCCGCCTGAGCCGAGGAGCGGGATCTTCGCTGTGATGCTTCCGGTGATGCCCAACATGGTGGCTCGGCCGATGTTCCAGGTGGTCTCCACCTCTGTGGTCTTTGTGATGGTAACCGTCTTCACCACAGCCTGGCACTCGTTGTTGGTGATGCCAGAGATGCGCATGGTCTCTGGGGGATACTGGAAGATGGCGGCCTCATCGATGGCGTACTTGACATCACTGATGTGCTGCGTGTAGGCATCCCTGTTGATGGAGAGAACCTGGTATTTCTTGTACCAGTACTCATCACCTTCCCAGGGGAGGAAGAAGGCTTCAAACTGAGGAACGACCTTCCCCAGGCCGTACTTGTTCTTCCCAACGTAGATGCCAACACCTGCACAGGTCCTGACTGAATACTGTGGCACCGAACCATAGGAACCTTCCTTCCATTCCAAGAACTCAAAGTTGTCTTTGTTGGCCAGGATCTGGAACTCGGGGGCGTAGTACTCACGGTCACCATAGGGGTAGCGGCAGTACGGGCCCAATTTTGGGTTGTAGAAACCGGCCTCGCACTTGTACTTGCAGACATAGTCGGTGCGTTCAGTGTAGCTGTTGTAGATGGACACGGCTCCGTTGGGCAGAGCGCCGTCCCAGGTCAGCCACTCCAGGTTTACATTATCGCCGAAAATGTTGGAGGAAATCAGGTCCTGCTGCTGACTCAGTTCGATGGGAGTCAGTGGAGCCGAGACCACAGCGTTACCCAGTGTAGGCACCACGTCCTCCCGCTCAGGGTTCAGGATGGAGACTGCCCCCAAGGGAAAAATTAGGTTAAATCACAACAAATGTTACAAGAAAACACAAAGAAATCCACAAAGATTCAAGAGTTGGCCTGTTGGATAGAGTTTAAATCCTTTTGTACCTTTTCGGTACTGTGAGCTCTTCTTCACAATGTCCTGCAGACTGGCTGAGGACAGAGCCAGGAGGGCCAGCAGCGTCAACGCCGTCAGCTTCATCTGGGGGCAGAAACTGTGTTCAAGACTTCTGCATCGACATGCAACTCTCAAGAAAAAAAGGCTTTAATCAATATTACTGCAGTTTAATAATAGTCGGATTAAATCGATTGTCCGTGTCTGATTGATTGAAGAACAACACTCACCGTTACAGTCGCTCCCAGCTGAGTCTGCAGCCTCCCTCCTCATGGCTTATATACACGGGTTTATGGCAGAACCATAAAGTTGAGTTGACAGTGCATTTTTCTGTCAGAAACAGAGGCTGGTGCAGGAGCTGACGGACAGAATTCCTGCTTCAACTTCCCCACAAAAATTAGGATACATGTCAGACTGGGTCCATGTGTACTGTTAAACTCCTAAACTCTTCACTCCTTTCATAGTTATTTATTATTTTGGACGTGTTGTTCCAGCACTGGTGAGCTGATGAGCTGATGAAGAATTCCATCCTGACTGGAAAACAAAGGTAACATTCTGACTAAAAAGGTTCAGTCTGGCCCTTATGAGACGGAATTAGGGAAAATGATAGTGAAAACAAATCACACATGATGAAAACATATCTGAACATCGATGTGGATAATAGCACCTTTAGAAAAAGAGGCGAGATAAATATAGATAAGATTAAAGATTATTAATGAGTAACCATTTAGGCTATCAGCCATTTGTCCTTTTGACTCAGATATCAATGACCTTCGGTGCATCATGCCATTGCTGCAACACTTCAATCAAGCTGCTGACAGACCTAAAATTGAGGAGTCAATCGAGATGTCAAAAAGCAAAAGTGATCTGAATATAGAAAGTAATGATTATCTGGAGCTCACAGATGGATCTCAGGCTGCATCGTGAGTGGATTAATTTAAAAGAACAGCTTTATAAGGACGGGTTGTTTTCGGTGTATTAAAAACATTTGGACGATCAAAGTTCTTACAGGATGATCGAGGACTTAATCTGGAAGTATTTACTGACACCTTCTGGGCATTTAAGATATTACACTGACATAGACGTTTAACCCTTACATTCATAGTGGCCACTACAGGAGAAATCACTGCTACGTCATGTCTGTCTACGTCATATTTTCTTTTATTCTTTTTATTCTTCATAACATCAGTGTAAAAACCCAAATGATTTTATTTGTGGCGATAATTACCCCTGACTGCCATCAAATGTCATACATTTTATTTATATATATATATATAAAACCTTTAAATCAGCCATCAAAAGTTGTTCCTCAACTTTATTAGTAAGTTGAACTTTTTTTGAACTTATGATCTGCACAGATTGCGGTTCACATATAAAACCAACAGAGGGCGGCAATGGACTATAGAAATTAAGTCGTGTCATGTAAATTTTTAAATCTTTTTTGTCCTATTAAGATAGACAAAATGTCAGTGTGGGACAAAAATGCTATTATAAAAAGCCTGGCTTACATAGATATTCTATGGGTCACAAATGTAATAATATCTTTTAGTTTCACTGTCCAGTAATTTTAGAAACAGTAACTAAAAAAAGAGAGAAAATGGTATTGATTAATTTAAATAATAATCAGAGCTATGAGAGACACATACAAGGATGCAGGGCTGTCCTGTCCAGCAGGTTTACTGCATCTCTTCCTGGCTTTTAACCAGATATAAATAAAACATAGACTCCATCTTTACCTTCTCTTTCCATTTATCTATCTATATCTGTGTCTCGTTGTCCGGCACACATATGCACTCAGTTACGCTGCTTCTCTAAACCTGAGTGATGTGGAGCTGCTCACACTGCTGCTTCCAGGACAAATTAAATACAATGGTGCTGTTATCTATTGGTGCTGTCGGCCATTAATTGCTTTGAGGTACATTAATAGTTTATTTTAAAGTGAATCTAATGGTTGTGAAAACATAAAATAGGTCCGATCTATCAGCTCAGGTGTGGCTGTTGTTGATGAAAGTAGATGATCCAACATTATTTGTGCTGGAGAGCTGCTGTGGAGCTGGTGGAAGGTCATACAGGCACTAGCACGTGTTTTTGGCCAGGCTGGACTTGGGTGTGCCCTCAAAGGCCCCTGTCAGAGCACGCTGTTCTGACTGGGCTGAATGGATGGCGGTGCTCAGGGTGATGACGATCAGGCTGAAAGCTCATTAAAAGCCAGCTGAGTTAGCAGGCTGTGACTGTTTTAATGGCACACTGACATTAACGCTTCGCCTGAAGCCACTTTTCTAGGAGGTAACTCATTTTCTGTCACTGACACGCATGAGGACAAATGGGTGGACGCCATCATCTTCTGTGAATTCATAAACAATCAAATATCCCATAGATCCTTATAAACCTTTCACAATTAAACAGTTTTATTAACATAAAACCCTTTTTACTGTGAAGCGAGACGATCAAATATTACTGTCATTATGGCGTCTATCACGTGGCATCAGTTGTGTCCGGAAAAGCTGGAGGTTGGAAGGGGGGGGGCTCATCCTCGGTGACTAAACTCAGGGTTTAAGGCACAAACATCGTCTTGCACGCTTCTGAGTCTTGGCCTCTCTGTTGATAGTCACGCAGGGTTTGTGTCTGCTGACATATAGAAGCTAATTCATCACCAGTATGTCTTTAAGCAGCACCATCTCCTTATAATATTTACATTACCTGTGCTGCGGGGCCAAATGTGTGTTGCTGACCCACCCGGGTGAGAGGCAGCACACAGCGAGTGCTCATTGTCATAGGAGCAGAGCTGCTCGCCATGAAAAATGCATCAGCTTTTTCTTTGAGCACATTTTGCATTTCAGAGGCTCATCTTACCTGGCATCTCAAGGCAGCATGATGCCATTTGCTCCCCTGGGTGTGATAACTATAACCGGAGGACCATAAGTGCTTTCTGCATCATCATTTTAAGTCCCCCACAGGTGTTAAACAGATGCTCCTTTCCATTCTGGAGATCAGGTGTAGACGTAGATTCTAATTATGCTTCCTGCTGCCAACACTAAAGCCCAAACTGCCCCACATGACTACATCCTCCTCTAAATCTGTTCTATCCAGACCCTGTCAGGCCCGCCCCAGTCTTCCGTGACTCGGTTTGTGAAATAATGGATGCTAACCTGCTGTCCCCTCCAGGCCCAATCTGCCCACTCCCTCTCCGTGTGCCCTATGATTCATCTGCTCCCCTCACCCTGATGTTTATGTCATGGCTATGCTAATATTCTGAACAGTATGCTAATAGCAGGGATGAATATTCATCAACATCCAGGACCACATTCAGAATGACAGTTGGGAGCTTGGACTCAGTGTCATTGGAGGAAGTTTCCTCCATCCAAACTTCCGTCCATGACTCACCAGGAGACTCACCACCAAGATCAGTGTTGCGCTGGAATGTGTCCAGTTAAAAGAGGCAGGGTTTCCATTGTGAGTCAGGGAGATTGGTGCTACGGCAAACAAAAGAATCAACTACTACCCAACTGTTGGGTATTGATAGTTTTACCTACTGACGCACAGCTCAGGACACACAAGGACAAGGCAAATAATCTCAATTCCAAGATGATACCAAATGGGTCCTCGTAAAAAGAACAAAACAAATCCTTGTTTACCAGCAGGTTTACTTCATTTTACATGAAAGAAGATTTATCCTTTGGAAAAGTTTCTGATTTCTATTAAGGATCAAATGTAAATGAGTCGTTCACATAAGGCAGAATGTGGTCCACATTTAAACTTAGATGGGACGGTGGTAACGTGAACATCTAGAATTGTGTGAGTGCTGAAGCTGTTTCCTCGACCTTCATTTTTAATGCAGCCCCCATTGTTCTGCATGAACACTTGCTTCTTTCCCACCTGGAGCTCATTTGCATAACTTAATAGTTCGACCTCACTTGTCTCCAGGAGAGTTTTTAACCTTCATGCTTTCCTGGACTTTTCCAACACTGTCATACTTCGTGCCGTTCCACATCCCAGAGGCTGGGATCCGCCAAGCACAGCCAGTTGGGGGCTTGTGGACACGGTCACCACAGCAACTGTCAGGACGTTTGTGTTCCAAACCACCCTTTGCTTCAATGTAGCAATTAACATAAATCAGGTTTAGGTTGAACGCATTTTCCGAGTCCAGAGATCTGAGCTGTATGAGCTCTGCTGGTTTATGAGGGCACACTGAAGGTCGTGTGCTCTTATCCAATAAAAGCCTCTGCAGAAAGAGATGTTCTCCATGCACTTCAGTGGAGATGGGCTGCAATAGTTTCTGAAAAAGCCATTTTTCCTTTCTATAAAAGGGGTCAGAGCACTAAAGAGGACACAACCCATCAAATAGAGATCTTTGTGTTTCATTATTAATAATGCTGTTGGCACTAAAGGAGCAGAGCAGGTGTCTTGGATGTGATACGTTCAATGGATACGTTGAAGTCCGCTGGCTTCAGAGGCACAGAAAAACTACTGGAGGTCGATCAATCTATGACGAGCAACTTTTAACCTGGTATATCATGCTGCAGAGATTGTCTCTGTGACATTCTTCTGGTACATTTTTGAAAGACAGAGGGAGCCCCAGTTAAGACCAGAGCGTTGTTCCGTTTGGTTGCATTTTGCACAGTTCAGTGATTTATGGAGAGGCTCCCTAATTTAAAAAAGAAAAGAAAAAGTTTCTCATATAATTTTGAATTCCAGTTGTTTACTCTTTGAAAAATACATGGAGAAGCACTTAATCTGCTCCCTAATGTTAGAATTTACTTTGGATTCTCATGCACCAAGGAATTTTAAAAGTTGGGCTTTTTCTTTGTTGCATCCTCGGTAAGAAGTCCGCAGCCAAGTGGTGTTTAAAATTAGCAACTAGCAACTATCTGGCCAGCATGAGGCATCTCACCCCACTGTTTCACCATTGTTAGCATCGGGAGCTAATATCTGGCAAATGAAATAGTCAATTCTGTGTTTCCCTTCTTTCATTTATGACTCATTCAGCACTTAAAACAGGTGAAATCTCATCTAATGTTAAAAGTTATGCCACATATATAATAATATTTTAGGCCTTATAAGAACAGAGCACAAGGAAGATGTGAGTCTCCAGGGTGAACAGAGCTGGAGCAAAACACATAAAAATGTGACTTTGGAAGATGGGCCCCTTTTAAATGGGATGGTAGGGGAGTGACACGAGAGGGGGCATGAAGGGGACAGGAGGGGCTGATTACGGGATCAGTTGGAGCTGAAGGCAAACAAAGCTCTGTAACACCTGATGATCCAGAACTAATTGGTAGGATTCTTTTAAAATAAAAAATCTTGATCAACAAGTGGAGTCAGTTGGAAATTTCTTATTCTCAGCGTTTGTACAACAAGAAGAGATGACGGCGGCCATGCCACACACATATTTAATAAAGTCTAGCCAATTATTAAAGAGCTCAAATGGATGAAAGAGGTGCTCTTGGAAAAGCTTTAAACCCTGTCTTGTCAGCTTTACGTCTGCAAAGCTAACACCCTGAGGGGAGGTAATTGATCTCCTAAAATTGCATTACAAACCTCAACCACTGGGAGCAAATCTCGGGACAGAAGCCCGTGTTTGACAACCGTAACAACACAGATTCTTTCCTCTGTTTTGTCTGGAGACGAGAGCCTGTTTGCGCAGCGTCCCCGATCAGACGGCTGTATGAACAGTTCCAGACTGTGTTCATGGCCGCCCAGACCGGCCAGTGACGCAGGGTTACGGTGCAAAGTGACACGCTGACATCACAAGCCGTAATGTGAGGAGACCTCTATATATTTGACAAACATTTGGGTTTGGTGGGAAAGCTACGGAGGGCTAATTCAGCATATCTTTTTCACTTTGCCCCATTCATAGGAGCCCATGACAACACCGAGGAGCCTCACTCCAGATGAGGCTTTTATTTCCCACAGAGAACCTGAATTCTGATGAAATGATAACAGAGCTGCTGGGTGCTACAGGCTCCCGCAGACAAATGGAGGCTCCTCTTACACTGGAATCCCTAGACTAAATAATAGAAGAAACAGGAGACACTTGGAAGCTGACAGGCCAGTTCGCAGAGGAAGTCGGTTCTAATTTCGCGCAGCTGGAGGAGGAGACGCCCAGAAAGCAGTGAGAAAAGTTCAGACACCATCTGAGGGCATCGGCAGATACAACCTTCATTTGCTCATCAATTTGGTACCATCGGGGGTCAGAAGTAGAGGAGATTTTCCATCGTGTAGTGAGACTGTTGTGGAAATGTACCAATTGGTGGAACCGTAGTTACTAACTGCTAAATGATAAGGTTCAAGCAAAGCAGGAAATTTATCACCATCTTCATTGATTTCTGCACAACCGGTTCTAACCGGTGACAGGAAAAACACAGCGGGGTCGCTGTTTATGTCTGCACTGAAGGAGCTTTTCCCTGAAAATATTCTGGCTAAAGGGGACCACTTTAGCAGCAGGGGTTATCTGCCTCTTAAAAAGACTGTGTAGAGTCCTGACAGGCGCAGTGCGCTCCAAACCTAAAAGGTCCCTGGACCATAAATTAACAATTTA
Source organism: Takifugu rubripes (assembly GCF_901000725.2). Lineage (NCBI taxonomy): Eukaryota > Metazoa > Chordata > Actinopteri > Tetraodontiformes > Tetraodontidae > Takifugu > Takifugu rubripes. Next base: position 7,775,311 of record NC_042305.1, read on the forward strand.
TGGAGCCATTTTGCAAAACAAGTACTCTTGCTTTGCATTTAGCAGTGTTTTTATTAGTATTTATTATTCTCGGCATTAAAAGAAGCCTGTCTTGATGAAAATCTGAAGATTGCATTACATTTAGGAGTATATTTCAGCAAGAATGGCTTAGCATTAGCATATCAGACAAAAGAGCCACGGTGTCTGCTAAACATGTGTAAATATGTCACTTTTAAGTAAGAAAGCAGAAAGCGTTGAAGACTGTCGTCGTGGTGACGCTGGGGTTTGTGTAGGAATCCAGAGGGAGACGTAAACATGCAGTTTGGATGATGTTGTGACTGAGAGAATGAGAGCTCAGATCAGTCGCAGCCTGCTGAACATGACAGGAGCGACACGTGTCACAGTCAGCATCCCGCCGGTCATGACAGGCCTGTGAACCCAAGTGGAAGGAACCATCCATGTTCCCTCCTGCTGGGTGGAACTCTACAGGCCAAGAAAATGATCTGTACGACAAATACATCTCTGGTTTGATCGATGGCCCTCAGATTTCCCTCCCTTCATTTCAAGACTAAATGATCTAACATTTACTTGTTTTTAACTAAGTTAGGGACATTTTATGGGGTTCTATGCAGTTCTCTGTTGATTGCTGCAGGTGGAACTCGTCCTCTGGTTATTCTATCAACAGATCCTCTGACAGCTGAATTTAATTCAGAATAATCCTATTAACAAAACCTCTATCTGATCTGGGCTCTAAATCTGAGACCTGTTCCTGCCCATTGCAGGTTTAACCACCTGATCCTCCACGACCCTGCAGTTCTTTGCCTGACATGCTGTGTGACCTTCCCATGTGCACCCCCTGTAAACCCCTCTATCGTCCTCATTTGGGATCGATGCTGACTGGGTGACTCACGTCGAGACCCACTTTGTGTTATCGAGCGTTATTATGGAGCGGCAGAGCGCTACCAGACAGAGAGATAGAGAGATTTGCTCTCTAAGCAAAGTGTTCAGACGAAGCGTTAATGTAACGATGTGATGATGTTCTGTAGAAGCTGTTGATCAGCAAAGGATGAAGTCAGAAGCTGCTTTGCAGTTAGATGAAAACATCCAATGATGAAGACGAGACGTCCTCCATTGCCGGAAACCCCACCTGGGTATTTTTGCATGTATTTTAGTCCTTCGTTAATGAGGGGGGAGCTCATTAGTTAGCTCATTACTCTTTGAGCTGGGAAGATTTGTCAGGGAATCGTACAGAATTGGTGATGATGATATATTGGAAGAGGAAGACGGCTGATTGATTTCTGGACCGTCTCCTTAACCTCAGCTCATTAACACCATTCAATATTCACGGATTTTCTCAGAGTAGTTTCTCAGCTCATCTTAACATCTATTGGTTATTTAACATGTAAACTGCAGATGGCATTAGGAGAGAAGCTGTGACCACCCTCTCTGTGCACATGTGTCCTCCCTGCTGGACAGCCCTGAAACAATTCCTCATCCCTCCTTCCTCAACTCATTTCAAACACGCAATATTCGCGATCTCAGGTGAGTGCCTAAACAAAGATTTAGGTTTGACCAAAACTGACGAGGAAGTCTGTGTCCTCATCATTGTTGCAGCGGCAACAAAGAGCAACAGACCCTTTGGATCAGATAAAGACACTTCATATCGCTTGATTGCGTAAAGGTGTTCGATCATGAACTCAGATTTTTGGTTTCCTGTGGAAGCAGCAGGAAGTGCAGGACGACTGCTGCCGGAGATATGGGGGGAAATAACCTCCAGCATCATTAATATTACACACTCTTGTCTGTACAATATGGTGGAATCTCAGCCTGCTTCATCCTTTAAATAATTCACACAATAAGATCTTTTCTTTCACTGCCTCCACCAGGCTCTCCTTTCCCTGATGCAAGCGCTGCAAAGAGAGAGAAGAGGCCAACAGAGCAGTGCTTAACTACACAGACGTCTCTTTCATCCACGTCTGTAAATGTCTACGTTTAATCTAACAACACTCAAAAAATCCTTTGGTACAGAACAAACTCCAGCTGATATGGATGAATGACTAACAGCTCAGCTTGATTTAATCTGTTTAAAGAACTTTAAACTGAATTTTTTTTTGTTCAGCCCCATGAAGGAAAAAAAATTGGAGTCTTGATGACAAATTAAAATGCAAAGAAAGAATAACAAGGAGCAAGAATGAGGAAAACTATAAAAACATAAATGATTTGACTTTTTCCATTAAATCTTGGACTTTATGTGTATCTTGATGCTGCCATTTAGGGATTCTTGCACAGCAATTAATCAATAACGTATTTATCTTTAGTGCTATAGTAAGAATACAAGGATTTGTGAACCCTCAACTTTAAAATGTTACCTGAACTTTAGTTTTATTTCAGTTGAGTCACATCACATCTCCAGAAAAATGTGATTGAAGGCATAAAAACTATGAAAATATGTAAAAATATGTACCAGACTGTCATTTTTCATTAATTAACTAAAAGAAGTGAATCTGTTGAATTGATGAAGGATAAAAGCCGTGTCAGGTGAATTCTTTTCTCTTTTTTGCCTCGCGTGCTGCCATGACGCGCGGCCACATCCAGTGAAGTCATCCAAATGCACGCGCTGCTTCACAGACGCGCGCGGAGAAACCGGAACTGTGGGGCGCACAAGCGTCCTCCAATTAATTACCTAAAGGAGCAGCTCGTTGGATCACATCTGCTCCCTTTATCGACTGAGCACCTGGATTTCAAATATAACAACATTTGGGATTTTTGTTTATTTGGAGAACTAGAAGAGCTACACCCTGGTCTGGAAGAGAGAAGTAGAACACCTGGAGGACGCAGAGGAGCAATTTATCCAAATCGGTGTAGAATTAACGTGAACAGATTCGCTCCTTCCCCTGTAAAGATCGACGCTTTTCTCTTTTTTGGGGCCGTCAGCCCGTCTGGATGTAATCACTATTTTGTTTTTCTCCAGTGACAGATTTGGTCACACCTCTCCGAACTGAAACAGCTCTCCAAATCCGAAGAGCCTCCACCTCTGCCCTCAAACCGCGGCGCGCCTCGATCCGGAGGTGCCGCCAAGGAGTGATCCAGCATCTAATGTGATGGGTAAGATGATCCGGTACCGGGTGACCGAAGACCAGTGAAAAGATTTTGGACCAGCGAAACATTTTTAAAGTTTATTTACGTTTAATTTGGTTACGATTTCTACATGAAACAGTCGGTGTATTTTTGACTACCGTCATAAGTAAATGATGCATACATAAAACAGCAGTTTAGATTTAGGATGAAAAATCGCAATTAAAGCTGCAGGTGTGTAATTAACTCGATGAAAAGTGGAACAAACTGATGGTTTTCGACGTTGAGTTGATGCGTAAATTTGCGCACAGAAACCGCCTCGACGCGCAGCCTCGGAGCAAACAGGCACTTTAATCGTTGATTTGTCCCCCTAAACGTAAATAAGAAACCCAGTCCAGTTGACAGAGAAAACTACCTTGGATTTGTCCCCCTACTAAAATAACCGTCACACTCTAAATATTTACCGATTTCACAAATTAAAGCTAAAAAAAAAATACTACTGACGACGCCGCCGTTTTAAGGTCGATACTGGTTTAACAGTGGAGTAGACCTCACCCCTTTATGGATGTTTTGGATAAAAACAAAAATAGAGACTCCCGTCGTTAACATACTGGAATGATACATTTATGTATCATTTCAGCAGCGGCCAATATTGTGTAAAAACATTGATCTGTGTTAGGCAGGAGACTCACTAACAGAAAAGTTTATATTGCAAATTAGCACGTTTAAAATCTATGCTTCAATGAGCAGGAGTTATTTAAATTTCTTTCAATTACGCTGTAGTTTCCAACACACTGGGGTCCAGAAGTAAACACGCCTTATGAATGGAGGGATCTTGACCTCTGAATGTAAAGCCCTTCCCAGTCACTTTCCTGTGGGTGTTTTGTGTCTATTCCAGCAGCAGCAAATGATAAAAGAAACTGTTCTGGTCTCTGTCACCTGATGTGATGGGGTGCAGCCATCCTCGACTCCTTCAGGAAAGATGCTAACTGTGCTCTTATACATGCTAGTCACCACACCTTCTATCTCAGTCACATGTCACTCAAACATGTCTGCTTGATACACAATGGGAAGATGGACTGCAGCTTCTAACTTTACACTTTATCCTCCTTTGGCAGCTACTGGTGGCACTGGTGCACACCCCAACACAACTGATGCCAGTGTATTCAGAAGGCTACAGAGGAACTGTTTAAATTCCCTCAACCCTTGCCTTCACTGTTGAATGTGTTGGTCATTTCATTGAATTCTGGTTGCAGCAGCATCTGGGCAGCATTAAAAACACATACTGTACAGTATAAGATAGTATTGCTTTGTATTAAACATGAAGCAAAATGAATAATGGAATATTTAGTCTCTTTCTCTTTTGCTAAAATAATGGATTATTATTTTAATTAATATTTATTATTATTTAAGAGCTCGTTTCTGGTCTCATTCTTCCAGGCCACTAGTACTTTTCTTCCTCTCCACTCCCCAAACTTGTAAATAAATTGACATCTGAGGTCAAAAATTCTGAAACTGATCTAATTTATTAAAGCAAAAATAATATTTTCATCCTCAACAGCCCTGGAGGCTACAGCTCGGCAGGTTGGAGAGTGGATTTGGGAGAACTCAGGCGTCAGCTGAAACATGCATATGGCTAATGGACTTCAGGTAGCTAAACAGAGACCTGAGTATATTGTCAGTGGGTAAAGTAATAATGAGATGTGTTTATAGTGTTTGTGACCTTCTGTTGCACTATACATTCTTCAGTGTATACAGACCACCGATATGAAACACGATATGTTTTTTTGGGCCTCATAATTAAGGAGGAGGTGAAGCTGTGTGCAACATGGGGACATACTGTAACAAAGAGAATGGCGTCATCTGCATAGAGCGATAAACTCTTATTGATTCAACAAACTCAAGAGATGAAACGTGATGGAATGGTGACATTTTGCCATAATCAGATGTTGTGTCACCTCTGTAACTGTTGGTGGCGCTCTTCCTGCTCCTCTTCCTGCAGGCTGTTGATGGAGAAGATTTCGAATGTCAGCCGGGACAGTGGTCATTGCAGGGGGAATTCTGGCTACAGTCATTTTACTGACCATCGTCGCTGTACTGTGTTTATGTAGGTTGCAGGTATGAACTGTCTTCCTGTCAAGCTGACTTTCAGCCATTTTGGTTTGCATTTAAAGTTTTGTGTTTAGCCTAAAGTTATGAAGTTTCTGTACATCACCAAAAGCCAAACAAGCCAAACTCTGATATTAATTTTCCCTCACTGTCACCAAATTCCAGTATTACTGCTGTAAGAGGGAGGAGTCTGAAAAGGGGGAAGAGGAGGAACCAGAGTTTGCCACCATGTCGCCGACCCGCCCCCTGGCTCTGTCAGCTCCCCCTACGCCGCCGACACCAGATCACTATAGTGATGAACCAGAGACCTACCCTCCCACCTTCCTCACCGAGGCCAACGGGCCGGCCAGCTTCTCCCCAACGCCGCCACCACGCAGGTGCCAGCGCTCGCACGCCTTCTGCCCATCCTGCGCTCGCTGCTCGCTGCCCTTTTACCTGCAGCACCCGGAGCGCCTGTGCAATGGTGGCCGCCGGATCAGCTACAGAACTGTTCACCAGGAGGACCTGGAACTGCCCGTGGACTTGGCGAGCTTGTACCACAAGCTTAATCTCATCCGCTCTGGCGGCACGAGGGGGGTGGTGAACAACAGCATCAGCACGGATGTGTAAGGGCGCCGAGTGTGGAGCAGGCAGACACGCTGAAATATCACAATCATTCCGGCTGCAGCCATACTGCAGCACTGAAGGCTGCAGGAGCCGGAGGCTGAAGGTCGGCATCTGCACAGCCGTTTTCTGTAAACACCCAGAAATGACTCTATTAATTCTGGATTAAAAAATGATCATTTTGTGATGATTATTGGACAACTAGTTAGTCAACTAATAATAATATCCTGTGTGTGTTTTAGATCATATCATTTCATGGTTTGTTAGTAGGTTAAATGTTGCACAGATTATGTTTGTTTAAATGCACTTAAAAGGGACAACTGCTGATTATTGTTCAGTAAATCTGTGATAGACCTCTAATAAGTCCAGTAAAAATATTTCCTTCATCCCTTTTGTTCTGTTTCTAAAGCTGCCCATCAGCTTCTGCTGGGCCCAAAGAAGATGCCATTGTGTTGAATTTGTAAACTCATTATTTACAGTAACATAGACTTTAAAAAGATCCAGTAATCTGCCAATAATTAGTACTGTTTACCAATTATTCAGGTGTCTATCAACAGTTTTAAACACTTTTATGGAATCATAGCTGCAATGCCACATGTGGCCACTGGGGCATTCGAATAATATCTGAATATTTAGCCAGAAAGTTTGTACATATTATATGTCTTACAAATATAACTCAAACTGTTGTGGACCAATTTGGGAGGCATTTGGCTTGTGTTTTTTGATGTGACTAAAAAACTTTTAATGGGTCTTTTTATTGGATTGGTTGAAGATATTTTCTAAACCTTTCACCACCTCACTAGTTTTGGAGGACACAAAACTTATGTTGGACTCTGTTCAAGCTGACCCAATCTCTGCATTCACAGAACCGAATTACCCACCTTTTACCACTGGACAGTGAGCATTTCCTGTACTATCCCTAATGGAAAACTTCCTGAAATGTGTTTTCTCATGCAACAACTCTACCTTTAGTTATTCACATTTATTTCCTCCACACACAGGAGCCAAATACTGTCGACAAATTATTGTCTAGTAAGCTGAATGGCTGTACAGGTGACTTTAAAGGTCTAAAAGAGTCTGAAGTACATAAAAGAATGCCTTTCAACCTTTATGATTTAGCTAAGAAAACTAAACTAAATCAGACGCACACTGTACAGTCATGCTTGATTGGTTGATTTTTAAATTTTGACACAAGAAAAGCAGTTTGAAATCAGAAACTTTGTTTAATCCCATTGAAAAACCCAAGAGTGTGTTAGGAATTTGTATGTTAATATGTGTTATTGAGAACATTTGACTTCAGCCAAATTAAGTTACATTTTCTGTTGCATTTAAGGATTAAAGAATAAAGAACCCTAAACCAATAGCTCTTTAAAATAACAGATTTATCTTTGTTAGAAAAATTAATTTTGAAAAAAAAGTGTGGCTCAGGCAGTTAAGATGTTTGCAGGTATTTAAACTGCGATGCAGAAAATAAATCTCATTTAAAAGGGCTTTTCTGAGGAGTTCATTGAACCAACGACTGTGATTATTGTTCTGATCTCCTGTAAAAATACTGTTGCTGGTGTTTTAAAGCAGAAGATTATTGTTCCAACTATCCCAAAACCAATGGAGAATCAAGTTAAAATTTATCTGTGAATTTAAAAAAAGTCATATTTTCAGATTTAAAAATTATGTTGTGTATTCGAGTCATTAAATTAGATAGTTTAGTGCTTCCTGAAGGAGATATATGAGCAAATGTACGTGATGCTGACATGATCAATCCTATGATACTGTGAAACCAGTTTAATGTTGCTACAATTTATGTACTAATCTGCTGCTAAACGGAAATAAACTAAAGTTCTGATGACTGTTTTATCCATTATATTGTGGCAATTTTGGAAGTTATGAACTCCTTCACTAATCATTTCAGGCCATAAACTGAATGGGAATCCAAAAAATGCAAGATAAAAATGTCTGGAAAGGGAAAATTAACGGTAATTTAACATTTTTGTCTCCTTTTTACCAGTAGGGGGAGACAATCGCCAAGCAACATCTGCTCTCGTTGAATTTAACCAGCAATTTTACAGGTTTTAACAAAAGACCCATTTCTGGGACAAATTACGATCTCCCTTCAACTGTTCAACCAACAAACTGACAAAAGTCTCTTTTTGTTACATCAAACACCTCACAACGTTATTAAATCAAACATCAGCTTGCATAAGTGTTGACCAAATCTGGTTAAATGAAAGTAAATTGATTGCCAAACATCCAGTATGCCCTGGTATTTTTGGTCAGAAAATAAGGTTTAGCATCCACATAATGGGCTATTTAGTTGCCTTCTAATGTGTTTTATTTTAGACAGTGGGAAGAAACCAGATCAACCAGAGAAAATGCACACAGATGTGCAAACTCCACAAAGACCTGAGCTGGGATCAAACCCCAATCCTTCGCTAACCACTGCATCACCATGCCAACCTGAGGTTCTGTGCTGACAAAAAACATTACTGAACAAAATCATGGAGTGAGCATTAATGACTATCAATGGACAAATTCATTTCCACTGTAATTTAATTGTAATAGAAGTCAGTAATTATCATCAGTACAAAATTCCCTCACTTAATTTTGTACAAAGAGGTATTGGTTTAGCCCAGCTGTGTTTGCAGGTCACAGATATGCTCCAGCTTTACATTTTCATAAATGGTACAGCATCACACTTCTGCTCTGGTCAGATTTCCACCTGGTAGGAAAAAATATATATAGCCACAAACACACCTGGTTACACTTGGTTAAAGTGGTTTTGAAGCACGTCGAGGTTTCGCTTCCCCTCCTGAGCCTGTGTGTACAGATGTGACGTGCACACATACGAAAGATGCAACTGTGTCGTGTTGAAGGCTTTACAACACTGACATTTTACCGCAATAGCTGGGCTTCTCAGGTATATAAAAAGTACACAGATTATTACAAAAGAGACATACATGTACAAGTCTAAATATAAAACATACTTCAAGTGTCAGGAATGTTCCATTCTGTGTTTTTACACTTTTCTTCCTCCGTCTCATACATAGACTAGTGCTGGCATCAGGTTTCCTGATGAATAAGTATCAGTTGGCATCAGGAGCGTCGCAGTAAATGTAAATATGACTAATAAATATGGTTCTGTATCCTGCAGGGCTACTGGCGGGGCACCAAGCTGCTGACATGCCAGAAACCAAATCAAAATGTACTTAAATAACATTTCATAAACAGTACTTAAATATTCTCATCATGCAGTATATTCGGTGGAGAAAGTACTTAAAACTCTCCTTTGTTTGATGTTAATCAACCCAACAACAGCTCACAAATGCAGATGATGGTTCATGTCAGTGTTAACTCAACTTCTCATCCAATGACGGGAGCTCTGTGATGCTGTGATGGAGTGTGAGTAGCTGCAGCGTCAAAAGGAGCTAAACTAGAAGATACGGCCAAAAGGAAAAAAAGAAAAACTCCGTCTTTAAAACAGTCAAATCAGTTGGAAAAACCCCTGTGTCGGTCAAAGAGGTAAAAAGCTTCAAGTTGACTTGTCATGCTGACACAGTTCATGTCCCTAAATGTACATGTTTCTTTCCTGGAGCTTAAGTTAGAGTCAGGGTGGTGGGAGAGGTTGTGCAGTCCTACGTTAGGAGGTGGGAGGTCGTACCACACGGCACGAGTGGCAGCAGGCTTTACTGTAGTACCAGTGGCTGCACAAGTTGACCTTCAGCGCCAGCAGACAGTTGGTAGAGGGACGATCCTGGCAGCTCTCATCTGGGACACAAGGAACATATGATGCAGTTCATGGCGACACTTTTCAGCAGTGGGTCAAACCATCACCACAGTCCAGCCATTTCAATTACAGACGGATAAACCGTGACACAATTGGGACTTATTGAAGGAACGTTGAAGGTTACCTGGTGGCTCAGTGGGGCAGGGCTGCAGGGTGCAGGTCTGTTTGGACACCGGTTTGGTGAGTGGGTCACAGCCTCGGACCAGCTCCCTGCCCTGGTAACATTTCACATCCCTCATCCTCACACCGACACCGCACGTCTTGGTGCACTGAGGACGTACGGGAGCACAAGCTTGACACACAACTGGGGAAACGGGAAGCATGGAGTGAGTGTGCCGTGCTGACCTCACCTCAGACCAGGGGGTGGTGTACCATTTGAAGCACGGCCTCTCAAAGCAGGTGGTCTCCCCTTCAGGTTTAGTCAGACTGCCTCCGCACGCCTCCTCATCGAACATCTGAAACTTTCCTCCGCTAATGCCCACGCACAGGACCACCCTTCGCTTCACGCCACGACCACAAGTTGTGTTGCACTGTGGAGAAAATATTTTGTTCTATGCTGCTACTGTGCTTTGTTGCTCCACATCTACACCTAAATGTGTCAGAAAACATAAATGTCTGTTACCCTCTCCCACTCTTGGCTCAGCCAGTTTGGAGCACAGTCTCTCCCCCCACAGGGGTGGATGGCCAGAGGTTTGTTTTCAACAGCACATTGGTTGTCGGGAACAACCCGGCCCTCCGGGGTCTTACAGTACACGTGACGCATCATCTTCCCCTGGCCACATGACCCCGAGCACTGCAACAATGCAGGTTAAAGGTCAAAATCAGGGCATTCACCTGCCTTCAGGACAGCCGTTTTCTGCCTGGGAGAACAGAAAACCCTGCTGGATCAGAGATCTCGAGCACTGGGTTGGGACATGCCGGGTCACAAATCCCACCCTTAAAAAATAAGCTCAGCTGGTAATCTGAATAAAAAAAATTTTACACTTTTTTTCACAGTTTGGACGTTTCATGAATGCTAATCCATTATTCAAGAAACGATTTACAAGCTAAAAAACAAAAAAAGCTGAGCAACGACAACACACACTCACAGGCCCCCATTCAGACATGGTCCAGTGGCGCTCGCAGGGTGGACCCGTGCAGTTTTTGATGTTTGGTGGTTTGGCCATTGGGTCACACGGTCTGGTCTCATCAGAGCACCGGACATCACGGGTCACCTGGGCCTTGCGACCACATTTAGCAGGACACTGGACGGAGGTGCAAAGAGATTATGTGATTTATTGTCTGCAGAGGAAATTATCAGAGATGGCTCATACCTCAGTCCACTCTGCCACCTCCCACTGTGGACCACAGGCAGGGCTCTTACAGGGTCGCCTCTCTATAGGCCTCTCCAGGTCGGCCAGGGTGCAGAGTTCACTATAGACTGAGCTGTCCAGGCCCGGTGAAAGCATCTTCCAACAACGAACTTGACGAAACTGGAAACCCTCCCCACAGGTCCTGGAGCACTCGCTCCAGCTGCTTGCCTCCCACCTGAGCACAAGCACATCATTACCTCAAGTACCTTTCAGGGTATGTCAGTTTTTCCTAGTGGATTCCACCTGGGCTGACATTCTCTCCCAATGCAGAAGTCGTGGACTGGTTCAGGCCGGGTCAGAGCGTCACAGTACATGTCATGGACCTCGACACCGTCGTAGCGAATACATGTGACGAAGGACTTTGAGATTCCTGTACAGTGAGCAGAAAGCAGACATTTGTGTGTGACATGAAAAGAGAATGAAACTGGAAGTGTTGTACTAGGAGAAAATGGACAAATACATTGAGATATAAAGTTTATGTGGTTGCTTAAGAATAAGTTTTTGGGAACACTAAATCTTTAGGATTCAGTTTCATAAATTCATATGTAACAGGTACTTGTGTACGTGTGTGTGTGTGTTCGTGTGTGTGTGTCTGTGTGTGTGTGCGCACCTATAGAGCAGGTCATGCTGCAAGGCTCTTGAGAGGAAAGTTTCCAACGATACATGTCAGCAGCACTCAGTTTCAGGTTCTTTTGGTTCAATCTTTGATTCCCCCTGTTACCAAATACACACACATACACACACACACACAGTACAATATACTGCAGCAGAGATTAAATGGCCACTGTTAAAACAATATATTATACCTATTATTCAATATTTTATAATACTAATAATAATAGTCTGTGTACAGTATAACTGTAGATAGATTCTCAGTCAAAATTCTTTTAAAGACACTCATACAGTAGGTAGAAACCCTCAAAGCCTCCCAGCTGATTCACAGACCTGGCAGATATGCATTTATTTCACATCACATAAAAATCATGTGCACATTCTTATCATAATGCTGCTCATTCTCTCTGCCAGACATTTATTTGAAAATCACAGGCACCTCAAGTTGTACCACGCCAGCATCCATCCATATAAAGCCAGAATGATTCCTGCACATTATTACTCTCCCAAGAGGAGACTACAGTCTGACAGCACACGTTCCCCCTTTGTATCATATTTTTTCACTTTGCTAGCGAATAACTTTGAATTATTTGTTTCAACGTGTGGCAGTGACCTGTGCATCTGTGCTCTGCTCATTTCCACTCCTCCCTGTCTCTCATAGGAAAGGGTGTGTGTGTCTGAGGGAGAGAGTGAAAGAGAGAGAGTGTCTGATAGTCTGTTTTATAGCTGCTGGCCCCAAAACTTTATTTTTTTTCAAGTGAAGACTAACATGCATTATACAAAAGGATCAGGTCCACCTGTCTGCTCTGTCCATTTACTCACCTATACTAAGGTCCTATATTTCTATGTCTAAATATGTATGTATGTTTAAACCACCTGACCTCTAATACATGCTTTCATATCAATTTGTACAAATATTTCATCAACAATGTACTGTGTGACCTTGTTTGTGTTGCTACATCAGAGGCGTGCTGTCGCCTACGCCTCTAGTGTCTACAAGTTAAACAGCTAACTGTCTGTGCAACAGCTATCATCATTGTGGCGGAAACAAAGTCATGGATAACCGGGTAGTGTTAAGCATTACAGTTGAAAGCCAATGGACATGTTTTCAAGCAAACACTATTGGGGGGACCTCTGTCACCAGTCAGTTTAGGCCTTAGCTACATCAAAGTGAAGCTGAGGTGGACGTTATGTGAGTCTGTTCATGCGAACTCTAAGGTGCTCAGAGAAGCAGATGGTTCTCCAGAGTATTTTTTGTGTAGCTAATTATTAATGAGCACACAGCTGATTTCTTCTGCATACATCCACTGATTCAAAATATCATTACAGTGACTTAAACACCATCAGCTGTCCTCTCTGACTGTGCATGATGACTGCACAACTCCAAACTGATTCACCAAAAGTCCTGGGGTGTGAGCTGCACAGCAGTCTGGTACCGATGGGCCTAAGGGCTTTATTACCATTCCATAGGCTTGTCTTGCTGCTTTATTGCCTGTCAGTACACTTACTTGTATAGCTACTTGGCTAACTTTACAATTTGGCTTTCTATCCCTCCGTATTTCAATTGTCTCGCTGAGAAAGTTTTGAAAAGAAAGGTGCTGAAGCCATCCAGTCAGCTCGCTGCCAGCGGCATATTTGTCTCAGCCAGCGGCAGAGACCCAGGGGCTTCGCAATGTCTGAACATTCAGGCCCAGAGTGACACTAACCTGAAGACATTCAGTCCAGACTTAATCCAGCCTGAAGGAACGCTGCTTTTCATCACTCCAAATGTAAATGGATCAGTGAGAAGAGCCACTCTTTTTTTGTTTCTTCTGCTTACCTGGTTCTGTTGGAGCGGCTGGAGGGCCTACCACCGCTCTGCACTGTTTTGTTCTGGTAGGGACCATCCCCGCTGTCATTGCGCTTACGACCCAGGGTAAACTCGAGTGTTTCGTTCACGCCAAGTGGCCCGTCTATCTCCATGCTGCTCGGGCCAGTCTCTGCTGGTCCCACCTCTGCTGAAAAGAAACTGTCTCCCTCTGTGAGCAGTTGATTGGTTGAGATGTTGATTAGCAGCTCATCGGGGCCAATCCGGTCACCCAGCAGGACCCTCCAGATGAGATTTGGGGCATCTGGCCTCATATCCAGGGATCCGCCGACAGGTACAGGCTTAGCAGTGCTGCCTGTGTGACTGCTGTTGCTCTCTGGCGGAAAAAAATTGAAAAAAAATTGTAAAAAACCCAACAAAACCCAAACTGTTTTCCTGGAGAGAAAACTGATTTATTTAAGTTCTATCTGTAATGTAGGTCTCATTCATTGGTCACTTGAGAATGTAATTTAATATTCAACTTGGACTGAGTCTCTTTGCAGCTGCATCCTCATCCTAGGTACTGTGGGAAGGAACACAATGAATTCGGCTCTTAAGTGTCATGCCTCTGTCATTCAAAGCAATCAGCTACAACAGTCTTTAACTATTATGTTGTTAGTCATGCTCTGGAAAAATATACTGCACTCAAACAGATTTAGGAAGCCTCAGTTATTTGCTTTCTCTTGTAACCTGATGATTCAGTGTCTGCACTTTTCAGAAATCCTGAGCGCTGAAAATGTATCATTGCCGACATTTTTGCAAAATGTTTCAGATGTAAAAAACAAACCAGGTAAACCCAAAGAAAGATTCAGAGGACATCAGGTCCTGAAGAACTAAAACACTTTTTCACACAGTCTAATGAGAGCCGACATTTTTCCGAGCTCTACCTGAGTATTTTGGGGCGGCTGCTGCGTCCCGGTCACAGTCTATGGCTGCCGACTCCTCATACACCTCATTAGTTTCTTGGCCCTTTTGCACTTCTCCACCTCCGGAGTCCAAATGGCCCTCGGGAGCCGCCTGAACATAGATGCTGCTATTAGGGGCCAGCAGACCCACCACCTCCACAGAAACCTCTCCAGCGGAGGTGTCTGCACCAGTATAGACAGGCGGGGGTGGAACAGGCGGTAGGGAGTCTCGTAGGACAGTATATTCAAAAGTGATGTATGGGGCACGTCCATTCTGGTTCCACACCTGTGTGATGGGCAAAAGGAGAACCATGTCAGCTTCTGAATTATATTCTATCCTGTCCAGTTGGAAGACTCAGACACCCTGTGTTATATGTAAATGATGCAGAATGTACCAGTATATTGATGGCCTGGTCAATGGGGCCCTTGGCGACAATATATTCGATCCCGGTCTCATACACATCCATGGGCCGGCGGTACTTGAAGACAGTTCCTGCGGCGTGAAAGTTCTGGGGGCTGTCTAACTTATAGGCTCCGTTGAAAAAGAAGTTGCCTGCCTGGTCAGTCACCGCTGAAAAACGAAACGCAAACCTGTGAGGTGCAAACACCAGTTGTCCAAGTGAACACCTGCAACTAGTGTAATTGCCTTATGAGTTCTTCTATTGTATGTATGGCACCAGACAGTGAGGACTCACCTAGAACATCAGTTGACTTCTTCCTCTCAATAATTTGGATATCCCATGCTCCTTCGGGGATTTGAGTTATAAAAGAGTAACCTTGGCAAAAGGTGAAAGTAATGTAATGAATCTTAGGTTACGTGTCAGAAAGAATTGTAGTAGTCTGTTTTCTGGAAAATATCTGACGTTTAACCTTCTCTTAGGGCTTACCCAGAGTCATGGCAACACGACGGAAGTTTCCAGCAACTCTACTACAGCTGCTGCCGTCTCCCTGGCAGACCCCACACTTATCAAGAGTGTTGGAGGAGAACAAAACTCCGTCACAGCCGATCGGCTAGAGAGAGGAAAAAAGCCATCTATATTCTTTTTCTTTCAAGCTTTTACTTTTCGTCATGGTTAAAAAGGCTTGGATAACTAAGAATCTTCATATTTCTACTGCTACAGCGATCTTTTCTTGGATTTTACTCATTTCAAACACACTCGACAGGCTACATGAAGTAGTGGAAAAAAGGGACAAAGTAAGGAAGATGCAGGACTCACCTCACACTTACCGTCCACGCAGACGCCACGATAACTACTATATTTGCAGGACGTGCCGTCTCGAGCCTTGACCATTAGCTGCCTCTGGCCGTCAGTGGTGGTGCAGTGAAGGTCACAGGGGTTACTCGAGATGTGAACGTAGTCATCTTTAGAAGAGCATGGGTTAGATGTTTTCATGAATTAGTCTTTGTATTGATATAATGTGTCAATATTAACATTATCTCCCTAAATATCTCCTAGTTGCTAGTTGTACATGTCTGACAGCTGGAGCTTATGAGGTATGAAAGCAGATACATTTCTCATGAATGTGCTGTGTCAGCAAAACTAGAAGGTGAAAAGGAGCAAAATACTTTTGCTCCCGTTAGTTATTTGAGCTCTGCAAATGACCTCAGTCACCTTTATTCTACTTGTGTTACTGAGTTGTCAAAGTCAGAACCCTTTATGGGTGTTCTCACCAGGATACAGAGATTTCCACTGGTAACTCCTTCCATTGTAAAGCTGGGAGTTGAAGGACCAGCACTGCTCCTCTCTGAAGCTCCTCCCAGTGGCAGGGCATTCCTACAGCACAGAGAAACAGCACAGGCCATTAAATGAGGTCTGTTTCCACACTTGTTAAGACTCGGTTTTACAGTCTGTTGTACAAATAAAGTCTTTTTGAGTGTTTATTTGTGCTGGGAAAGGTTTGTGAGAATGCACAACTGCTCTGAACCTCGACTGGCCTTATTTTCCAAAGAACTACAGGCAGTCGATGAGGGTGCTGGTCGCAACCACAGTCCTGTACTGTCAGCAGTGTAGTCAGAGGGAAGGCGTTTGTTTTAATAAAGATGTCACACAAAGTGATGACAAATTAACTGGAAGTCCGTGACTCACCTTAGAGTTGCAGAGATGATATTTCTTGGCAGTTCCTGTACAGGTCATATTGTCCTTCCCAGCAACAACTTTCTTTCTAAATATTTGGAGGAATAATATATTAAAGATATAACAGCATGCGCGTTTGGATATGCTGTGAGAAACAGCTTGTAATTTTGAAGTTAGACGGACTGACCTCTGTTTGAGGCAGTGTCTCTCCTGTGTCATCACTCCTCCACCACATGTGCGAGTGCAAGCTGTCCACTTGGCCCACTCGCCCCACCAGTACGTGGTCACCTCCAGTTCTTCCTCCAGACTGTTGGATGCCACACCATCCTCCTCAATACACACACGCAGAGTCATACAGTTTGTCAGTAATATAAAAGCAGTAGTGTTTTACATTTGAAACAGCCAGCAGTAAATCTTATAGTCTGCTTTTAGTTGAGCACCTTCTGTTGTTTATTATTTTTCTGGGAAAGAGAATATTATATCAGCTTAAATAACGAAATACTACGTAAACCTAAAAATAAGGATAGCCATATGTCTGTTTTAGCAATTTAACTGTTAACTGCGCCTCAGTATCCTCATGGGATGAGATGACCCAACCCAGAAACTAATTTAGACACAGCAAATGACATCAAGGTGGATGAAACACTGCAGCTTCCTCCTTTTGTGAAAACCCAACAACAGAAATGGGAGTAGACTGGCATTTAGACCAACCCAGGTTGTGTATCTGTGCTGAAACATGAACGAGTGGAAAAACAGCTGGGTTTGATGACTGCAATCGCCTTTGGAAAAAACTTTAGCGGTATAACTTTACTACGACATTACACCAGAGGAAGTGCTGTACTTGAATTTTTGGATATGCTGACAAAGAAGGACTGAAATGTTTTAACGTAAACATATTTATGTGTGTATACTGTGTGGACAATTATTTCCAGGACTACTAAGAGGTTTGGGATTGATCTTTCATTCCCTGGACTGCATTCACTCTGTAAATTCTCGTGTCTATTGATTGGCTCTCAGAATTTCCATCACATTCAGTTTCAGTAACTTCTTATGAGCCCATAACTCCAAAAACAGTTGAAATCCCAGCTGTCACTTAAGAGTTTAATCACCGGGAACATTTAACCATTTTAATCTTAATTTTATGTGTTTTTTGTGAAAGTCTGTTAAAGTCAGGGCAGTACTAGTCACCAGGGAAACAACACTAGTTCAGTATTGTGATAGCGCTGGTTACATTACCATCAGACCAGTATACGTAATGGTTTTAGCAGGATTTTAACTCCATTGAGTAAAACAGCTGTGCAAATGTTTGGACTGTCATAACAGCGCGTGTCAGAACCCAAGAGAATGACAGTAAATAAGCGTCAGTGTTGTCCTGTAATCCAGAGTGTAAAGACAGTCAGCATTTCACGCATTCCTGATGTGCAGGAACATCAATAATTTAGGCCGATGGCTGCGTCCCTTTATTCACACAGATTCATCGGAGTGACCGCTGGAATGTGCACTGAGCTCCTTGCAAAGGTGTGAGAGAGAGCAGACATGAAAAAGGATGAGAGACACTGGAAATACCAGACAGGGAGCGTAAGTGAGAGAGAAACAAGGAGAGACATTCGATAGAAAACCAAAGCAGAGGGGAAAATGTGGCTTAGAATTTAATTTCACATTCGCTTTTAAACTTGCAGTCCGAATAGGTTTGGCCGAGTGACATTAGGGTGTGATATCTTCAATGGAACTGTTCCCAGTGCACTTGCAGATTGTTCCTCTGTGGTGTGCAGCATACCTGTGGCCCTCTGGTGGACAGGTTCCCCAGAGACACAACCAGGGTCAGGAAACCCAGCAGAACCACGCAGCTCTCTCCAAATAATTCCCATGACCGCATCCTGATCCTAATGAATCAGAAAATAAGGGAATGTGAAATGTACATTACAAGACAGAACTTATTATTTGTCAGAAAAAAGTTATTTTAAAAACTTTTTATCTGTCAGAAGGTCTGCTGGTAACAAAGATGAACGTGGATCAACTGCTGACTGTTTACAGTATGAACAATGTCGATCTGTCCTGGAGCCTGAGGCTATTTCTTATGCACTGAGGCGACCAGAAGAACTTCATCCAATGTCCAACAGCACTATAACTGCACCCATTAAAACAGTGTTTATAAAGCTCCTCTGTGACTCACATTATTGCCTTGATTCAATTAGGGCTGAACCTTGCAAGTGCATATAAAGCATCAGGTGAACTGGGCTTCAAATCTAACCTCTTACGCACTTTCAGGTTTCCAAATACGTCAGCAAAACGCAGGACAAAAGGGAAAAAAATGACAAGTGTAACAGAGGCACAAAGGAAGGAAGACAATGTAGAGCTGAACAGAGGGTGCCGGCTGCATGTATTTAAATGTGCTGGCAGCATGTGGACCTGGCCTGGGCTTGAGGGGTGAAACAAACCGGTAGTCAGGAGGCACAAGTGTGAGAGACAAGAGTTGGACAGCGGAGGGGCCCATGCAAGTTAGAAAGGGCCCAATGTGCTGGAGGAGCCAAGGTAGGTTTCCCAGAAATGTGCACAGGTAGGCCTTTGTTTGGCTCTTCAGACTATAAAGGAAATGTAGATGTCTGTATGTAAAGGCTCACATGAACGGGTGCAGACTCACAGGAAAAGGAGGGCACTTAAAGGTTCCCTCCTTTTCCTGAGGAAGGTAGTTCTATGCACCAATTTAGTTCAATGAAGCCTTTGATTCAAAGTAACACAGAACCCAAGCCTATAGGTGCAGAGTAGCACTTATCCCGACTGTCTGCAAAGTGCTCCTGCTCAAACATCCCTGGGCCAGATTTCTTTTGTGGCTTTGCAGTATGCACCCAGCTACCATTAGTAGTTGGACATTTCCTGTTAACTCCAGATATGCGCCAACATCTGGTGAACATGCCGAAGTGACAGCTGAGGCAAAGATGGCAGCGAAGCAGGTGATGTCACCATCTATCACCAAAGTAAAGGACCTTCCGTCCACTCTGCAGCATCAGGATACCTCTGACTGTCAAAGATGATACGTCTCAATCGGCCAAGACCTGAGGAGAGCAGAAGATATATGGATGAGTACAACCCACAGAGATGCCACGAAAGCCTTCATCCCATGTCCTCGCGTCCAGTTAGGCAGCCTTGTTAAAATAAGCAAACATCTCGTCTCGCCCTGTTTGCAGTCTGGATTTCTCTGGCGCTAAATATTGGTGACAGGTGCCTTAGAGCCGGCGCAGCAGCACCTGGACTTCATTATCCCACCAGACACAGCTGGAGCTCAGCCAGCTGCCAAACACACATGGAGAGTGGAGACGGACATTCAGACACAGCTGCCCGTGTGTATACACTCAACCGGTGGCGTGACTGAGTACGCAGACACCGAGACTAACAGGTTGCCCACCGGCCACGCTCATGCTTCACTTTGAGCACGTGAACCTATGGCATGCAAATCACAAATGGTTGTGTTCCGAACCGCACGCAGACAAACACTTTCTAGTAGTGTTGGGGCTGGTCCCCCACCAGCAACATGTCAAGAGCCCTTCTTACAACAGCAGTTACAGTCTAAGACAGTTTGAAACTGTTGTGTCCATCACCACATCCCCACATCCACACATGACCGATGCGCCTTCATTAACCGCATGTGTTTGGCTGTAGTTGCTTTCCCATTTTCATCTTTCAGTTTGTCAGATTTTTTTTTTTTTTACCTACAACAGCCTTATTTTGTCTGGCTGCAGGACCAGAACTGGCCTTTGAAAGCAAGTTTTTAAAACGGCTCATGTAGTACAATGTCATCATCACGTCTCATCACTTTTACGCCTCTTTTATTCTCTCTTCCCTACTTTACGCTACATCTAAAATCAAAAATGAGACAAAACCAAAAAAAAGCATCGCTTCCTTCCCAGGCTTTTCACATGGTCATCATGCGTACTCAAACTCGCTTGTCCAAACAGTGTTTTTTCTCACTTCCCTTCACCTTTACTGTAATTTCCCACCCATCCCTCAGGTCCGACACAGTAATTAAAATAAGCAGGTTATGCCATCCCTGCCCTGATGGGTTACCGGGGCCCCTGGCCTCTCTGTACTGTTTTTGTAGAGCTAGCTCCAGACCAATACTGGAGGTTTATTATCTAATGATATCAGTCAGGCATGGTTGGCCAATGTGATCGTTCTTCCTTGTGACAATGAAAACATTTTCATGTTTACACTAAAATAATAATGTAGTAATGAGTCAATCATCTGCTGGATGGAAGGGGTGCAAAATTCCGTTTTATATCTAGTCCACATAAATATTGCCCAAACAAATATTGAAATGTCACCTCTGACAGGTTGTGGTTCACTGTCTCTGACTAGAAATCCAACCCTGCTATGCCCCTTATTACCATGAATGGTACCAAAATGAGTGTTTTGGTGTCACTCATAAAAAACCTGCATTAGAAAAACACACAAAGCACAAAAGACTGTGGTAGATGTTAGCTCCTATGTGCCTTCTCATATGCGAGTGCAACATGAGAAATTAGATCATATCCTCCACAGACTTTTGAATGGAGGCAGATAGACATGACACTTCGATGGGAACACGGACAGAGAAAGTAGATGATCATGACGAAAGATTACGCAAGACCGAGACGAATAAACAGAGCAGTCTGAGAAGTTGAAGAGAGGTCAAGAGAGTTCAGCTGGCCCATCTGCAAACAGGAGCCAGGAGAGAGCGCTTGCACTCAACTCTGACCGATTTATGGACCTGCTCTTCAAGGCAGGGAAAGTAGAATCAGGTGATTCATGTTTAAAGTTCTCATTTTAAAGATAAAATTTGAAATAAACTGAGGGAACACTTCCATACTTCATGTAAAGGAGTCTGTTAGCGATGTTCAGTGCAGTTTATGAAATGTTCAATTTTATGCTCCAGTTAAGCAGTTTATGTATCACAAGTACTTTTAAGTTTAGAATAATCTCTTAATATCATAAAGTGATAATCGATTTCAACTTTCTTTACATTAATGCGATTACTGTAGTAACCAAGCATATGTCCCCCTTTATTGGCCCAATATTTTAGCATGTGAATGTATTTTATGCATCTCTAATATCAAGTCAAGAGTTTTCAGAGACTAAATGTGGAAGCTGACAGCTAAAGTGAAATTTTACTCTGAAATGTCTGCAACAGTTTTAGAACCGCAACAACCAAAAACTACAGTTTGACAACTAGCAGCAGCTTCTACCTCACTGCTACCTCCCTCTCCCTCTCTCTCTCTCACTCTCTCACTCATGCATGCACATACACACAATTTCACATAAGCACACATAGCTCCCAACAGCTGACAAGTTTCCAGACGGGCCTCTCCACACACAGACACACACACACACACACACACACGCACACACACACACACACACACACACACTTCTGAAAGGGAGTCAGCATTATTTTGTGAACTTGTTTTGGTCTGGTGCAAATCACAAGTCTCATTGGCATGAATGTAGCTCATAAAACACACACACACACACACACACACACACACACACGCATGCACACACATGCACACACACAAACACGCGCGCAGGCACAAGCTCACACCGTGCAAATCAAAACCACACTGGGATATGCAATCCTACAAATTGTCAACAGGCATACAGCCACACAAACCCATGCACACAATCTAAATTACAAAACACATTACAAAAAACTTACACAATCTCTGACACACGCACACACACATACGCACACACACATGCACAAATGCACACACACACACACGCACAAAGAGGAGGCTTCAAATATTCACACACTCACCTCGCCTTCAGCAGTCCAAGGGCGTCTCTGCCTTTAGTGAGGATGCCTCTCAAAGTGTGTTCATATGTGTATATGTGTGTGTGACTGTGTGTGAATGTGTGTGTTACTGTGCCAGCAACCAGTGGTGTTTCGTTGGTGAGTGCTGCTGTCGCTGTGGAGTGAGGAAGGAGCAAGAGACAGACAGAGGGAGGAAAAAGAAAGGGAGGGAGGTAAGGTGTGCTCTCCCTGCATCCCTCTTCCTCCTCCTCCTTCTCCTCCTCCTCCTCCTCCTTCTCCTCCCCCTCCTCCACCTCAGCCGGCAGGAGCAGCAGAGGGACGAGAAGGTGGGATGCTTGAACAGGAGAAACCCCGGCTGAGTGGGTTCATTACTTTGTTACTGTTAAAGGAGTTCTGTGGAAGTATAAACTCTGCATGATTTTATCTTTATCCCCTTTAAACATGTCTCTCATCCATCTTTCTTCATGAACCTGTTGTAGGGAGGAAAAGTATCATGAGAAGAACCGGACGGATGGACGGACGGACGGACGGACGGACGGACAGACAGACAGACAGACAGACAGACAGACAGACAGACAGACAGACAGACAGACAGGATGGAGAGAGACAGAGTGTAATTACATCATAATTCCAGTCTCATTTGCCCAGCTCAGGGCGGAAACATCACTTTCAATCCCAGGTTGTGTCTTTAAATCCACAATGTTTTGAATGAGAGGAGAATATTTGACTTACACATTTACACATTGCAGCCAGTAGTTTTTTAGCTATTTTATAGCTGCAAACCATATGCTTTAAATGTAGCTATAATAGCCAGAGATTTGTAATTTTTGCTATTATCGTTCTTTGACATAGCATAGCATACTTTATCATTGATGACTGTTAGCTGTCGTATCTATTACTAATGTCCGGACAGGGACCAAACAACACAAGTCATTTTCTTGTCTTTTTATTTCATTTCTTTCTAATTAAATGGCTTGAAATTACATTGATGTTATCCTACCGTCACAATAATCCTGAAAACGATGCAGACCTGAACGTGGCCATGTATTTTTTCAGACATGAATGGAGGAAAAGGGGAGCTAATTGTTCTCGTTGATGCATCAGAATGGTATGTTTTACTTCTTTTTTGGCTTGTTTCTTATACTATTAATCATCACCCCTGCAAGTTTCCAGCAGTGGTTCCACCATATCTGGATATCGTCTTTTCAGTCTGTTTAAACTCGCCTTTCTGAGACTGTCATTGTGGGATTGTTGAAAAGAAAACTCTTTAACCATCACATTGGCCTTTTATCCAGTCATAGATGTGTCTGAGTGCATGAAATAAAACAAATGAACTAAACACATTTGCTGTACATTATGTGGAAATGTGTCCTTCTCATGACGATGACTTTCTTCTTTTTTTTTTGAACTAAGATGTTGAAATTTTAAGTGATGAAATACATCATCTTTAAGAGAAAATCTCCTTGAAGAGGAAATCTCCTTTAAGGATTCATCCTTTCCTGAATGACTCTGGGAAATGCAGCCAAGGGGGAGGGAAAGGACAGAAATTCAGACAGAGGAATGAAGGAAAGAAGAGTGAATGATGACAGAAAGACAAGCAGACGTCTGAGGACCACCATGTCTGCCCACCATGCTGTCTTCCCCTCCATTTCCTCATCCGTATGTCTGTCTCTCTCCTTCCTTCTCTCTGGCTCTATTTGGATTTCTCCTCTGCACTCATCTCCATATTTTTCTCCCTGTTATTTCTCACCACTCCCTCTCTTCCTCCTTATGTTTCTGTCTTTCCACTTGCTGTCAATACACCTTTGCTCAGTTTTCTGTTTCTATAGCTGCTCTATTTGTAATCGCACTTGTTCTTTTCATCCCACTAGCGTTGAAAATTTAGAGTTTTCTTCTTTACGTTAATAAATCAGCCCCTATGCACGTCTATACTGAGACACACGCACGCACGCACACACACACACACACACACACACACACACACACACACACACGCACACACACACACACATAAAAAGAACAGCAATACAGAAAATATGCAGCAGAACAGTTTACAGCGCTCCTGGGTTTATTTGTGTGCTCATTTGCAGGATGCCAGGATGGCCTCATTAGTGTCGGTGCATGCAGACAAAAGAGCAATTTAATGTGTTATAAATATTACCACAGAATGAGGAAAAAAATGAAATAAAAACAGAGTGGTGTAATTCCTAAAAATGCAGATAAAGAGGCTAACTCTCTATTTTAGAGGTGTCTGGTGCCATAGCGTCGTTAGTTGTTTTATTCAGTTGAGCTCGAACCTAAAAGTTGGTCTTTATTTTCTTCTGTGTGTGCACACAGCTGATCTGCTGGCGTTATGAGCAGGAGACACACCATGATTTCATTTATAAGCTAGGAGCGATCCAACATGCACACACATTTTGGCACTAACCAAAAATATATATTCTGGTTGGTTATATTATTTTATTAGTTTAAGATTTTATCCAAACACCCAGGAGGGTTTTTTCAGCTGGAAAGCTGAAATGCAACCATTCCTGAACAGCTCAGAAATGTTCCTGGGAAAGGGGGACACGTTGCAAGACATTTGGAAGACATCACGCACTGGTGATTGGCCGTCAATGAAACCTTTTGTTTTTTTCCCCTCAATACAATCTTTGAGTCATCACCACTGTCAAACACGATTAGAATATTGAGCACAGCAACTAATTTATCTGCATGGTGCTGCCTGAATTTAACATCTTCGGGAGGATCACACACAATTAACAGATTTAACTAAAACCCAGTTCTGATTTTGAATGCGGCAATTTCCTACACCGCGTTACAATATCTCTCTTTTATTAAAGGACATTAGATTACCCACGGTTAGTCAGATGCATGTGTGATAAACTCTTTTGTGCAGCTGTTTTCGGTCTGAGTGCTTTTGAAAAAAAATTCTTCAAAAGACAACATCTAAAAACAAGGCTTAGCTTTTAATTAAAGTTTGATGAGCAATGAGAACAGCCCAAAGACTCAGTAAGGAACCCAAATAAAACTATGATTTCCTGTTTATTTGGTAATTTCATGTGATTAAAATAACAAATAGGGGAATTACTGTAATTTAATCCCCAAGAAAGTTTGACAAATATATGACAAAGGCATCCATTAAGATGAATCGAAACAAAAGGTTCCAGACTGAACTGTCCACAATGGACACGTCAAACATTTGAGCGTTGTCCTCCAATTATTTATGAAAGAAAGCCTGAGGTTCAGATGTCACAGCTATTTATTACCAAATCAAAAGGAAGCCTGGTGTTTTTTCAGATGCGTTCAGGAAGTCGCTTCTACGTTCCCACACTAACCCGCCGTGTTTAGACTGAGGGGTCCTGACATCGAAGTCCAGCCTACAAACTCCTGGACAAGGAGGGTCCTAACATTTCACTGACGCACCAGTACACAAGATTTCGACAGAGCACCTATGAGTTCTTTGCTGTTGTTGATAAGGATGTTGCAATAAATAACTCTTCAGATAACATCACTTGCTGAATAATCGACCAGATGCAGGGTCAACGTGACAGTGACACTGGTGAAGACAACTTTATCGTCTCTGTTTACTTTAAAAATAACTTTTAACCAGCAGGTGTGATGAGTGTCCCCCAACAGTTAACTCAGGCTATGCATGTATTTCCTTTCACTTCATGTCTGTGTATTCTCTTTCGTAAAAGAGGATTTTAAACCATTTTGAATGCAGAGGGAGCTGGTCTTACCCAAACACTCAGAGAATGTGAAACATGGCGTAAAAGCCCTCAGAGATACTGCACCCTTTGTGTAGCTGTATCAAGCCTTTGAGCAGGTGTAACAGCTGAGAGGAGAAAGGAGGAGGCCAACTGCTGCCCTAAGGCGGAGGGCTTGTCTAAGACATTTACACTTACAGTCAAACATGGAGGAGACGAGCACCTAACGTAGCACAAGAAAACCTGTGGCACAAAGCACACACCAAGAATGTAAAAGTCCAGTGTCTGCTGCTGTGCCTGTCCTCTGATTTCTTTTCAGTGGAAACAAAATAAACCAAACAGTTGAAATGCTGTCTTCCTACTTCACATATTACTTTAGAAATCAAAATATTGCACAGATAATTACACAGATAACTGGAATTACTTCAAAAACATGCTCTGATATTGCATTGGACTCCTCGCCTTGCCCCTCCCACGTCACACTGGTATGCAGACAACTGTTGGACCATGACTGTGCACGTCCAGGCCTCTGTAGACCAGCCAGCTGGACATTTAAACTTTAAATGCCCAAACCGGACAGCTGGGTGTGTTACCAGTGTATGTGAGTCTACGTGTGCATGTACGTGCACTGATCGGCTCATTCAGTTGCTCCCCAGTGAGGAAACCTGCAGCATCACTAACTGTCCTTCTGAAGACCGAGGACCTTCACTTGGATCTTCAACTCCAACTCTTTTTCACCATGGGAGCGTTCATCGCCAAGATGTTGCTTCCAACAGTCAGCAGCCTGGTGTTCCTGCCTACAGCTAGCGTGGCTGCCAAGAGAGGTTTCCACATGGAGGCAATGGTGTACTTTTTTACCATGTTCTTCGCCGCGGTGAGAAATCTATTTTTCATCTGTTCTGCCTTTAGAAGATTTGTGTTTCCTTCTCAAGTGTATAACAGCAGGTACATCTGTTTGACCGTAGATCTATCATGCATGTGATGGACCAGGCCTCTCCATCCTGTGTTTCATGAGATACGATGTTCTGGAATACTTCAGTGTTTATGGCACTGCGCTTTCGATGTGGGTCACACTAATTGGTGAGTCCACACCAGTTTGACATGTCAGTGGTTGGACTGTGTGTGAAGCTTCATATGCATTGTGAATAAAACACTGACAACGACAAGACGAGGGGGTTTATGGGCTGCTGATGGCATTTAAATCAAAATTTACAGGCAGTCTGACACATTAGTGTCCCTAACCTGAGCTGCACCGCCAAATCTTTGGCTGGAAATTCTTGTTTTTATTAGATTTATAGCCAATTAACTCACCATGGGATTTTTCAGAACTCATTTTTTGATTTTACCATTTATTTCAAGGGGTTAGGATACAACAGTAGAGTTAATCTGCTCTGGCCACAGCAGTTGTTAACAGCAAATGTTGTGTCTGTGACTTCACCTCACATCTGTTCAGACATGCTTGTTGTTGGCCACGCTCCCTTCCCATCTAAGCTCCTGAGGTTTTCCAGCAAGTGTTTTCAATCACACACTGGAAATCTTTGACAGCTGTCCTCACTGATGGGTCTCTTTGGCATCTGAGGAGTTTTAAAAAAGGAGTCAATGTCAAATACAGCTTCGGCTTGTAAATTATAAATGAAAATGATGTGTTGTGCCCAAGCCAGTGGCATCAGTAACCCTGACGGCTGGCAGATTTTCTCTATTCTTATTCATCATTTGAACTTTAACAGTGTTAAGCTGACAAAGTGATGTCGTACAATAAGATAAAGCTCTTTTTAATGCTGCTCGTTCAACTTTTCGAATGCGAATATGAATGTTATTCCAGCTTTAGGAGACTTTGATGAACCCCAAAGGTCAAGTTTAACCATGTTTGGAGTGTTGACTATTGCTGTAAGGATCTACCAGGACCGCTGGGGCTATGGGATCTACTCTGGGCCCATTGGATCCGCTGTCTTTATAATCACTGTCAAATGGGTGAGGGGTGTTCTTTATTCTAACAATCAAAACAACCACTCTGTTCTGAGTGTGCCCTTTCTGTGGATATTACCTCTATTTCAGCTTCAGAAGATGAAGCAGTTGAGGGCGGTGTATCCAGAGAAGACGGTGTACACACAGCAGGTCGGTCCGGGCTGCTGCTTCGGTGCTCTGGCTCTGATGCTGCGTTTCTATTTCGAGGTAATTATCAAAAATAAATGCCATAATCTTTTCATCCCCACTTCTCTGCTTGTCATGGAATACATTTGTATAAATCAAGGGCATGAGTGTGCTCCACTTTTGTCACTACAGGAGTGGGACTACGCCTACGTCCACAGCTTCTACCATCTGTCTTTGGCTGTGTCCTTTATCCTGCTGTTGCCAAAGAAGAATCGCTATGCAGGGACGGGACAAAACGCCGCAAAGCTCACCTGCTTTACTCTCTGCTGCTGTGTATGTTACACTTATTATAATTAATAAGGGAATAGAGCTGAAAGAAAATGGGGTATTTTTGATGCTCATAATCTTGTTTTCTAATTGCTCACTCTTTAGTCCATGTCTCCTGGGAGCACCAAAGAGAAGACAGATAAGCCGAAGAAGTCTTCTAAGAAGACAAATAGGACCGTGTGGACGGTACCCACTGAGAAACTGTGGAAACGAGGAAGCAGCAGCACCACATTACCTCTTTACAGCCCCCCGCCCTCCACGCCCATCAAGGGGACCAGCATCAGCAAGCTTAAAGAGATGAATGGCTGGAAGTGAAGATGGAAACAAACTTTCAGACCTAATGTAGGAGGACTTTATACTGAAGAACAAGCAGTCGAATGGTTAGATATGCTCATACAACAGGAGTGTCATCCAACAGTTGACTGCTAATTTCTGGTAAATTTACGAGACTGACAAATCAGCAGGAAACCAACCACCGCGTGCAGGTTTCTTTCTACTTTGTAATGGCCGGCTGGTGGGGTTTGTGGGATGAAAACTGTATTTATACATCCCAGCTTACATGCAAAGGGACAAAACACCCCAGCTTGGTACAAAAATAAATAGCATCCATTGCCTTCAAAGGTCCAGTATGAGCACAGCTGTTTAAAACACTTGTCCAACGCAGAGGACAGGCAGCATGCTACAAAAGAACACACACAGCATGAACTGGGAGACAACCCTTCAGACAAGCCAGTAAACTGACTGGAAAATTTATGGGAAGAACCAATAGGCAGATGTTTTATCTCTCCAAAATATATAAATTGTCTCAAGAAATGTTCCTCATGGGAGAGTCTTTGTCTGCTCGCTTCTGTCTGTCATTTCCCCCTCCTCCTTTTTGTCTTTCCTGTGTCTTAGAGAAAGGAACCAGGTGGCTGAATTTGTCAGAATTACAGGACCATAAAGAAGGTTTCAGTGTTCTTTGTGTATCATCAACTTTCTGAATTAACAGGTGGATAATTGAATCATGTCTGAGCACTTTCTTTTGACTCCAATGTACATTTTTTAGAGTGTGTATTTTTTTTGAGATCTAATTTATTGCAGTATGCTTGCATGCATGTCCACTATTTTTCTTTGATAATTTTGTAAATAAAAGAAAAAAGCATCTATCTGAAGAAAAGAGCTCATTTGTAAAGCCTCAACCATGTATTGACATAACACAGGGATACAGCATATATTATACTTACAGTAAAGCAGATGCCAACAAATTCCTGGCTGGCACATAGAGTACTTCAAGACCTGGTCCTTGTCTAACGATACTAATCCAATTTTAAACCCACAATTCTCCATCCGCTTTCACTTCAGGACATGGATTTGCGCACACAGAGACTACAAACACATCCTGTATATCCTAGACACAACAGACTACGGCAAAAATGTGAATATCCCTCTTTACTTTGAAATGTCTTGAGTAGAGGCCAAGCCACCCAGCACGCACCCTGTGCCCAGAGAAAGGTGGTTTTGTCTTGCCTCAAAATTCAGACTGGCTGGGCCAGTGGCACCACCCGGGTGGCTGTACCTCCCGGCCCTGTAGAGCTCGTAATTCAATCCATTTTTTTTTTCTCGTTACACATGCGTGTGAAACGCTTCTCAGCTCCTCCACGACCACTGTCTATCCCGCACCCCTCCGCTGATGGGAAGAAGCCCACACACATTTATGGCTGTTTCGCTGGGTAAAATCCTGACAGGAGAAATTAATACGAACCCAGTCCCATAAAATGACACCAAGTTCAAGCTCATTGGTGTTATGAGGGTCATCAATTCGCACCAGCAGGGGCCTTTTTGAAGAAGGTAACGAGAAAACGTGTTACATCCATTTTCATTAAAGTGCTCTCTATGGAGTGAACCTGGTATTTTTGTGATCTTACCAATGTTGGGTGGATGTTTTATGTGATGTGACGATAGCCAGTGTGCCACAGGTCTTTGCTCTGTGTGTCAGCTGTTACCACAGCTGTTGTTAATACACTGAGGTCAGCTGCTTGTCAGGGAACGCTGCAGAGATGCAAGCATAACACATCCCCGCTGCTGAAATTCAGTAACTTATGACATTTCAGCTGCCCTTCAGATTTTACTACACCACAGGAAGAGAAAAAAAATTGAACCAATCACACAAGATTGTTGCTATAAATGGTTGCCCATGCTAAAACTGCCTGATATCACGATGATGCTATTTGGGCCAAAATCATTTTGTCAGGGTGTAGTCATGAAAACACTGGGGATGTTATGGAGTAGATCTGCTCTAAGCTGTGTTTGTCATGATGCAGTGATACACAGATAAGCAATGTACATCATCTTTTAAATGGTAACTAAGTACAACACCAAATTAGCAGACCGGCTAATATCAGACTCGTCTTGCATTGTAATCAATTCCCTGAGAAAGTGAGAATTTTCTTTTTTAGACCAAAACAGTGAAAGTGATTTGATTAAGGGTTCTTCAAGGGCCATATTTGGAGAGTTTCCCATATATAGGAGGATTTAATTTAATCACTAAGTCTTAACATGTATTAATAATTTATAGTAGTGAAAATGTGGCCAGAAAGATGGGTAGAGAGGGGGGGAACAAATAGCTACTGAAAATAAGGTAGATTTAAAAAGGTAGGTGATTTTAAGCCACCGGATTGAAATAGTAGGACATTCCATGACCGTTGTCTGAAGAAATTAGGGTGAAAAGGACTGAAAACTAATAATATCCTAAAATTGCGCTTCTGCTGCCACCTACTGCACAGAAATATTACGCCTCCTTGTCTTCCTCTTCTGCTGAAAAGAATTTAAAATTTGTGTTTTTTGTTGGTTGTTGGTTGGTTTTTGTTGGTTGTACAGTAAAAAAGCGGAAGATTTTAACATTATAACTTATAAACCCAATTGTTTCTGCTCACACTAGCAACAAACTACTTCTAATATATATACCTACATCCTTTTTTTGTATATTCTCTATTCTATCCCAAATTTTATTTTTTCTGCGTGCTTTTGCTGTTGTTGCGCTGTAAATTTCCCCGTGTGGGACAAATAAAGGATCTGAATCTGAATCTAATATATAGAATGCAGAACTGTAAACGCTTTAAAAAGATCAAAACAAAACAAACAAAAAAGTTTTTTTTTTTCTTTTTTTTAACTTGCAGTGAAATATTTTAGGAATTAACCAAGATGCTGGTACACAGGTATTCAGCTTTTTAAAATAAACCCACAATTACCGCACAAGTGCCCTGATCATTTTTAAGGAGGAAATACACACACACACACACATACACAGTGAACTTGTGAACAGAGATAAATGTCAGTCAGGATTGTCAGGTTCTACCTGTCTTGACATGTTCAGCTGCCACTAGAAAGTAAATGTTTCGTCGGTCGGGCTCTGATTGGATAAAGACCTTTTCACACTCCAGATCAAATATACAACTTGGACTGTGATCTTAGTGTGTTGACTCTTGATTAAATCAACATCTTAACAGTCTTGATTATACTTACATTTGCTTTCCCAATTTGAAGTCTGGTCATCATTCAGTCTGCCAGCATTTTAGATTGGCCGAATATCTTAAAGCTAGGTGTTGTCATGGAAACGGCCGCTAGAGGCGCGCGAGACTATTCCGGTGTTGTTTCGATCCCACCGAAATACAATCAAACGGTGTAATAATTAATAATTTAAGGATAAAAATAACCACTTTGCTATAATTTGTAGCCTTAAATAGGAAAATAAAATATGCTTATACGGTTACCAACAAATTACATCAGTAAGCGGGCGCCATTAGTACTTGAATTACTAGGTAGAACTCTTATTTTGAAAAAAGGAAATAGTGCACACTCACAATGGTCAGCTGACTTAAATGTTGACAAAGCAAGTGTCGAGGAAGCAACCTTTCGCAGAGTTGTGTGACTTCAACGACACAATGTGAAGCAATAGTTGTGTCCATGTAAATCTTCCAGCCCAATTTTGCAGAGCATCCACATTTCGACTCCTCTGTGAGGAGGAGTTGGAAAGGTACAAGGAGAGCTGACTACTTTTACCTGTGATCGACGATCTACAGGATCAAGAAAAAAAGAAGAGACATCGGTGCTTTAAGTATGGACATCCAGAATGAGAGGAGAAGGTTGTTGGATTCGGAGGACGGACACAATCCTACCGGACTCATATCTGAGCAGGATGCCTACCTGAGGTTAGTTAACATGCACCGTTGTTGCTCTTCCAGCAACCCACGGGTGGTTTTTAGAGTGTTCCACAGAAAAGTACTGATCCATTGAAATGGCAGATCACATTTTTCAAATAATAATTTATGCACTCATTATTCTTTAACAAACATGTGTTTTAAAATCCATCCCATTACGCACTGACTGATCAGCAAACCAAAATTGTCTTTGTTTTTCGCTGATTCTTATTTATGGAGTGAAGCCAAAGACTCAATGTTTTTTTGCCCCCCTCCCAAAAAAGAGGGTTGTCCCTGGGTTAAGGGCCAGCAGACAGGTGATTTGAGCGATACCGCCTATATGATCCAGCAAACCCAGCTGAAACTTCTTAATACACCAGTTCTGCAGAGCAAACTATGCTTGTCTTCTTCTTAACCTTCAATTGACTTTACAGAGCTAAATTAAATGTGTTACTGACCCAAAATAGTTGCCATCTGTGTACAATTCAATCAAGGATGTTTGCTGAGAAATTCTGATCCTCTGCCTTAACAAAGTTGGTTGTGTAAATGTGCAGATTAATGATGACCTGATCTGACCTTTGCCCTTTTCAATCTACTCTTTTTCCATTTCTCCCCTTAGTAAAGTGAAGAACAAGAAGTTGTACCTGGCCACTTTTGCATCAGTTCTGGGTCCCATGAGTTTCGGGTTTGTCCTTGGGTACAGCTCTCCCGTCATTCCTGAACTCACCACCATTGCTGACCCTCGATTGCAGCTGGATGCTAACCAGGCCTCCTGGTTTGGGGTATGACATCTTTTTTGAGAGCTGTCATTTTCTAGTCGAATTTTGGTCTTTTTGAAGGTATAATGTTTTGTTTTTCAGTCCATAGTTACAGTGGGAGCAGCCATAGGGGGGCTGCTGGGGGGCTGGATGGTGGAGAAGATTGGGAGGAAGCTTAGCCTGATGTTCTGCTCCTTGCCGTTTGTCTTTGGTTTCACCATCATCATTGCAGCACAGAACGTGTGGATGCTTTACGTTGGCAGGTTGCTCACCGGCCTCGCCAGCGGGGTCACATCATTGGTTGTCCCGGTAAGAGACACTGCACTCGCAGTCGGTCCTCTCTGTTCTGTACTGCAAGACTGTTGTTGTTTTTGTTTGTAGATTTCACATCTTTATCAAAAGGTTTTTTTTTAGCATTTTTTTATAACTGTAACATCTGAGACTGAAAGAGAAAACATTTATGGAAAAAACATAAATGGTATTTCTTCATAAATTATTTCAAGTTTATTAAAGTTATTATTATTATTATTTATTTATTTTTTCTGCATCATTTAAATGTTTTTTTCCCTTTCCTCCCACAGCTATACATTTCTGAGATGTCACATGAGCGAGTACGAGGCACATTAGGCTCCTGTGTGCAGCTGATGGTGGTGCTGGGCATCATGGGAGTGTATCTGGCAGGCAAGTATGCTCAGCTTAAAAATTCATCTTCTGGGAGTGAAACATTTCACAGGCACATTAAAGTCTTAGGGCGTGTTGGCTGTTATGCCTGTTTATTCTACAGTTGCACATCACAAGCTCAAAAACACGTACAGAGCGATATAAGTTACATTTGCCCTCTGCAACCTACAGTTGAAAACGAATGTGGTGATCTGCCTCGGTCCTCTGCTCACTTGTTTAAATTTCCCGTTCTGTGTGAATGTTGCTGCTTCGCCATAATCTTATTATCTGGCTGTCCTTCATATTTATAGAGGTTGGCGTGTCACATGAGATGGCTTCGTGTATGTTAGAGGGCAATTTCAAGATGCCATTATGCTATTTGAGTTAAATTGCTTTTTTAATGTGTAGCATGTTGGATGTATTTATTCCTGCACTAGCATGTCAACAAAACATTGCATATAATGAACATCAACAGTGGGGTTTCTGCAGGAAATTGGGTGGAACAATCACATTAGCAGAAAAGAGTATTTTTAGCAGCAACACTTTAACATGGAATGAGGAAAGCCAAACCTTGACAAAGCTCCATTTAGTTTTGACATAGAAGAATCAGTGTTCGGATACATGTGAAGGAAAGAAGCTTAGATAGTTTCTTTTTATTGAAATGGCCTAAGAACAACATTTGAAATGCGTGAGGAGTTCTGATTGGTGGGATCTCGTCCTGCAGGTCTCTTCATGGACTGGCGCTGGCTGGCCATCTGCTGCTCCATCCCGCCCACACTGCTGATGGTACTGATGTGCTTCATGCCTGAGACGCCGCGCTTCCTGCTGTCAAAGGGAAAGAGGCGTGAGGCAGAGGAGGCGTTGCGATTCTTGCGGGGACCAGATGCCCCCATTGAATGGGAGTGCGCCCGTATTGAAGATGCATGTGAGGAACAGGTGAGTCTACAGAGGGTTGACGCTTCGGAGTCAGGCATGCACCTGATTCAGTCCTAGACGGTGAAATGTGCCGCTGTTTACCTCCAGGGATCCAGCTTCCACTTATTAGATATAAAAGACCCTGGTGTCTACAAGCCGCTGGTAATCGGCGTCATGCTGATGGTATTCCAGCAGATGACGGGCATCAACGCCATCATGTTCTATGCTGAGAACATTTTTGAACAGGCACATTTTGAGGTGAGGACCCATTTTTTCATCTGGTACGTTCTAAGCTTTATTGTTCTAAGGAAGACCCAGTCTGACCTTCATGTGACCTAATACAACACTTAATGAGATACTTTCTTAGAGTAGCTACAGTTTCCACTTAAAAAAGAACAAATTTGCATTTTGGAATGCAGCTTCAGTTTAAGCCTCGATCTTAGACCATTACGTTTTTCCAGTTAAGAGGAATTAGTGTTGGAATGATGCTTGATGTCTGGGAGGGAAGGAAGGAGGGAGGGAGGTGAACAGATACAGATAAAATACGTATGGAAATGATCAGTTTGGACTTGTGTTTATAAATTGTGTAACTTTTTTACATTTTTGACTGGTTTGTTTTTAGAACAGTGACCTTGCATCAGTGCTTGTGGGTCTGATCCAGGTCATCTTTACAGGAGTTGCCGCGCTCATCATGGACAGAGCTGGAAGGAAAATCCTCCTCATCATCTCAGGTATCTTTAGAAAATCCCCAGTTTTGTTTTTTGTGCCCTCCCTCCCCTGCACGGTGAGAGCTTGACGTTGTTATCCTTTCCCTAATAAAGGTATTGCCATGACGATCAGCACTGCAGCTTTCGGGGTTTATTTCTACATCATGTCAGTGTTTCACAGCAGCAATGTGACAGAGGCCCAACCTGACTTGACCTGGTTGGCCCTGGCCAGCATGGCTGTATTCATCGCAGGTATTTGAATCCAAACTCACTGTCTGATTTAAATGGTTTATGTTTGAATTTAAACCTAACCATGGCTAGCTAGCCAGTTTAGCCCCACAATGTATTAATACTTAGTTATTGTGTTCAGGTTTTGCTCTGGGTTGGGGTCCAATCCCATGGCTGGTGATGTCAGAAATTTTCCCTGTCAAAGCGAGAGGGTTTGCCAGCGCTGCATGTGTACTTACCAACTGGGGCATGGCCTTCGTCGTCACTAAAACCTTCCAGAATATGATGGTGAGGGTTCTGGTTACATCTGGTTACATACAAAATAGATTTTTGCCAGCTTCTTACAGTAGGAAAGACATGACATCATTCACAATCAAAAGCTGAAAGAAGTACCAGTACATAAGTAATAAACAACTATATCTGTATTCAGATTAACTTTAATGTCTTGAACTGGATTTTTTTTTTCAGAATGTTCTGACCAGTGCTGGAACCTTCTGGATGTTTGCTTTTATGTGCATCTTCAATGTCATCTTCACCATAGCTTTCATCCCAGAGACAAAAGGCAAAACTCTGGAACAGATCGAAGCAACTTTCAGGGGAACATCGGGTCCCTGAATCCACATCCTCCTGACTCATCCACAAAAAGATAATCTCATGTTTCTGAACCAACTGACACTGTGAAAACAGATGTGGATTTTTTTGATACGTAAAACATTTTTTGGCTAAGCTAATACATACTAGTAGTTTTCAGGTAAATTCTTTAAAAAGTGTGCATTATTGTTTAATCTTTGTTCAGTGTCAGAGATCACACGCGGGTGTTTTCACGAGCGCGACACGCTGGCCTACCTCCAGAATGACAGGTGCACACTGCCCCCTGCTGGGGTCTCCGTCGTAGCTCAGCTGCAGTTCTATCTGCACTATGGTTAATCTAAATCAAAAGGAAGGAGGACAATGAAAATCAGGTAAATAATTATGAAGGTTTTTTCTTCTGTCTGGATTTTTTCTTTGATTATCCAGAATTCTCACTACTAAAATCAATATTTAAAGAAAATAATTACTAAAATTATATTGATGGAATATTACTACTGATTGAAGTTTTGAAACTTTTTACAAAATCACTATCTGTAGAATATACTTTCAGGGGTAATTGAGACTGAGGATTTTCTGAAACCTTATACACTGTTGGTACAGTGCTGACATTTGTAAAATTAGAGCTTTGTGTTTCTTTTGGGAAGTGAGTCTGTTTACATTCAGTGCAAACTGTCTTCATTGGACCAGTCAATATATTTGGTGATATAAAATAGAATGAAACATACTAGCATTACAATGGTTGTTTGTCATTATTTTTGGGATTTTGGCACAAAGGGGGAAGTCACATTAAAGGTACTCAACAGTTGATGAAGAAAGTATTTTATTTTCATTCAGCTGGGATGTTTTTACCCCCACCCCCCAGTTATGTATCATGCATTAATCTGATTAATTAAACACTTGAATTCAACCTCAATAGTAAAAAAAACCCCAAAAAAACCCCATTGTGTCCGAGTGACTGAAATTCTTTAATGAACATACAGACACATCATGTGATTCCAGTACTGATTCAATAAAGATAAATCCACAAGTTTATGTATACTATTTCGAAAAGGAAGTGTAACAATTTTGCTACTATGAAATCAATCCGATATTTGAGATTGTATATCTCAGTGCAACTCTTTCATCCATAGCTGAGAATACAATGTGTCATTAAAAATTACATTTACGATTTGTAATGATAAATTTGCCCTTGCAATTACATATTTATTAGTATGAAATTCTATATGTATAGTAAACAACTCATTTTGTGATTTGGTAAATATTCTTTTTGAATTTTGTCTTAGCCCCGCCTCTATCCGTGTGTAGGTCTATTAAAATCCTAAATTAGCTCGCGGTTCAATTACCTTTCAAGATAAAGGCCAGCACAATGGAATTTACAATTGACAAATATATTATACATTTTCCTTTTTATAGCGAACAAGATGAGTAAGTATTGAATCGATTTCTGTACAGTTGAATATTTATGTCATTTATTTTAATACAAAAGTAAGTTCTACAGTTTCTCTATTGACTTATTATGACAGTCATCTTTCACGATTTTCCGGTCCGCGGTCAAAAATAACGGAGCACTTCCTGGGCTGTTTGGTGTCACCTCGACTGTTGTCCGGGGTGCCAACAGCCACTGAGCGCTGACCGGGCTGTGTTTGCTGGGATGGAGTTGAAGCGCAAGAACAACAAATTGCCGTTGAGAGTTTGAGACAAAGCAAGAGGGCCTAGCGGTTCTCCAACTTGATGGATTGTTTGTTGAAAGTAAGATAGGAGGAAAGTTAAAATCGGGTTAAGAATGAAGCTGCTGAAGCCGAGCTGGGTGAGCCACAACGGTAAGCTTGTGCAGGAATCTGGGGGACCAAGTTGGTCTTTTGTTGTCGGAGGGGGTGAATTGAACAGGCGTGCTGTGGTGGCCGAAACTTGTTTGACTTGCTTGTCACTGAATAGTCTCTCAAACAATTAATAGATTAAATGCAATACTTAAACTGGCACGGTTGTGGCAGTATCATTATCACCCTCGGTTGCTCAGAAGATATAAATGTTTGCTAACCATGGCTAGCTAGCCAGTTTAGCCCCCCTCCCCAGCTAGCTTTGATACCCTAACCTTTGCAAATGTATCTGCTCATGGAAAATGACGTCTCAAGCAGAATTGTTTGACAGCCGATGCATAATTTTAGCTGACATCTTCTATTGTTTGTGCTTTACATTGTGGAGTTAAAGAAGTACATGTTGTGTTAAAGCTGTCAAATTGTCAGCCATTGGATTTAGTTTATGGGAAAGTTGACGATCGTTCACTTGCACACATACACTGGGTTGATACTCATATTTCCATTCTACAGATGAAAAAAACTAACTAAATCACCATCAAAGTCATTTCCAACAACGTATTTGCTTTTCCGATATTTTCATGATCAACTCAAAAAAAGTTACCTTCGTGTGAAGCACTTGCCTTTAAAATCTCTTCAAGAGAATATATACCTTTACTGGAAGAGTAGCCGAAAATATTAACCATTTGCTGTCGGAAATAGCTATATATAAATATTATTGTATTACATGTAGAGTAGTTAAGTGAGATCTAACACTAGTTCAGAGGAACTCACAACCTCTGTGTTTTGCAGGCAAACCCATATTTTCAGTTGACATCCATCCTGATGGGACAAAGTTTGCAACTGGTGGACAAGGTATGATTCAATTTTCCTCTGATCTGTACTTTAATGTGCTGAAGTGCAAGGAAGCATTTCATGTATTTTGGGTCAGTTATAAATACACCGACGCCATTTGGTAATATACTCCAGTGAAGTTTACTGTGTGTATGTATGTGTGTGTGTTCGTTTGTATGTGTGTTCATGTTTGTTTTGGATGCTGTTTGTCACTTATATCTACCATTTTACCTTTTTTAAGGAGAGGATTCTGGTAAGGTGATGATCTGGAATATGGCACCAGTTCTCAAAGAGGAGGATGAAAAGAATGAAAATGTTCCCAAAATGCTTTGCCAAATGGACAATCACCTAGGTAACGAAGTTTATTTTTTTGTACTAATAATTAAAATGAACCTATTTAGCATAGCCTGGTACTGCTTCCAGTATACATTCGATGATTAAACAGATGCTAACCACTTGTAGAAATCAATTATTTGATCAATTAATGTTAGAATCCTTGAATTTTGCCTTTGTGTCCCTGCAGCATGTGTAAATTGTGTACGTTGGTCCAACAATGGGCTGTATCTGGCATCGGGAGGAGATGACAAACTGGTCATGGTGTGGAAGAGAGCTGCGTATGTACACATAAAAATCTGAAAATATGGTTCATGTTGTCCATGTAGATTTACACATGTTTTGGACTAAACCAAAACTACTTTATTTTGAACCAAACATTTTCCTCCTTTGTGTAGATTAATTGGTCCAAGTACAGTGTTTGGATCCAGCAATAAGTTGGCTAATGTAGAACAATGGAGGTGTGTCACTATCCTGAGGAACCACACTGGTGGTAAGACTGCCACAAAAATGAATATGTATAGAAAAACAATGATGTGACTCAGATTTTTTTTTGTTGTTAACAGATGTGATGGATGTGTCGTGGTCTCCCCATGATGTCTGGCTGGCCTCCTGCAGTGTGGACAACACCATTGTCATTTGGAATGCTCGCAAATTCCCAGGTAGATAACATCGGACAACGTTCCTCTCTGAGACGATTTTAACAAAGTCACAGTTCAGGGTTTAATACATTCCAGTGTGACTTGCTCTTCATACAGAAAGAGAATTCTGTCAGCTCATCAGCCTTTTTTTTTTCCAGAAATGGTGACATGTTTGCGAGGACACACTGGTTTGGTAAAAGGCCTCACTTGGGATCCAGTGGGGAAGTACATTGCATCCCAGGCCGATGACCACAGCCTCAGAGTGTGGAGGACAGTGGACTGGCAGATGGAAGCTAACATCACCAAACCCTTTAGTGAGGTAAATAAAGCACCCTGGCTCTCTGGATTTAGGTTAAATTCCTATTGGACAGGTGTGCTTCACGTATGGATTTATGTTTTATACATCACATGTTCAAAATCAAGAGTTTTTCTTTCTTTGTGGCAGTGTGGCGGGACGACTCATGTCCTGCGTCTGTCATGGTCTCCGGACGGTCAGTACCTGGTGTCAGCTCATGCCATGAACAACTCTGGTCCCACTGCACAAATCGTGGAGAGAGATGGTTGGAGGACCAACATGGACTTCGTGGGTCACCGTAAAGCTGTCACGGTGGTGGTAAGAAAAGTTTTAAAATTGAAAACGCCGTGTCCCTCCTGTGCGCTTGGCATTTAGGTACACCGAAACAAGCCTCACCTAAAAATATGTATGAGCAAATTGATTATTTCTTGACAGAAATTCAACCCGAAGATCTTTAAGAAGAAGCAGAAAAATGGTGGCTCTCCAAAACCCAGCTGTCCCTACTGCTGTTGTGCAGTTGGCAGCAAAGACCGCTCGCTGTCTGTCTGGGTCAGTTACAACACGACTTGACTTTTGCTGTACTACAGTCTTTTTTCTCTCTTTCTCTCATTCTCTCCTGTTTCGGTCCCTCTTCAATCACTATATCACTCCTCAATTAATTGGTAGTTTTGGACTGTAAAGTTGTATTTTATTCACATAGGTCTATGATGTGTAATTGTGTCTCTCACTGTAAGTTGCTTTGGACAAAAAACATCTGTTAAATTACTAAAATGTAATTCTGTTGTAATACCTTTTTAAACAGTTACAAATGAATACTTTCTGCTTCTTAGCTCACCTCACTGAAGCGCCCCCTAGTAGTCATCCATGATCTGTTTGACAAATCAATAATGGACATTTCCTGGTGAGTAGGGACAACACTTATGTACAGTTGCAATAAAGTATGTGAACCCTTTGGGATTACTTGAATTTCTGCATAAATTGGTCATTAAATATGTTCTGATCTTCATCTAATTCACATCAGTAGACACAGTCTGCTTAAAATAATACTGCACAAAAAATGCTAAATTTTCATGTTTTTACTGAACACATGTAAACATTCACAGTTAAGGGTGGAAAAAGTATCTGAACCCCATGCTAATGACTTTGCCAAGAGCAAATTGCAGCCAGCAGTCAGCCAACCTGGAGTCCACTCAATGTGAGGAGAATTCAGGTGTTGGTTAAAACTGCCCTACCCTCTAAAAAACACACACCAGTTGTGCGTTTTTGCTGTTCATAGTACATAAGTAGATCCTAAGGAAAGAAACAAGTGCATCTTTGGCTTTTCTGTATTATTGTCTGCAGAACTGAAAGAAATGTGAATTAGACGCAGTACTCTAATACAGTTGCTGAGTCCTGCATCTTATGTGTGTGTGTGTGTATGTGTGTATTAGGACACTGACAGGTCTGGGAATGTTGGTGTGTTCCATGGATGGTACCGTAGCCTACTTGGACTTTTCCCTAGATGAATTGGGAGACCCACTGAGTGAGGAGGAGAAGGTTAGACCTTCATCAGCTGTGAAGAAAACCCGCACAACTCGGCTTTCATGATAATAAATGTATAACAAAAGACTAAAAAAGAAATTACAAGGTGACATTTGCAATGTAAGAAATGTCACCTTGAAATTTCTTTTTTGTCTCTAAAAGAACACCAATCTAACTTCTTTCCCTTCCTCTGACCTACAGAACAGCATCCACCAGAACATCTATGGTAAAAGTCTAGCCATAACCAACACAGAGCCTCAGCTCTCCACTACAATCATAGAGAACCCCGAGATGCTCAAATACCAGCAGGAGCGACGAAACTCAACTCAGGCCAACTCAGGACCAGGGGCCACAGGGTCCGAATCCGCCACCCCAAAACTCAACAGCGTGATGAACGGGGAGTCACTTGAAGACATCAGGAAGGTAACGAGAAACAACAAAACTTTGATGCATTCGGTAATATGGTGCTCCTGGCTCCCCTCGATGCCTGTTAATAGTTAATATGGTCAGATGGATTTCAGACTCACTATATTTTCATATCGATTTGCAAGTATCTTGTGTTGCATTAGATGATATTAGATAGAGGTTACATTTTTCCCATTCTTCTTTAGAACCTTCTTAAAAAGCAGGTAGAGACGAGAACTCCTGATGGCAGAAGACGAATCACCCCGCTGTGTATCGCTCAGCTGGACACAGGGTAGGAAATAAGGAATCACAATGACAGAAAACTACATTTCAAATATGGTTGCCCATGCATTTCTACTTATATATTGTTCTTAACTCTGCTTATATATATATTTAAAAATATCAGCGATATTATCTTTTATCAGTAAGCTGCATATTACTGTAGACCCCTTTATGATTTTTTTTTTTTTTTAGTCCCGTTGCAGTTAACCAAGATGGATGGGTACATGGTTATCGTTTGTGCTGCGCTGTTTCATAAATGCACGCAGGCAGATTCTGTATTCACTCCCCGTTGCAGAGATTTTCATTTTGCTGAGAGCACTGCAGAGCAGTCTGAGTCTGTAGAGCCAGGCACTCGTCCTCGTGGAGTTTATCCTTGACTCATTCAGTCGCCGAGCAGCTCTGTTTGTGTTAATGTTGAAAAGCGTCTTGAGTTTGGGCGAATGACGTCTATATGAAAACAAATCATCTCATTAAAGGATGTAAAAGCTGCTTCCATGCCTTAGCTTAAAGAAAATTACTGTACTTTGATATAATAACCAGAGTAGTCTGAACATTCTTTTGAAAAAATACTTTGTATACGATTTGTTTGCGTTTAATTGAGGCAACCAGACAGAACACAAACATTAGCATAACCAGATGACAAGCAGGAGAAGCAGAACATCAGCCATCCCTTTATTTTCGATCTATTTTGCACATCATAGGAGGAATTAAATATTTAATCTAATATTACCTTCAGCTCATGTCCACCGCTTTACCTGCTGCAGTATTGATAATAAACTGGCAGCGGTAGCCATAGAAACGATACTCAATCACTTCCTCTTTCTGTGCAGGGATTTCTCGCCAGCTCTGTTCAACAGCGCTCCCATTCTGCCATCAGGCTCCTCCATGTCTAACCAGCTCACCTCCCAGCTTAGCTCTGACT
Organism: Takifugu rubripes; assembly: GCF_901000725.2. Classification (NCBI taxonomy): domain Eukaryota; kingdom Metazoa; phylum Chordata; class Actinopteri; order Tetraodontiformes; family Tetraodontidae; genus Takifugu; species Takifugu rubripes. The sequence continues at coordinate 7,818,642 of NC_042305.1, forward strand.
CCAGCCCTGGGCAGGCTCCTCCTCTGGGTCTTAGGCCAAGCCAAGACCCCATGCTCATCTCGCCTCCCCCCAGCAGTGCTGCCAAAGTCCTGGAGGACAATAAGGATGGGTACAATCAGACAGCAAACTGTCATTTTATCTGCTTCGCCTTTGTCCTGTTGTCATATTTACTTATGGTTTTTAAATGTTCCAGGGTGAAGTCGTGCCTGCTACTTACCTCTGCTTCCAAGATAGAGCCAATGAAAGCCTTGGATTCTCGGTTCACAGAGAGGTCCAAGGCCACGCCGGGGGCCACAGCTGCCATCGCTTCCTCCACAGGGCTCACGCCTTCAGAGCGGTGATTTACTCACTACAGGCAACTTTGTTAAAGTGTCTGAGATTTTTAAAAAAACTACATCTAAATCGAATGCCGTCTCTTTTTTTTTGTTCCGACAGGCCAAAAGAGAGCACTCCCATGCAGAAAGATGTGAAGTCTAAAGAAGACACCAGCAGTGACAGTGAGGACAAGATGGCTACCATCAACAAAAACCTGGCTTTTAATAAAAGGAAACCAGAGCTGCTGATGGATGGAGCGGAGGTGGTGGAAAAAAGGAAGAAGGGACGGCCTAGGAAAGACAAGATGGCTGCCTCCATTGCCCAACCCCTTACTCAGGTAATGGGGCGGGGGCACATAGATTGTTTAAGATATTTATGAACTTATATGTTTTAATAAGTGGGGTAATCTGAATAGCTTTTCATGAGGCTTGAAATTCAGTTACATTATGTAGCAGATATAGTGAAAGAGTCCCTTTGTATATATATGACCTTGGGATACAATTGCAGAGCTCCAGACAAAGACCAAAGTGTTTTCATCCCATTTTCTGACAGACAACTTCCCCAGCAGAGCGGGAGCCCAGCAGAGCTGCTGCTGCTGGTGCTGCAACTCCAACAGCTGCAGCTGCTCTCAAACTCCCAACACCAAGCATAAAGAAGGCTTTCACTCTACAGGTAACACTGGGCATCATAGATGTCCTGGACTGACTCTACATTTCCTTTTAGGCTGTAGCAGTGTTTTCAAACTCGGTTGGTTGGTTCTACAGGGCCTTCAAATCTTTTCACATTTACTTTGAAAGTAGCCACTAGACTGACCGCTTTGTTGGTTGTAAATAGAGATGTTGCACTGTGTTTAGGTCAGCATGGATCCATCCGTCGTCTTGGAGGTGGAGAACGAGGTATCTGTGGTCGCAGGTTCAAGGCTCAGCCAGCTGCGATGCTCTAGAGACGGAAGAGACTGGAACACACTGCTGCCGAGCTCGGTGCTCACAGCGGCAGGCAGCAGGTAGGACTGTAAACGTGTTTTTACACTGCGGGTCAGCTGAGAATATTTTTTTAAAAATTTTTTGTGTGTTTTCCTTCCTCCTCAGCGATGTTGTTGCCGTGGCCAGCCAGGACAGGATGTTGTCAGTGTTCTCTTCCTGTGGGCGACGTCTGCTTCCAGCCATCCAACTGGCTACGCCCGCGTCAGCTCTCCATTGCTCCGCACACTTTGTCATGGTTCTGACTTCCGGAGCGACGCTCTCGGTCTGGTCAGTGTCCTCCTGGTCTATTTCTGTAAACTACAGCTTGAGGCTTCAAGTGTTTGACTTTGCACAGCAGATGATATATTTAATAACGGACTTCCAGATTTTAATTTACTGATAAAAGTATATTGTTTACGTGTGTTTACAGGGATGTTCATAAACAGAAGGCTTTGGTGAAGAACGAGTCTCTGCTGACTATTTTATCTGGTGAGACACTGCAGTGTATCCTAGAGCGTAATTCAAATTAAATGGAATTAGTGTATTCTCCCATTAGTTTGTCATCAGTTCCTTTCCTGATATTGCAACTCATTGAAGGAAAACAAGGAAGCTATTTCCTTGAAACAAGATTCAGCATAAAAGAAAAACCTTTTGGGTTTTTGTGCGCAGGTGCTGCTGTCACAGTGTCTCAGTCTATGCTGACTCAGCAGGGTGTTCCAGTTGTTGGGTTGTCCAATGGCAAGTCTTACTGTTTCAGTTTGTCACTGGAGACATGGTGAGAACCTGACTGGCTGTAATCTACTCTGAACGCTAAATTCACTATTGGCAAACATTTAATACTGCCGTTGAATATTAAATTATGAATGAACGTGTTGTTTGTACGAACTTGGTTTTGTTTCCAGCATTTACAAGTGACTTTGTGTTGGTATTCTCAGGACACTGATCGCAGATACAGCAGACTCTTTGGTCCAATGTGCTGACTTCAGGAATTGCCTACCTAACCAGGATGCACCCATGTCCTCAGGGCCTCTGGCTGCCATGCAGGGCCGCAACTTCAAGTACGACACTGACATTTTAGTCTCTCTCTTAACACCAGATTTATCTACTGTAAAGAAAATTTGAATATGAAATATCTCTCTGGTGCCTGCAGTGCCGGTCGCCTGGCCTCACGCCTCTCCTCCACACCTCACCACCTTCAGCAGAGCATGACGCTGGCCTTCCTGGAGAATCAGTTAGCATCTGCTCTCACTCTGCAGTCAGCACAGGAATATCGTTACTGGCTGCTCATCTACGCGCGTTTTCTCGTCAATGAAGGTGATGATCCCTTACTCATAATATGATGCTGTTTACTAGCTCATTTCTGTGTCTAACTTTCTATTTATTGTTCGCTAGGTTCAGAGTATCGCCTCAGAGAACTCTGTAAAGAGCTTTTGGGTCCCGTCCACAAATCAGCTACTACATCGTGGGAGCCTACAACACTGGTATGAGTACATCTACTGAATAAGTGGTCAAAATATATGTGCAGGTTTTTCAAACGGCAATAGATCCAGAGAAAGTTCTCAATTCAAGCTCAAAAAGGTCTGCTTAAGGTGGTTTTATATGTTTTTAACAAGATCCCATCATCCAATGGGATGAGAACTAAATCACATTTGAATAAGTGCCCAAATTACACAGTAAGCACCAGTGCAGCTTATCTTTACAGTTTGTTGTGGAATAAATCAAATTCTGTCTTTTGTTTGTCTTCAGGGTTTGCGGAAGCGAGATCTGCTGCGTGAGGTTTTGCCGGTCGTTGGCGAGAACCTGCGATTCCAGAGACTGTTTACTGAATACCAGGACCAGCTGGAGCTGCTGCGCAATAAATAACACACAGTGCTTCGCACACACAAACTGACACGGACACGCTCGGGAATTAGTCGTCCGCAAACCAGTTCGGTTTGTCCAAGATGCCCCCAGTTCCGTTGAACTCTGACTGCTTTCCTCATCTCGTTGGGAAGCTTGTTTGGGTTGTACCAACTACGAGAACCTGAACAGTTTTCATTGCGGTTGCTCAGAAGAAGAAGTGGGTGCTACGTTTTTTTTGGGGGGGGGGGTGGCGGGTTATGGACAAATGTTTTGTTCCCTGTCCTATGCACCTCTCCTCTGCACTCTGTTAGAAATGTGGCAAGTTTGTTTGCTGCTTTGTGCAGGAATGGAAGCCACACGTCCTGTTAAATCACTGATGAAGAGCAGAGGTGAAGAGCTCATCCGAGAACAATCTGACTGAGATCTGAAGGAGCAATATGCTTGTACCAAAGTCACGCCCTTATCTGCAGAAGCGTCTTCGCGCTTATGTCCATACTTTGCAGGAGATGAGGGAACGCACCAGAAAGCTCACTCAGTTTTTAAAGACCTAACAGCACTACCCCCCCCCCCCCCCCCAAAAAAGGCAAAATTTAGGTTAATTTGATATTTAATTTAATTTGCAGGATCAATATTTGGAAACAGTCTGGAGGAAGCAGTGATATTAAATCAGTGGTGGCTAATTTAGCCTGCTAAAGAGTTTTCATGTAAGTTGTACAGCACTTAGAGCTGCTTGGGAAGCTATTTTTATTGTAATTTAAATTACAAAAGGACAGATCATGTGATATACAGTCTGATTCCCATCTCAGTGTAATTTTTCTCTTTCAGTGGTTTTAAACCACTGAAGGGAGTTCTAGTAATCGGCTCAAATAAAATGTTTGAAACAATTTGGCCAAGCGGGAAGTGTCCAGAGTGTGCAGTCATGCTTGTGCGATGACATTCTATTTATTCTCTGATTTTTCTGTCGTCTCCCTGAGTGTCTGCAGGATGTGCAGCAAGAAAAACTGATAAAACGTAGCAGCGTCACAATGCCCACCCCCACTCTAAATGGCCTAATTTTCCTTGAGTTCCTTGATATGCCCCATTATGGACCCAGGTCAAATCAAAGAATACATTTTTTTAAAAATTTACTCCAAAATTAAATTTTCTTCCTGAGGTTTATACATATGTTTATTTTTCTAAAAAACTCATTTTTGGTGGTGCTACTGTCATAAATTTACCAGCACTCCCAGTGATGAAACAGACTAACATTTGGTAGCACTTGCACATTTTGGAGTTGCCGTTTTATACTGGAAATAAAAGAGAACCTCTCTTAATTTGCTTCCTTAATGAAAAGGTATGTCTCAAATCTCAGATATTTGATCTGAGATGTGCGGTTAACTTGTTCCAATCAAAATTCAAGTAGATAACTGTTTTAATGTCGTGTTCTGCTGTCAGCTTTGTTTTCACCCAAAATGTTTTAATAAATTGTATCATACAGGCCTTTAATCAACCATCAACTGCTCACTAATCTGTTAACATTATCTGGTGATTATTCTTTAATTTTAAAATCATGTAATCACTTATTACTTTAGGATTTTGCTGAGTCCTCTCTGAAATAATTTAAATGTTCCTTCGGCTTCTGTCTCTTTTGTAAATAACCTGGTTTTCTTTTCTGTCCTCACCTTTGCATCCACAAATCTGCTGGGCAAAATCCACCACAAAGTTTCAGGACTTTTTGTGATCCACAGTGTAGGATTTGGTGCCGTCCTACGGTTGCAGATTACAGCCAATTGAAAAACATTCATTTTTCTGCCAGTAGATGACTTTAAATCCTACAGGCTGGATCTTCACAAGCATCACAAATCCTCTCAAAGTCCAAAGTGTGTTGTGTTTTTTTTGTTTTTTACCTTTTTTGTCCACAGCAGGTCTAATGCACTATTCTGCCAATTTATCATGTGTAAATAAATAGTGTGAGTTTAGAAAGCTGCTGTAATTCACTGCACAGACGAGTCCTGAGGAAGAGTGGAACTTTTCTTTACTAATCTGTACAGCTTTTCCTCCTATTTTGCTGTCATTTTTTTAAAGTTTGTATGATGCAAATTTAGTTTTTTCTTTTTCTATGAGACAAAGACAAAAATGAGATGAGCTGAAAGTTTGATTTTGATGAAAGGAAAATAGATGCAAAAGAGTTTGTCCAGCATGTGTATGAAAGAAAGTGTATTAAAGCAATTCATATAATGTTGTGTCATCCTAATATGTAGAAGTGAGCATGATTTCACCACTGTTGTGTTTGGGCGGTTTCACAGGGTGACTTCCTGCCAAAAGAGGCGTGACAGTCTTCTGATAACATCACCCACAAACAGCCCTCAACTAATTGTGCCTTCATGTGAGCTGAAGGATGTCTGACAGCAAATGAGGTCACATTTTCTCATTGTAGTTTTTCTACAAAAACGGAAAAATGGATAGTTGGTGTCTTGCTACCTGGATGGTGTTGAACTTTCTCTGTGTGTTTGCTTATGGTGAGTTGGCCACAAGTCTTCTGCATTGAATTGGTTTTCCTATGTTGCAACCAGAACTGCTACTGCTGCCTTACTGATTGATGTTCTCAGGGTACGTCGGGCCACGTCCATATGACCAGCTAATGTGTTATTGAATAATCTGTGTCAGGTTGACCAGGTGTACCAACTAAAGACGTTTCAAGGTGGTGTTATAGGTGTAAAACATCTCAACTCTAAATTAACCGAACGTCTGTTGGCAAGCGCGATGTCTTTTTATTTATAGGAGGACCTTAATTTCACGAATGAAAAAATTGTTTCCGTTTTGTTCGATGATTCACAATGATTCATGCTTCTTTTTTTGACGCTTTTCTCTGCGTCAGAAGTGACGGTGAGGAACACAGATCTGAAGCCCTGTGAGAAGGACAAGCAAATGTGTGTCATTGACCCTCGAGATTGTGACCCTTGGCCCCCTTCGGCTATTCAGGGTATACACGCACAGTCGCACCCATCAGTAGCTTTCAAAAAGACATTGACATTTATCACACAAATCAACCACCATGTTTAATCAGGTAACCTAAAGCCTTCTCCTGGTGCTGTTTTCTTGCAGAGAGCCTAAACATGTTCTGTTACTACCAGATAGATCAGTATTCCGTGACATGCAACTGGAGCGAGACTTTTAGGAGCCCCACAGAGCCTGAACTGTCGCTCATCTTCAGGAGGTGAAGGCATCATACAGCGGGCAGACTTTGATGCGAGCAATTTAAAGTTAATCTTTCTCCTTTTCCTTCAGTGTCAGAATAGTTTACTCCTGTCTCGGAGTATTTAGCCCACTCTCCACCCTCAGCATCACAGCCAAGATGAAAAACTCTGTGATGGACACTGAGATCTGGTCTCAGCCTCTTACCATACGTCTTCATTATGCAGGTTTGTGATGATCATCTATGCTGCAACAGTAGGTGATACCATATGCTCAAGTGTGTATCTGCTCTCAGTCAAACCTTCTCAGCCTGTATTAACTGTCCGCGGCTCCACTGCTAACTCCATCAATGTGACCTGGGATAGCACCTCTGAAGGTGATTGTCGACTTCGCTACCGAGCCAATGGTACTCAAGTGTGGACAGAGGTTTGTTCACTAACACTGCACTATCTGTCCTGAATTGTCTCCTTACATGGGTTTATGTCAAAAGGGTTATTAGATATAAGTAATCTGAGGGGAAATCCCTGGAGATACAGTGACCAGCAATAGCAGAAGCCTCTGCCAAACCCTGGGGTCTAAGTGGGAAGTTGCCTGCCTTGACTGGTTAGTGTGGAAGACTAAAATTATACCTGAAATTAACTTCCTGGATTGTTTCCAGGTGGCTGATACAGTTCCTGCAGGTGAAGAAGGTCAGATCCTGACCTACAACATCAAAGGTCTGCTGCCATTCACTGTTTACGGGGCCGCTGTAGCCTGCAGAGGAGACTCGAACATCTCGAGCGACTGGAGCTCCGAGGTCACTGTTAGGACGGCAGATATGAGTAACTAGGCCTTCTTCTTATCTGTTTCGAAATTGGCTCGTATGAAGAGTAGAACAGGTTTTGCATTGAAAGATTTGACATATTACACAGCGGGATGTAGTGAGGGTGGCAAATACCACTTTTTGTCTAGACATTTTTGTCACGAGGTGCCCAAAGTTACTGATGTCATGTTTGAATAAAGAGAAAGCTCAAATTATTGTTCTGCATCAAGCAGAGAAACATCTAAGGAGATCACAGAAACCACTAAAATTGGGTTAAGAGTGGTCCAACAATGATTAGGAACTGGAAGGATAGTTGGTAACCAGTGTCCTAGAGAAAGAAGCATGGTTGGAAATAAAATGCTGAATGATGGTGATCGCCAATTGCTTAAATGTTTGAAAACAAAACGTAGCAAAAATCGATAGTTCTTCTCTGAAAGGCATATTCCATTGGGAATTGGGCTCAAATTGTGGTTCGGAGAACACAAGACATCATTTTCATGCATGCATCGGCCACTGCAGGATCCAGACCAGCAGCACAGGAACACGAGGGCCAGGACGGCACCTATGCAAGGGCACTAGGGTGCTGGAGCCCTGGAAGCAAAAGTCTCAGGGAGGTGAGGGCCTATACCCAAGCCACGTTGGCTTTAATCTGCTTTAATTTTGCAGTTCCATCCAGGCCTGTTGAGGTTTGTTACACAGTGGAGAAAGTGGAGTCTAGTGGATCTTTTCAACTACGTCTCAGATGGCAAGTACGTAATCGTCTGTGTAAAGAGCACACTGTGTTGTGGAAGGGAAACCCTTTCAAAAGAGTTCAAAAGATTTTTCAACCCATTTTCCTCAGGACAGTAACCCCTGCAGCCCTGGAAGTCGTGTCCTTGCATATCAGGTGACCTACAAGCCAGAGGGGAAGAAGCAGCCACCTGAGATAAGGAACGTGACGGCTGTGACAGAGCTCCTGGAGGTGGAGCCGGGGAACTACAGCATCACCGTCAGAGCCTTCAACACGGCTGGTTACGGCCCTGTTGCACAACTCTACATTGACACACAAAGAGTGAACTGTAAGTCACAGTTTATTATTTTTCATTAGTTAAAATGTTATCATCATATGATTGATTAACCAGTTTGCTATAAGCTTCCACATTAGTTGTATATTAACTTCTTATTCTTCATTGATGAGACACGAATGCTTTTAGTAAACTCAAGTGACAACTCAAACACTGTCTTAACAAACACAGGAAAACATGCCTATGCACTGGCACAGGATGTTGAGTGTTTAAAATTGATAGTATCTATTCAAAAAGTGCCAATCATGGCAGTTTAACAGCTAATCATAGTTCTGTGTGAGTGTGTGCTTCCTTCCCTCAGAAAATCTCAAGAAGGAAGCAGATAAGCAGCAAGTTTATCTGATAAAGTTGCAACACAGCTGCACTTCTTCATAGTTGTTAAAACAGCAGCATTTGTACATAAAACAGTTTTATGCTGGTGATCGTTCGGTTTTGCGTTTGTAATAATTCTGTCTTCCGCAGCTCTCCCCCCGGTCAGAAACCTGTGGGTTTACAGCCACTTCCCTGCCAAGAATGCTGTTCAGGTCCACTGGCAGAATCCTTCTGGCCCTCTTGTCAGTCATTCTTACGTCCAGTGGCACCCTGAGGCTCGTCCATCCATCGACTGCTGGATCACAGTAGAAAGCTGGAACAGCTCCGCTCTCATAGAAGGTCTGTTAACAAACAGCCTTGTTTTTTTTTAAGGTGTTACTGATTGCACGTCCATAATGTATGCGCAGTGTGTTTGCAGATATTGACCCTTACACACCTTACCTGATCAGCGTGATCCCCGTCTATGGCCAGCAGTGCGGACCATCATGGTCACTGCCTGCCAGTCTGCAGCACGGAGGTCTGCAAAGGGTTTATTTCAAAGGGGGCCGTGATTTGGAACGTAGTGAAAATTGTAAAATGGAATTGATGTTTCTCAGCTTTGATGGAGGCGGTCCAAATGAAGCTGGTGGGCGTGACCAAGAAGACGGTGACAGTGGGCTGGGTGTGGCAAAGGAGATCCAAGCCAATCAGAGTGGGCGGATATCGAGTGATGCTAAGGAGAGGCTCAGAGATGCACAGTAGGTTTGCACATGTTTATTAAGAAACATGCCAGAAAAATAAAGAATAACAGATTTAAATGGTGTTTTTCAATGATGGATATATTTTTCATTCATTTATGTATGTTTTAATCTGAGAAAGTCATTTTTGTCCTGTTTATTTTCAGCCACATCTTTGTGGCCTGACCAATGGCAGCACACGTTCTCTCAACTGACGCCCAGCACTGAGTATTCCCTTGTCCTATTGGCTGATAATGTTTCCAAACACACCACTTCTGTTCAAACTAGTTTTGGTGAGTGAACTCTCTCACTGTTACCCATACTACGCAGTGCTGGATTCAACCTTTCGTAAATGAATCTTCTCTTTCAGACGAGGTTCCCGTGGTGGCTGCAGCCACCCCTCTGCTGCTGCTGGCTGTGGTTGTATTCATCTTCTTCCTCCTGTTCAGGACCGCGTGAGTCTGTGAGATCACCTTTTTTCCTCCATCTTTTTCACTCTAGGAGTTGATTGTTTTTCTATCATTTCATCAATGTGTAGATGCAAGTCATACTTCTTCCCAACTATCTCCAGCCCTTGGAGTAGTAAAATGGGCCACTGGCTGATCAACCCACCCCGACAGGTCATTTAATTCAGTTGTATTTTACAGTTGATTCTTCGAAAATTTCTGAGTGTGTGGAAACACCAATACTGGTGCAAATTTTCTTCTGTTTTATTTTTTTATATTTTCAAAAATCCCCAAAAATTACACCTTTCAACAGAAAACCTTGGACATGAAGGTCTTGGATATTGAAGATTACCGGGTTATGGATGTACTGGGAGACAAAGGCCTCATTCTGGTTGTTCCGAGGCAAGAGCGCTCCTCAAAAAAGGACCTACGAGAAGATGCCTCTCCGCTGATGCACACTATCAAACTGGACGTTTGCGTCTCTGAATTTGCCACCAAGCGCGAGAACAGTGCCAACGACGGCTTTCTACGAAGAGGAGGAGAAGAAGAAGAGGAGAACGCTCCGAACCAATTTTCAGAAGGGTTGTGTCAGGAGTGGGATTTTTCTGAAGGAATGACTAACCACAATAGTCACATGACCTGCGAGACAGAGTATATATTTGTGGAACAAATTTCACCGCCTTTGAAACAGTGAGGATGACAGGTGGAAAAGAAGAAAAGGACAACAAAAACAAGAATTATATAACTTTCTGATGATTTTATTCAATTCATCGATAAATTTGTGGTATTAATGTCAGTGACTTACAATTCAAACTACCTGTATAGTGGTTCATTTGGCATTAAAGTGCATTCTATTAAATCATCACTGCTGCTTGAAATGAATGTTAACGCCTGAGCCTTAAACTGGACTTGATATATTTAATCAGGTTTTTCTGGTTTTTGATTTGGTCTATGGTTCAAACATGAACCTCCCTGTTGTGTTGAGAAACATACACAGTTCAAATGTCCAGAGGTGGTCGGTGCTAAAGGTTGGCGTTCTTGCAGATCCAGTATCTGATCAGCTGGTGGGCGATAGTCTGACTGGGAGGCAGCATCAAGGCTGGGTTGGCTCCTCTGTGCAAGGACTCAGCGATCTAGATAAATAAATGTTTTCATGCTATTTTCATAAAGACATTCATTCATAATCATATGTGAATTTTTTTATATTCTAATGATCCAAAGCCATAGTTTTAAATTTTTCCACCTGCTTTGTTCAAAATTTAATATTTTGGGATAAAGAGAGTTACGGTGATTTGTGATGCGTGCACCTGTTGTCGTGTGAACCACCGAGCTTCCTCAATCTCATTCTGATCCACTTTGATGTTGGTCGATGTGGCGATGGCGAGGCATCCAATCATGAGGTTGGAGGGCATCGGCCAGGGTTGAGAGCAGATGTACCGAACTAGTCCAACCTTCACTCCACTCTCCTCCTCCACCTCCCTCCTCACTGCATCCTCAATGGCCTCACCTGCAGCAGAGGTGAAGCAGGTCAGGGTCCGAGTCATTAACTGTGTTTCAGGGTTTGTGAGGTTTCATTACCAGGTTCTATGAATCCAGCCAAACAGGAGAACATGCCAACGGGAAAACTCTTCTTCCTTCCCAATAAACACTGGTTTCTATCTGGGTGGACTACCAGCATGATAACAACTGGGTCTAGAAAGACACAAGGTAAAGAAATGGCTTCACTATCACAGATTAAATAATTCAGCCTTCTTTCAAATCTTCATGTAATCTAAACAGAGTTGGATTAAGAACAGGAACTCTTCAATCGAACTATTCTGATAATGACAGGACATAATAAAGCATCAGGCCAGAAGCCTCATACCAACTCGTGGATAGCAGGTGTTGTGCACACCCTTCAGGCTCCTGCACTCCGAGTTCAAGCATCTCCTCTTGTGTCCTCCCTCCTCCAGACTCGTGCCACTGCCACATGTTGAACAGAAGCTGTAGCGATCGTGCCAAACCAGCACCGATCGAGCATGCGCCACAATTCCTGGAGGAAAACCACTCAAAATGAAATCATATATGTTGAGATTCAATTTACCACAGTGAACAGAGTTGTTAAATTTACTGTTCAGATTTAAGAAAAAGCAGAAATTTGATTAAACATGGTGGAAAAGAATCTCACCAGCTTCTTCCTCGCTGAACTTCAGCAGGTTTCTGTTGGGTGACTCGGGGAAGAAACAGTTATTTTCTCTGCAGCGTTTCAGAAGTTCAGTGGCATCTTCGTCTGTCCCGACGGCAAACCAGGCAGGAGGCTCCCAGGAGCCCTCCTGTACCTGAGAGCATGAGGAAGACGGTTTCTTTTTCTCCACTCCGAGAAAGATGAGCTTGGTCTTGGGTTTCTGAATAAGGTCTTTGACTTCGTCATACCTGAACCGACACAACTTGTCGAGAACCTGGTAAAGCAACAGTTGTTATTAGTTCAGCGTGATAAATTTTTCATTTTTTTTTTAAAAACTATAAAAAAGAATAAAAGTAATTTGTAAAAAGCTTAAAGAATGTGCTGAATGAGAAAGGGTTTAGTCAGACTGCTCCAGACCATTTGACACATCTTCGGGATTCATTCAAGTGGTTGTTTTTTGGGCCTTACCACTGTCAAAAGTTGACAATTGGAACAAAATAACATATCTGCACTGTCATAATTATTCTCTGGGTCAAAATACACAGTGCAGAACCTTAAACGTTACACTAGACAAGGCAAAATCTGCTGAAATCACAATGCCAAACATAAAGAACTAGCTGAAATAGCCATCAGCTACAAACCTCTGAACTCTTGTCCTCCTCACACCTGCTGACCATCGGGTTGACGTTGGAGAAAAGCAGATAGACAGTATTTGGGTCACTTTGTTGAGCCTCTAACCAGGCCTTGTCTGTCCTCTTATCACTCTGCCGGTCCAATGTTTCTCTGGAGAAATAAAGCTCCGGCAAGACTCCACTGCAGCTGTTATCTGTCTGGGCTAGGAGGTTGGAAATGTGGCTGTGGCCCCAGAACTTGGCGATATCGTAGGCAGTCTGCAAGGAACTGTTCACTGGCAACTTGTCACAGCTTTTACAAAGAAAAAAGCAGTAAGTACATGAATAAATACACAAAAGATCCAACAGAAACAACACAATGAAAACTCATTCTAGAGCTATACTGTAACTGCTTTATCAGAGAAATGATGTATAACTGCAGGTTGGGTTGTTCAGGTTTAATCAAAAATCAAATGTGGTTGAAAGCTAAATTATAACTAGCAGGTAACAATTCAGTATTTTACACTTAGTCTTAACTGTAGTCTTGCTACAGCCTCTCTAATGATGAAAAAAGAGCTTATTCTACCCATGAGACAGCAGTGCCTCCACAACATTGTAGTGTCCATTGCGAGCAGCGAGCATCAGCGCTGTCCAGCCACTGTAACCTGTCTGGTTGATGAGTGACGGGGTATGGGTCAGCAGTATCCTCATCTGGGGTAGGTCTCCTCGGGCTGCAGCATCCAGAAACCTCTCCACCATCTCCTCCTTTGCAGTCAGCGAGAGGCTCGCCATTGTAGCAGCTGCAGAAAGTATGAGATCAATGTGACGGTCCTCTTCTTTCCTCTGAACTGCTGCAGATTCTCAAAAACTTCCCTCTGGGGGAACAATCAATTATGACTTCTCTCATCGGTTTCCTTAATGTGAGACACCTAAAAATAATCTGAATAATGACATGAACATGAAAAAAGATACAAAACACAGTATGCAACAAAGATATTTTAGGAACTGCTACAGGTAGAATTAATGGTTCTACATATATGCACCGGCATAAATCTAGACTTTAGTTCCTTTACTTTGACGTCACTCTCTGATGGGTGCAACAAGCTGTCCATCAATCATCGCGTCATTATACAACGAGCCTGAAACACATGTAACATTCCCTGCGCATTGTTACCTGAACCATAAGGATTTTCCAGATAATGGATGTTGTTTACAAGCAATAGGTGAGACTTAGGCTCGTATATAAACGGCCTGAATAACTCACATAACCAACCAATGCCTGCGGCTAGCTAGTTTAGCAACTTTATAGTCGTCACGCCTGCCTTAATTAACTTATATGAAAATACAGTTGATGAAAGTTGGTAACAACTACTAGATTGGTGCGTGTCATGTGGGTTTTGATTTTCAAATTAGGGTTAAAAAGAAGAAAGTCTAACCTTTGTCAACAAAGAACTGCTTCCGTCTGCTCGGTAAGCAGTTTGGTGTTTCGCGTTGCGTTCAAGTCAATCAGAGCAAAACCCACATATGTGCTGCCTTCAGGTACAGTCTTCTCGACACTGTTTTTCTTATTCTACAAGTAATTTTTAACTTTCTTCGCAAACAAGAGGAGAACACTGACCAATATTTAGAAGGGTTGTTTCAGCACAGGCATTTTTATGAAGAGTGACCGACCACAACAGTCACATGACCTGCAACACGGGGTATATATTTGTGGAACAAATTTCATTGTAAAACAGTGAGGATGACAGGTGCAAAAGGACAACAAAAACAAGAATTACATGTAACTTTCTGATCATTTTATTCAATTCCTCTATACATTTGTGGTATTAGTGTCAGTGACATACAATTCAAACTACCGTACCTGTATAGTGGTTCATTTGGCTAAAGTGTATTCTATTAAATCATCACTGCTGCTTGAAATTAATGTTAACATGGCATGAAGCTAACTGCTGGTCTCTCTCCAGTTACACAGTCCACCCTCGCATGTGTTATTGTTGCTGCCAGTCCAGATTTCCCCTAGGTCTGGTGCCAGTAACAACATGAAGGTTTTGGATATACTGGGAGACAAAGGCCTCATCCTGGTTGTTCCGAAGCAAGAGCACTCCTCAAAAAAGGACCTACAAGAAGACCTCTCCACTGATGCACACTATCAAACTGGACTCCGTTTGCGTCTCTGAATTCGACACCAAGCGAAAGAACAGTGTCAATAACAGCTTTCTTCGCAAAGTAGAGGATAACACTCTGAACCAATTTTCAGAAGGGTTGTGTCAGGACTGACCTTTTTCTAAAGGAATGACTAACCATAATAGTCACATGACCTGCGAGACAGAGTATATATTTGTGGAACAAATTTAATCGGCTTTGAAACAGTGAGGATGACAGGTGGAAAAGAAGAAAAGGACAACAAAAACAAGAATTATATAACTTTCTGATGATTTTATTCAATTCATCGATAAATTTGTGGTATTAATGTCAGTGACTTACAATTCAAACTACCTGTATAGTGGTTCATTTGGCATTAAAGTGCATTCTATTAAATCATCACTGCTGCTTGAAATGAATGTTAATGCCTGAGCCTTAAACTGGACTTGATATATTTAATCAGGATATTTTGGTTTTTGATTTGGTCAGTGGTTCAAACATGAACCTCCCTGTTGTGTGTTGAGAAACATACACAGTTCAAATGTCCAGAGGTGGTCGGTACGAAAGGTTGGCATTCTTGCAGATCCAGTATCTGATCAGCTTGTGGGAAATGGTCTGATTGGGAGGCAGCATCAAGGCTGGGTTGGCTCCTCTGTACAAGGACTCAGCGATCTAGATAAATAAATGTTTTCATGGTATTTTCATAAAGACGTTTACAATCACATGTGGATTTTTTTTATATTCTAATGATTCAATGCTGTAATGTTTTAAAATTTTCCACCTGCTTTGTTCATATACCAATTTTTGGCAGAGCTATGGTTTCTGGTTTCTACCTGTTGCCGTGTGAACCACCGAGCTTCCTCAATCTCATTCTGATCCACTTTGATGTTGGTCGAGATGGCGATGGCGAGGCATCCAATCATGAGGTTGGAGGGCATTGGCCAGGGTTGAGAGCAGATGTATCGAACTAGTCCAACCTTCACTCCACTCTCTGCCTCCACCTCCCTCCTCACTGCATCCTCAATGGCCTCTCCTGCAGCAGAGGTGAAGCAGGTCAGGGTCTGAGTCATTAACTGTGCTTCAGGGTTTGTGAGGTTTCATTACCAGGTTCTATGAATCCAGCCAAACAGGAGAACATGCCAACAGGATAACTCTTCTTCCTTCCTAGTAAACACTGGTTTCTACCTGGGTGGACCACCAGCATGATAACAACTGGGTCTAGAAAGACACAAGGTAAAGAAATAGCTTCACTATCACAGATTAAATAATTCAGCCGTCAGTCACATAACCTAATTTAAACCTACAGCTCAATTAAGAACAGGAACTCTTCTCAATTGAACTGTTAATGACAGGACACAATAAAGCATAAGGCCAGAAATTACATACCGATTTGTGGATAGCAGGTGTTGTACACACCCTTCAGGCTCCTGCACTTCAAGTTCAGGCATCTCCTCTTGTGTCCTCCCTCCTCCACACTCGTGCCACTACCACATATCGGACAGAAGCTGTAGCGATTATGCCAAACCAACACCGCTCGTGCATGCGCCACAATTCCTGGAGGAAAACCACTCAAAATGAAATCATATATGTTGAGATTCAATTTACCAACGTGACCAGAATAGTTGGGCTCATTGTTCAGGTTTAAGGCAAAGCACTAATGTGATTAGGACCCGGACGGGTGCAGCCCGAAATGGCAATGTGGGCCCAACTTCTTGTAGGTTCGCCACTTGCAGGAAGATCATGAAGGGAAGGTGCAAAGTGGTTTGGGTGGCAGACGTGGCAGGAGGCCCACAAAACCCAATCCTCAGGTTAAACCCCTGACTATAGAGACATGGAATGTGACCTCACTGGAGGGGAAGGAGCCTGAGCTTGTGCGGGAGGTTGAGCGGTACCGCTAGAGATAGTCTGGCTCACCTCCGCACACAGCATGGGCTCTGGAACCTAGTTTCATGAGAGGGGCTGAACTCTCCAATACTCCACTGAGTAGCACAGGGTGAGCAGCAATGGGCTGGTGTAGGCTTAGTCATAGCTCTCCAGCTCAGCCGCCATGTGTTGGAGTTCACTCCGGTGAATGAGAGGGTCTTTTCCCTGCACCTTCGGCTTGGGAACAGGTCTCTTGCTATTGTTTGTGTCTACGGGCCAAACTGCAGTACAGAGTAGCTGGACTTCTTGGAGTCCCTGGGGGCTAGCGCTCCCATAATTGTACAAGGGGACTTCAACGCCCATGTGGGCAATGAGAGTGACACCTAGAGAGGTGTGAATGGGAGGAAAGGTCTCCCCGACCTGAACACGAGTGTTATGTTATTGGACGTCTGTGTTCATCACAGTTGGTCAATAACAAACATCATGTTCA
Source organism: Takifugu rubripes (assembly GCF_901000725.2). Lineage (NCBI taxonomy): Eukaryota > Metazoa > Chordata > Actinopteri > Tetraodontiformes > Tetraodontidae > Takifugu > Takifugu rubripes. Next base: position 7,835,545 of record NC_042305.1, read on the forward strand.
TGCATAAGGGTGTCTATCGGTGCACATGGCACCCGGACACCCATGAAGTCGATGAATGACTTTGTTGTTGTCGTTTCATCTGTCCTCTGGCCGTATGTTTTGGACACTCGAGTGAAGAGACGAGCTGAGCTGTCAACTGATCACCACCAAGTGGTAAGTTGGATTCGCTAGTGGGGAAGAAGGCTTGACAGGCCTGGCAACGTATTGTGAAGGTCTCTTGGGAACATCTGACTGAACCCTCTGCCAGGGAGATCTTCTACTCCCACATCCAGAACAGCTTCATGCAGATCCCAAGGGAGGCTGGGGACATTGAGTCGGAGTGAATCATGTTCTCTGCCTCCAATGCTGATGGGGTAGTTTTGAGCTGTGGACGCAAGGTCTCTGGTGCCAGTCGTGGCGGCAGGCCCTTAACATGGTGGTGAACAATGGAAGGGATACCGTCAAGCTGAAGAAGGAGTTCTATCGGGCCATGTTGGCCCATAGACGAGACAAGATGGGGCAAGAAATGTGATTAAACATGATGGAAAAGAATCTCACCAGCTTCTTCCTCACTGAATGTCAGCAGGTCTATTTTAGGTGAAAAAGTTGTGAAGAAACAGTTCTTTCCTCTGCAACGTTTCAGAAGTTCAGTGGCATCTTCGTCTGTCCCGATGGCAAACCAGGCAGGAGGCTCCCAGGAGCCCTCCTGTACCTGAGAGCATGAGGAAGATGAATTCATCTTCTCCACTCCGAGGAAGATGAGCTTGGTCGTGGGTTTCTGAAATAGGTCTTTGACTCCGTCATACCGGAACCGACATAATTTGTTGAGAACCTGAGAAAGCAACACTTTGGTATTAGTTCAGAATGATAAACTTTTCTCTTTTTTTTGTAAAATATTACCCCCCATCAGAAAAAAGAGTTAAATTAATAAGGTTTTTAAAAAAGGGTTTAGTCGGACTGCTCCAGACCATTTGACACACCTTAGCGATTCAGTTTTTGCATGGTTGTTTTTGGGCATTTCAATTGTCAGAAGTTGACAATAGGAACAAAATAACATATCTGTACTGTCATAATTATTCTCTGGGAACAAAAACACAGTGCAGAACCTTAAACATTACACTAGACAGGGTGTAGTCTGCTGAAAACATAATGCCAAACAAGAAGAACTAGCTGAAATAGCCATCAGCTACAAACCTCTGAACTCTTGTCCTCCTCACACCTGCTGACCATCGGGTTGATGTTGGAGAAAAGCAGATAGACAGTATTTGGGTCACTTTGTTGAGCCTCTAACCAGGCCTTGTCTGTCCTCTTATCACTCTGCCGGTCCAATGTTTCTCTGCAGAAATAAAGCTCTGGCAAGACTCCACTGCATCTGTCATCTGTCTGGGCTAGGAGGTTGGAAATGTGGCTGTGGCCCCAGAACTTGGCGATATCGTAGGCAGTCTGCGAGGAACTGTTCACTGGCAACTTATCACAGCTTTTACAAAGAAAAAAGCAGAATAGCAAATACATGAATAAATACACAAAAGATCCAACAGAAACAACACAATGAAAACTCATTCTAGAGCTATACTGTAACTGCTTTATCAGAGAAATGATGTATAACTGCAGGTTGGGTTGTTCAGGTTTCATTAAAAATCAAATGTGGTTGAAAGCTAAATTATAACTAGCAGGTAACAATTCAGTATTTTACACTTAGTCTTAACTGTAGTCTTGCTACAGCCTCTCTATTGATGAAAAAAATGAGCTTATTCTACCCATGAGACAGCAGTGCCTCCACAACATTGTAGTGTCCATTGCGAGCAGCGAGCATCAGCGCTGTCCAGCCACTGTAACCTGTCTGGTTGATGAGTGACGGGGTATGGGTCAGCAGCATCCTCAGCTGGGGTAGGTCTCCTCGGACTGCAGCATCCAGAAACCTCTCCACAATCTCCTCCTTTGCACTCAGCGGGAAGCTCGCCATTGTAGCAGCTGCAGAAAGTATGAGATCAATGTGATGGTCCTCTTCTTTCCTCTGAACTGCTGCAGATTCTCAAAAACTTCCCTCTGGGGGAACAATAAATTATGACTTCTCTCATGGGTTTCCTTAATGTGAGACACCTAAAAATAAGCTGAATAACATGAATATGAAAAAAGACATAAAACACAGCATGCAACAAAGATATTTTAGGAACTACTACAGGTGGAATTAATGGTACTGCATATATCCACCAGCATTAATCTAGACTTTAGTTCCTTTTCTTTGATATCACTCTCTCTGATGGATGCAGCAAGCTGTCCATCAATCATCACGTCATTATAGAACGAGCCTAAAACAAATGTGGGACTCATTACAGGTTACAGAGATGGGGAATTTATGTTTACCAGAGGCACTAACATACAGTGTACATGAGACAGCCGTAGGCCAATATGACGTTGGTTTTTGTGACTAAAGGTAAAAACAGTCACGAAACAGTGGTCAAACACTAGATAAGTATGCTTGGTGATCAAAGGCCCCCTGGCTTTAATCCCTACAGGATCAAGTAAGTAGTTGTGGTCTTTGATCACAGCCCCCCCCCCCATGCAAGAGGAATCTCAGTGGATGCTGCAGGTCAACTAACAGAACTACCTGGCCCCGGGCCAGCTGACCCTTGCTGTCCTTCCATTCTAGGTTTGGTAGGTCACGTTGAAAGAAGGCCAGCCAGAAGTTGTCAGCAAGCACCTGGCTATACCTCTGCGGACAGGTCCCTAGGACACTCTTGGGGTTGCATATGACCTGCAGCGTAAAGGGTTGTACCATCCCGTGAGTAGCACGCGTGGTGTGAACGGGTCAGGATCGGCGGCATCCACTGAGATGTATCCAAGAGGTTTTCTCTTTGACCTTGGTGAGGAAAGTGCTCAGCAGTGGTTCCGGTACCGGGGGCTCCCTATCCCTCTGTATGTCTCTCTGGATGAACCTCAGCACTCGTGTGTCATAGGGCTGCAGTTGGATCTGATGGAACATGCCCTTGATGTCTCCCACTCACGACGACTGAGTTCTGGTGGAACCTCAGCAGGACACCGAATAGGGGTACTCTGAGCAGTAGAAGCTCGTTTAGAGACTGTCCCCGGTCGTGGAAGATGCAGTCGAAGAAGACTCTGTCCTTCCCGTTCTGGTGGACCACGTGGTGGGGTATGAACCAGAACTCTGATGATTTGCTGACCTCTTCAGGGGAGACCCTGGACACATATCCCGCGCCTTCCAGCTTCCGGATTTCAGCACAGCAGGACTCGGCTTCCAGCAGGTTCTTCACAGCTTCCACTCCATGTTGCGTGACCTGGGAAGCACTGCCTCCACCTGGGCCTCCACCTGGGCATAAAGGACCGGGTCAGAGACATGTTGATGATGGGGTGGCGTAGCGCATGACTTTGTCCACATGACGTTGTCCCTGTTTGTAGCCATCTAGAGATGAGCGCAGGCTCACTGATCTTCCTTCAAACGGGTGGCCACCTTTTCACTGAAGACCAGGGTGCCCATGTGACAGAGGCGCTCCATGTTCCCGGGAAGCTCACATGGTGACTCACCACCATGTGAGCCAGCAGACAAAGGGGAGACACACCAACTGAAAATAAGTGAACGACCACCCCCAGATCATAGTGTGGCAACATGGAATTCATGCCATGTCCACCTTAATTGCTGTGGCAGTTGCCGCTGTGGCACTATCCTTAAAAGTAGGCTGTGGTGCACCGTGGGCTCCCTTTTGTTGTCGAGCTTCCGGGTGCCCCGCCACAGCTCACCTGGTCTTCTCACCGGATCGCCGTGCGGTCGGGCTGTGCTGCTTCGTACGTGTCTGGGTCTTCTCCCTCCTTCATCAGAGTTGGGGGCCTTGGGTGTCTTACCGTCGATTCGCCTCCTGTGCATCAGCTGTTGGATAAATCAGCTGTTTAGCCACTTCGGTGGTAACACCACGGTGGCTTGGTGTGCATCTTCCTCGCCACGAACATTTTTCCTCACCTGACGGAGTAACTGTTACAGGTGCCGGCTCTGGTGCGCTTCCCTCTTGCTGCTGTTGGCCGGCTGCTGTTTTGCCATCCGCGTTCATGGTTCATCACGCATGGCTTCAACCTTGCGCTCTTCTGCATCACTCCTGTCCTCACTCTGAGAAGTATCATTGTGTGTGGCACAAGTTTCGACGTGTGTGTGTGCGTGTGCGTGTGTGTGAACTGCGCCTCTAGGAGGAATAGGATCAGTTTTTCTTGGTTTAATGTAATTTTGTTTGGGGGGATTAGGGGTTGACTTATGTTGTTTTTTCATTTATTGTGTGGGTTACTTTGCAAGTTTATTTGGGTTTGATTAATTGTTTTCTTTGTGTGTTGTGTGCGTTATTTTTGTATGTTTATTTGGGTTCCATTATTGTGTGTACGTTTCCTATTTTCTAATTAGTTGTTATCAATCCTACCCTGTGTGGGCTGGTGCTTTTAAGGACGAGTATTGTGAATTTGACTTGATTATCTGCACGTTTGAGTGTGTGTGAATGGGTGCGTGAGTGTATTTTAGTGATTACTGTTAGAGAAAATATCCGCAAATAAAATAATTAACTCTTGTACATTGGACCAGTCTCCCACCCTCATTAGTAATGACTTGTGCGCTTTAACAATCACTCTCCAGATGGAATTCCTAGGGTGGCGTTGTGGCAATAGAATCATTTATGTAGGGAGTCATATTGATTCTAAAAAATATATATATACTAAGTCTTTGGGGTGCACCACATTAGCATGCTAACGGTCCACAAGGGCAATATTTTCAAGCGCTGTCCCCAGAGAGTTCAGTACTTAAGGAAGCCTTCTGGATAGAAGGCGAAACGTCTTCACAAGAGAAGAAAAACAGTCCAGTTGACACAGAAAACTACCTTGGAAAACTATGACCTCGGTAATTGAGAATCTACAGACATAAATAGGAAATGTTATATTTAATCAGGTTTTTCTGGTTTTTGATTTGGTCAGTGGTTCGAACCTGAACCTCCCTGTTGTGTTGAGAAACATACACAGTTCAAATGTCCAGAGGTGGTCGGTACGAAAGGTTGGCGTTCTTGCAGATCCAGTATCTGATCAGCTTGTGGGCGATGGTCTGATTGGGAGGGAGCATCAAGGTTGGATTGGCTCCTCTGTGCAAAGACTCAGCAATCTAGATAAATAAATGTTTTCATGGTATTTTAATAAAGACGTTTATGATCACATGTGATTTTTTTTTAATATTCTAATGATGCAAACCTGTAATCTTTTAAATTTGTCCACTTGCTTTATTCAACAATTAACAATTTTGGACAAAGAGAGCAATGGAGATTTGTGATGCGTGCACCTGTTGCTGTGTGAACCACCGAGCTTCCTCAATCTCATTCTGATCCACTCTGATGTCGGTCGAGATGGCGATGGCGAGGCATCCAATCATGAGGTTGCAGGGCATTGGCCAGGGTTGAGAGGAGATGTACCAAACTCGTCCAACCTTCACTCCACTCTCCTCCTCCACCTCCCTCCTCACTGCATCCTCAATGGCCTCACCTGCAGCAGAGGTGAAGCAGGTCAGGGTCCGAGTCATTAACTGTGTTTCAGGGTTTGTGAGGTTTCATTACCAGGTTCTATGAATCCAACCAAACAGGAGAACATGCCAACAGGAAAGCTCTTCTTCCTTCCCAGTAAACACTGGTTTCTATCTGGGTGGACTACCAGCATGACCACAACTGGGTCTAGAAAGACATAAGGTGAAAAAATAGCTTCACTACCACAGATTAAATAATTCAGTCTTCATTCACATCTTCATGTAATCTAAACCTAGAACTGGATTAAGAACAGGAACTCTTCTCAATTGAACTGTTCTGTTAACAACAGGACATAATGAAGCAAAGGGCCAGAAGCCTCATACCGATTCGTGGATTGCAGGTGTTGTACCCATCTTTCAGGCTCCTGCACTCCGAGTTTAGGCATCTCCTCTTGTGTCCTCCCTCCTCCAGACTCGTGCCACTGCCACATGTTGGACAGAAGCTGTAGCGATCGTGCCAAACCAGCACCGATCGAGCATGCGCCACAATTCCTGGAGGAAAACCACTCAAAATGAAATCATATATGTTGAGATTCAATTTACCACAGTGAACAGAGTTGTTAAATTTACTGTTCAGATTTAAGAAAAAGAAGAAATTTGATTAAACATGGTCACCAGCTTCTTCCTCGCTGTACTTCAGCAGGTTTCTGTTGGTTGACTTGGGGAAGAAACAGTTATTTTCTCTGCAGCGTTTCAGAAGTTCAGTGGCATCTTCGTCTGTCCCGACGGCAAACCAGGCAGGAGGCTCCCAGGAGCCCTCCTGTACCTGAGAGCATGAGGAAGGCGGTTTCTTTTTCTCCACTCCGAGAAAGATGAGCTTGGTCTTGGGTTTCTGAATAAGGTCTTTGACTCCGTCATACCTGAACCGACACAACTTGTTGGGAACCTGATAGAGCAACAGTTGTTATCAGTTCAGCATGATAAACTTTTAATTGTTTTATGTAAATTTGTTTTATGTAAACAAAATAAAAGTAAAATTAATTTGTAAAAAGCTTAAAGAATATGCTGAATGAGAAAGGGTTTAGTCAGACTGCTCCAGATCATTTGACATGCCTTAGCGATTCAGTTTTTTCATGGTTGTTTTTGGGCATTGCCACTGTCAAAAGTTGACAATTGGAACAAAATAATGTATATGTTCGGTCATAATTGTTCTCTGGGCACAAATACACAGTGCAGAGCCTTAAACGTTACACTAGACAGGGCGCAGTCTGAAATCACAATGCCAAACAAGAAGAACTAGTTTAACTAGCCATCAACTACAAACCTCTGAACTCTTGTCCAACTCACACCTGCTGACCATCGGGTTGACATTGGAGAAAAGCAGATAGACGGTATTTGGGTCACTTTGTTGAGCCTCTAACCAGGTCTTGTCTGTCCTCTTATCACTCTGTCGGTCCAATGTTTCTCTGCAGAAATAAAGCTCCGGCAAGACTCCACTGCAGCTGTTATCTGCCTTGGCTAGGAGGTTGGAAATGTGGCTGTGGCCCCAGAACTTGGCGATATCGTAGGCAGTCTGCGAGGAACTGTTCACTGGCAACTTGTCAAAGCTTTTACAAAGAAAAAGCAGTACCGTAAGTACATGAATAAATATCCAAAGATCCAACAGAAACAACACAATGAAAACTCATTCTAGAGCTATACTGTAACTGCTTTATCAGAGAAATGATGTATAACTGCAGGTTGAATTGTTCAGGTTTCATCAAATATCAAATGTGGTTGAAAGCCAAATTATAAATAGCAGATGACAATTCAGTATTTTACATTTAGTCTTAACTGTAGTCTTGCTACAGTTTTTGTTGATGCAAAAAAAATGAGCTTATTGTACCTTTGAGAGAGCAGCGCCTCCACAACATTGTAGTGTCCATTGCGAGCAGCGAGCATCAGCGCTGTCCAGCCACTGTAACCTGTCTGGTTGATGAGTGACAGGATATGGGTCAGCAGTATCCTCATCTGGGGTAGGTCTCCTCGGGCTGCAGCAATGAGAAATCTCTCCATCATCTGCTCCTTTGCAGTCAGCGGGAGGCTTGCCATTGTAGCAGCTGCAGAAAGTATAAGACTAATGTGATGGTCCTCTTCTTTCCTCTGAACTGGTTACCAGAGGCACTAACATACAGTGTACATGAGACAGCCTTAGGCCAATATGACGTTGGTTTTTGTGACTAAAGGTAAAAGCAGTCACGAAACAGTGGTCAAACACTAGATAAGTATGCTTGGCGATCAAAGGCCCCCTGGCTTTAATCCCTACAGGATCAAGTAAGTAGTTGTGGTCTTTGATCTCAGCCCCCCATGCAAGCGGAATCTCAGTGGATGCTGCGGATCAACTAGCAGAACCACCAGGCCCCGGGCCAGCTGACCCTCACTGTCCCGCCATTTGGACTGACCTTCCAGATTTGGTAGGTCACGTTGGATGAAGGTCAGCCAGAAGTTGTCAGCAAGCACCTGGCTATACCTCTGCGGACAGGTCCCTAGGACACTGTTGGGGTTGCATATGACCTGCAGCGTAAAGGGTTGTACCATCCTGTGAGTAGCACGCGTGGTGTGAACGGGTCAGGATCGGCGGCATCCACTGAGATGTATCCAAGAGGTTTACCATTCAGTATCTCTTTGACTTTGGTGAGGAAGGTGCTCAGCAGTGGTTCCGGTACCGGGGGCTCCCTATTCCTCTGCATGTCTCAACAGATAAACCTCAGCTCTCGTAGTTCTGCAGTCGGATCTGAGTGCTGGCAGAACCTCAGCAGAACACCAAGTAGGGGTACTCTGAGCAGTAAAAGTTCATTCAGAGACTGCCCCCGGTAGCGGAAGGTGCAGTCAAAGAATACTCTGTCCTTCCCATTCTGGTGGACCACGTGGTGGGGTATGAACCAGGACTCTGACGATTCACTGGATCCTGAAATGTTAGCAAATTATAAGCCAATATCCATCCTTCCTTTTATCTCTAAAATTCTTGAGAAGGTCGTGGTGACTCAGTTACTGGAGTAACTGCAGAGAAACAGCCTGTTTGAGTTGTTTCAGTCAAGCTTTAGAGCTCACCACAGCAAAGAAACAGCACTTAATAAAGTTACTAATGATCTTCTTATAGCTTCAGATCATGGGCTGGTTTCTATGCTGGTTCTGCTGGATCTCAGTGCTGCTTTTGATACAGTTGATCACAGCATCCTGTTACATAGACTGGAACATATGATTGGGATTAAAGGGACAGCACTACACTGGTTTTGATTGTATTTATCAGATAGATACCAGTTTGCTCATGCCCATGGCATTCCACAAGGTTCTGTACTTGGACCAATCCTTTTCACCTTGTACATGCTTCCCTTAGGAAACATTATTCAGCAGCATGGAATAGATTTTCATTGTTATGCTGATGACATTCAGCTATATCTATCCATGAAACCAGAAGAGACAGAGCAGTTAGTGAAGCTTCAGACCTGTCTTAAAGTAATAAAGTCCGGGATGTCTTCAAATTTTCTTCTCCTTAATACAGGAAAAACTGAGGTCATGTTGTTTGGTCCTGAACCTCTCAGGGATAGATTAGATCACATTATCACTAGATGGTATCTCCATAGCATTTAGTCTCTCTGTGAAGAATCTTGGAGTAACTTTTGACCAAAATCTTGTCCTTTAACTCACACATCAAAATAGTCTCTAGAAGTGCCTTTTTTCACCTGAGAAACATCGCAAAGATCAGGAAACTACTGACGCGGCATGATGCTGAAAAGTTAGTCCATGCATTTGTTACTTCCAGGCTGGACTATTGTAATTCTTTATTATCAGGGTGTCCAAACAACTCTTTCAGAAGTCTCCAGGTGATCCAAAATGCGGAAGCTAGAGTTCTGACAGGTATTGACAAAAGAGATCACATAACTCCTGTACTGGCATCTCTTCATTGGCCCATTAAATTTAGAATGATTTTTAAAAATTCTTCTTCTGACCTACCAGGTCCTCAGAGGCTTAGCTCCATCCTACCTGGAGGAGCTAGTGACACCTTATCATCCCAAGAGACCGCTCCGCTCTCAGAATGTTGGCTTACTTGTGATCCCCAGAGTCTCTAGGGGTAGAATGGGAGGCCAAGCATTTAGCTACCCGGCCCCCCTGCTATGGAACCAGCTCCCTGTCCAGGTACGGGAGGCTGACTCCATCTCTACTTTTAAGATTAATCTTAAAACCTAGCTCTTTGAAAAATCTTATTATCACTAATTCTGTAGTTCCAGTCATTAACCTAATTATTAGGTTAACATCTTAGTTATGCTGCTATAGGCCTAGGCTGCCAGGGTAGAAACATGATCACCTGTTAGGCCTCTGTCACCCCACTGGGTCATGGTTTCCTCTCCTCTCCTCTCCTCTCCTCTCCTCTCCTCTCCTCTCCTCTCCTCTCCTCTCCTCTCCTCTCCAATTAGATCAGTGATGTTATTTCTTGTGTACCGTAGTTTTTCTGCTCCCCCTGTATTCATCTACAGGTATCGCCGCCTTCATAGTTGTATGCTGATCTACTGACCACCGACCCCACTGACCCACTCAACTCAACTCTACCGGCAATTTATTTTAATTAATATAACTTATTTCTATGTTTTCTACCTATTCTCTCCTCTACCTGTCCTCCCCCCCTTCTCCTCTCTCTACCCAGCCAGCCATCAGCAAGAGGGTCCAGATGAACCTGGTCCTGCTCAAGGTTTCTTAAAGGGCAGTTTTTCCTTGCCACTGTTGTTTGTTAGGGGTCAGGCCCTGGGATTCTGTAAAGCGCCTAGAAACAATTTTGATTGTAACAGATGCTATATAAATAAAGATTGTTTGATTGGTTTATTGATAGATTGATTGGAGTACTGCAGCGACATTCATGTCCCTGGGACGCTGTCTTTCCAAGTGCTCCTGGCTTGAGAGCCAAAGCCAATCAGCTGGTCATCTTCCAATGAGGCGGCTTTGATTTCCAAATTAGGGTTAAAAAGAAGAAAGTCTGACCTTCCATCTGAACAGTAAGCAGTTTGGTGTTTGGTGTTGCATTCAAGTCCACCAGAACAAAAGAAACAGCTGCGGTGTCTTCAGGTACAGCCTTCTCAACAGTCTTTCTTAATTTTCATGTTTCCATTGACACAAATGCAACGTCTTCTCATTCTGCTTTCATTTCATTTCCAGAAACAGAAACATGGTTTTGTTAATACTTTAATAAAACCTTTTCAAAATAATGTCTGTGTAGATTCTCAGTCATCCAGGTCATAGTTATCCAAGGTTGTTTTCTGTGTCAACTGGACTGTTTTTCTTCTCTTTTGAAGACGTTTCGCCTTCTATCCAGAATGCTTCTTCAGTTCTGATTTTCTTCAGAACTGAAGAAGCATTATTTTCAAAATGTTACAAGCAATACAAATTTCATGAAAACATCTCATCATTTCACAACAAACATTTTGCAATCTTCATTTTGTCATATAAATACATAAAGTCAGACAAAATAAGTTAATAATTTGATTTACTCTTATTTATGCATACAAAAAATGACAGACTATATAAAATGGAAGTGTTAACAAAGTTAAAAAATAAGATTTTTTTAATTAGTTCGGTCCAAAATTGTGACCATAGGCTGTTTGTGCTGGGGCTGTAATGCTTTAATAAACATTGGCACTATATGTGTGAGCGCTGCATATTTGTGAGTGTGTGTTACGAGTAGAAGGTGAGGACACTCTGGTGGTTCCCTCGGACCAGCAGCAGAGGAGGGACGTCTCTGGACAGCGTTTCCAGCCAGCACATATAAAGAGCACTGGACACTGTGCCCTTCCTGGCCAATGGCATACTCCTAGACACAGACAGAAAGGTAGACAGAATTTACTTGTACATGTGATCCATCAATACAACATTTTTCTTGACATTTAATAAATGAAGCACTTCTAAATGCACAGTAGACTCTCACTTTTATTAAAGTATAGTACGGTATATTTTAGTTTACTTGGGCACAACTGACTCAGCAAGTATGAGTATAAGTTTAAAAAGCCATAACCTCCACAACTGTTGTTGCCTTCTTGATTCTTCAGTAATATTAATATAATGACCCAGTTCAAACATTAGTGTAACAGTGTGTTATTAACATTTTTTTTAATGAGTAGGTTTGTCCTAAAGAGAACCAAGCCTACAAATTCTGATAGCATTCTCCTTAATGCCTCTAAACTGAAATATGATGATGAGCCAGAATATAAAATAAAGAAATCAAATCAAATATAGAACCTGAAGTTCTTACATGACAATAAGTTTTGCTGTGCTGGAATGTTCCTTCAGCAGCTCGTTCAGCCTGATCTGTCGGTTGGTCTGAAAGATCACACACAGTTTGTTCCTGTTAACGTTCCTTTTGGTGTGTAATTCTACCATATCAGCGGTAGATTGGTCAGAGATAAGCAGACCTTGGCCTTGTAGAGCTCCAGCTCATTATCAGTGATTCTCCAGGGCTCCTGGGCCTTCAGCCTCTCTGCGGCCTCCTGCTCCATATCGTCCTCCTTCAGCCTGTATGGCTCAATCAGCTCTTTAAATGTCAGCTTACTTTGAAAAGACAAAGCAAATTCTAATGCAATAATATGCTGAAAACTGACAGCAAACCAACGCCACTGCGGTCATAGAGGTCATTACTTGTGTTTCTTGGGTTTGGTGTTGATGTCTCCAAGGACGATGATGTCTGAGAAGTCAATCCTGAACCGGCTGAGCAGTGTGGCCATCCTGGATTGAAGGATGCGCACAGATGCATAGGCTATTCTTAGAATATAGGTTCACCTGTTATAGAGAACCACAACAGGTGATACAACTCACGCTCGACGGTCGTGATCGATCCGGTTGATTTTGCCGCCAATGAAGACGCGGATCCGACAGTCACCCCACTTGCCTCTGTTAGTGAGCAGGAAGGGAATGAGCAGAGTCAGACCTGCAATCACAAACATGCTTGATTAGTTCTTGATTAGGTCTTGCGCGGATGTTGATGTCGAGTCTGAGTATTTCATGAAAACCAACCCCCATCATCAAACAACCACCAGACGTCGATGGTTCCTTTGCCTTGTTTCTTCTTGAACTGCTGGCTGCTCTCCAGCAGACGCTGGTCAGTCTGACTGAGAGGAGACTTGGACTCTGTAAATCACATCATATGACACAACATAAGGGCCAATAAACTCTATAACGTGACGTCTCCTCTTCTTCTTTGTATCAGACAGAGGAGCTCTGGGTTTCACCTCTGATGTTAAGCAGGCTGCTCTGGTTGCTGGTGGTTTTTGAAGGACTAGAGTCCGAGTCGGAGTCCTTAGCTAGACTGACCGAAATCACAACTTCCTTACTGCTAGTTAGCGGCTTCTCCTGGGATGACATCAGATCATCTGGGAGGGACAAAAGAGGAGATGGACACATTATTCTATAGCAGTCCATGTCGAAGCTCTTGTAAATACAGTTAAAGGCAGGTGTACCTTGTCCCTGAATGTGAGAGATGTCCAGCCCGTCCTTCAGTCGTAGGATCACAACCCCAAACTGCAGATCAAAGGCATCGCTGGAAGACAGGACATTTTGTTACCCTTAACCTTAACCATGTTTGATTCGTTGACCAATAACTTCAGGTCTTACTGTATAGTGTTGATGTAAATCTCTACATGTCTCATGTCTCCATCACTCCAGTTGTTCTTAAATCCCATGACCAACGTGTTCGGCTTTAGACGACCCAAACCGACAGCCTGAAGGTAATGAAACAGAGAACAGGACTTAAATTCAGCCTAATTCAGCTTTTCAGACAACTTTTCTGTTTGAAACAGGAGAGTTAGCAGTTAGCAATAGTTTAGGCTTTGATTTTAGCACTTCATGTTTTATTTTGGCAGTTTGTGTCATGTCCCAAAGCAGTTCTCACCTTTGCATTTACCATAACATTTTAGATTCTATTCCCCCTTCTCTGACTGATCCTTTGGATGCTGAACTTTACTTGGAGCATTTTTACTACATTTCCCCCAGTTCTCTGCTTTGCATTAGAGAGGCACATTAAAATGGTCAAATCCTTCAGCCGTCACTTAGATTCATGCATAATGAATTAAACGTAAGTACTGCACTCAGCTTTCATTTAAGTCTTTCTTCACCATTTCATGTGTCTTTAATGTGCTCAATCTATATGGATTAATATAATAGATAATTTATTTATCTGATTTGGATTCCCAAAGCAGGTTTAAACAATGAGTGTACAATCAATTGACATTAAGTATTTTTACATGGAATATTTTGTATTATATAGACGTTGTTCCTACCTGCAGAAGGAACTGTGTCCCATGTCTCAGATTGTCAGCGAAAACTGTAGAGTAGAAGGCTTTCATGCGTTTTTTATTCAGCCAGTTCTGACAGCGGGCGCGATCCTGGTACAGCTCCTTAAAGTTTGGCCGTCGGGACACCTGAACAGAGATACGGGAGGTGACTGGAGAAGACAGAGGACCGGAACACTCAAATGGAGTTAATCAGGATGAAATGTTTGGTAAAGCTCCTGTACGTACAGTCCTGACATGACCACAGACCATCAGGCCGACGTTCTTGGTGAAAGAATGAACCAGCTGAAGCAAAGCTGGCCGAGAGTTTGGATATCCGGTCAGAACCAAACACTGAGGCCTGTAAATGATGCTCACCTTCATATTCACAGTTGTATCAATATCATCTGAGTGATTGTTGTTACTTTCATCCACACCTGAAGTTCTTCACATGGTCCTCGACACCAGTGAGGTTCAGGCAGTGAGTCAAGGCTTGGTTGTAGATCAGAGCCTGTGTGGATGAACCCCAGTTCACATCTGCACAGGATCAGAAAAAACAGATTGGTGATGCTGATTTTGGACGATGGTCTTTAAATGACTTCAATTTCAGATGGATTTCAGACGCTGGTGTGAAAATAAAGATGTGCGAGGTCAACACCGGCAGCACGTCGTGGTCGGTAGTAGAACTGCTCATTTGCTTCAAACTGGGTTTACCAATGCTCTTTTTCTTGTTGGCATGATTTCAGCTTTAGTTGTTTGACTTGTTTTTATGATCAAAGTATTATTCGTACATTAATTTTCTTTTGTATTTACCAGGCTTCTTATAGCAGACGTAAATATAAAGGGCGAGGACGATGAGCAGAGTGACCAGAGCGGCCCACCAGTTGATGACAAACATGACCACGCAGCACAGGATCGCCCCCGCAAGTGACACCCACATGTTGTAGTACTTGAAGCTTGGGCGCCACCCTGTGGCGACAGATGATGCGGACGTGAAAGGAGATGTAGCAGCAGGACAACGAAAAGGTGCAATAAATATTAACATTGACATGTTTGCTTAATTTACCCGGAGAGTTGGCTAAGGACGCGTGGAAGACGGAGAAATTTATCAGAGCATAAGAGGCCAGAAAAAAGTTGGAGATGATGGGTGCGATGATGTTCAATTCAGCTGAAAGACAGCATTGAGAGAGCATCAGCATTAAACCATTAAAATCCAAAAGATTGTGTTTGGATGGAACAGAGCCTACCAATCAGAATGAAAGCGAGGCCGATGCAGAAGGTCAGGACGTAAGCACGGAGAGGTTCATTGTTCTTTCCATAACCCTTTGCAAACACACCTAGTCCTGGATAGATGTTATCCTTACACAGAGCCTGGGATAACGGCAACATACGACACTTGGTTTTCTCTTGAAAGGTTTTTGTTGTGGATAAAATAATAGTGACAGTGTTGCTTCCTGCTAATATATATTTTTTGAAAATGTGGCTGGATTATCTGACCTGGAAGACTTTGGGTGCACTGACCAGCGACGCCAGTGCGGAGGACAGAGTGGCGGAAAAAATCCCTGCAGAAATCAGAGGTGCGAAGCCTGACACCAAACTCATCACCTGCGCGACAAACAAATTCACAAGCAAGTATCTTTACACATGTGCCTAATCCTTCAGAAAAGCTGTGCAGCGACTCAACCAGTAGGACATCTCATCAAGAGTGCAACAATGTCAAGGTTCCCACAACACTGTCATCATAAGCAACAGTCAGCCCAAAGCTGCAGCTCAGGACAGTGCTTCCTGATCTTCTTCTAACAGCATTCAGTACCTACCAGCATTACAGGACATCTGTCAGCATGTAAACGGATCAGAAACACACCGATGTCAAATTCATGCATCTCATCTGTGTGTCTCAGACACACAAACGAAATCATAGAGAAGCAAAATATAAACAAGAATCATGATAAAACAACGTGTGTGTGTTTGTGTGTGTGTGTGTGTTTGTGTGTGTGTGTGTGTGTGTGCGTGTAGGTGGATCCTGTCAATGCTTTCATTCAGCTCTCAGCCAAAGAACCTTGTGACTCTAAACAACAGTCAGTATTATCATAGCTACACTTTGTTTGGGAACAGCTCTCTCTCTCTCTCTCTCTCTCTCTCTCTCTCTCTCTCTCTCTCTCTCTCTCTCTCTCTCTCTCTCTCACACACACACACACACACAGATTTAAAAAATAATCCCGATTACAGCAACAGGAAATGATACAGAACAAAATTGACTTAAAGATTTGTGGTTCATATGCAAATAGTTTCTATTGAATGTTTGAGCATGAGCGCTGCTAATTTACCTGGAAGTTGTTCATCAGGCCGTACTGACAGCCCCCCTCTTTGCAGATGGAGAAGTCGTACCCGAGCATGCAGGCAGCGTCGGTGCAGTTCACTGTGTCGCTCACCGTGTCGTTGTGGTCTCCTGTGGCATCTCTGACCATGCAGGAGCCTGAGGCAGAAGATCAGAACAACCACAGGTAAGGCTGGTCCACAGGTCTGAGAATGTAAATCAATTTAAATCTAATCAAATTTAGTGCTGCCTGCACATTGATTTATCTCCCATTTTATCAAAATTAGTTATATATTACCTGCAGATATGGCAACAAACACATAAGTGATGCCTGTGATGACGATGGCCAGCAGAGTACCTTTCGGTATTGCTGACTGAGGGTCCTGGAGACAAGAACAGGTTCAGGTTTAGTTGCTGCCCAGCTCAGTTGCTCAGAGGCAACTGCCTCATTCTAATCCCTCCTGACATAAAAAGTAATGTGCACGACATCAAACTTACGCTGAGGTCTCCAGAGATGTTAGCTCCAGCCAGGATCCCCGTGGCTGCGGGGAAGAAGATGGCAAATACAGAGAAGAACGTCTCGTCGTCTCTAAAATCCGGACCCAGGTTCTCTACAAAAATGGAAGCTGGAGACGGATAATTTTAGGTCGCTGATTTAAATTTCTCAGTATATCACAGAACAAACAAGTTTGTGGGGGAAAATAGTGACTTACTGTGGTAACCAAAGAATCCTTTGGGTTCTTTGCTTTCTATAGACAGGAAACTTCCTATGAAATAGTTAACAATGGCCGCCAGAAGGATGACCAGAAGTACAATCTGAGCCTGAGGAAGAGAGGGAAGGGAAGAAGTCTGTTGGTAGTGCCAATAGAGAGTCACCACTAAATGGTCTATGGATGTTTTCCTGATATAAATGGGGACATCTCGACCAATATCTTGGCTATTACTCGATCCTCCAGCCACAACTTTCTGAATGTGTTGCTCAATAGGACATACTTTGGCTTCCCATTCCATCCCAGCCACAGAGATTCCCAGCAAGAGGATGATGGTCAGAGTCCCGACGATGCGAATGTCGTTTAGTTCATCGGTCATCAGGGCGTCAACATTCTGCAGCCAGCAGGCAAGGCAGAAGCAAGTTTATCACAGCGGCAGGGATGGACTCATGGACGAACAGTCAATCTATGTCTCACGTTAAGCATCTCGACAACCGTCTCCGCGAAGCCCACGACGTACATGGCGACGGCCACAGCATTTGCAAAGGCGAAGATAAGTCCGATGGAGCCTCCGAACTCCGGCCCCAGACTCCTGGAGATCAAATAATACGCTCCTCCTGCGACACACAAGTGTGATCACTTTCTTTCATAATGCATCAGGCAACATGTGAACATTCATGGTCTCACCTCCGCGCACGAAGCCATTGGTTGCTATGGCAGATGTGGAGAGGCCGGTGATGGTAGTGACCACCGTGGCCATCAGAATGATGGCAATGGTTAGTCCTAGCACACACACAGAGGAAACAAACAAGCAAACCCATGAGAGGTGCATTTAAAAAGCGTCGTATGTGATTTAGAAGACATAAGATCTGTCCTCATAGGGGAGAACTGCTGACTTGCTGTGTGTTTACTCTGATAACGATTCGGTAGAGTAAAATGTGTCACAGAGCGGAGTTATATCAGGACACACACTAGGTGCTGGATTTATCGGACAGACAAATCGTGTCTTGCGTATTCAGAATTTCAGATGATTATATTGTTATTACTAAGAAATGAGGACTGTGGATGCAGATTTGTTTGTACTGACCTATTCCAGCCTGTCCCACAATCCAGGACATTCGGATAAAGAGCATCACACCCCAGATATTCAACATGCAGCGGATCTATAACACAGTTTGTAATGTTCAGCCTTTGACACAGAGTCTCGCTTTTTCATTCAGAGGAGCGTCTCACGTACCAGGACCCCTTTGACCCAACCAAACTTCACAGTTCCACCTTTCCTCTCCTTCGCCGCCAAGGCCGCCGCTTCCTCTGCTGCTGACGGCTCCTCGCCGTTAGCCAGTCCGTCCTCAAACGGTTCCTGAAAATCAATCGCAACATAGATGGAAACACAGTTTAAGTGTGGTTGAACTGAATATCAGATGTTCTCATAGACGTCTGCAGCTTCCGGTGCCTCCACTGTTCTGTGGGCCCTGGAGTGTGAGGAGGTTCCCAGACCCCAGCTTTGCCCTGATCAGATGGTGAAAGAGACATCCGTTTATTGAGTTAATTTATGTTTTAGATATTGCTTGTGCTTGTTCGAGTAGATACGTGGATATTGGGAAATTCTCGGGAAGTCTCAGAGAGCCCAAAGCGTCTTCTGACGTCATTCACACCACGTCAGCTGTGCACCAGCAGACAATGTAGGTCTATGTTACCTTGTTGTAACAGAGGAGTGGGAGCACGACAGGGGACAACTGCAGGGGCATGAAAGGCAGCATTGTGCGCGTGTGCGCGTGCGCGCGTGAGCCTCTATCTTATGATGTCATGAGCCCACTCAGGGTCAGAAAGTAGAACTGTATATTACTGTCAAGCATAATTACTGTTGCTATGTTTTGTTCAGATAAATATTTTAAAAATGCATTCAAAGAACTAAAAGATTCTCGAGACACTTTTATCCAAACCTATCCAAACCTATTACCATCCAGTTTAGCCCGAGACGGTGTGTGTTGTAAGCTTAAATACATTTAGGTTATAGTAGCTGTTATAAACTACATTTCTAAATTGACGCTTAATCGTGCAGCAACATTCTAAAATGTTGTATTAAGCTTTTCTAGTTGGTGTAGTTTTTTTTTTTTTTTTACTTTACTTTGTCAAGTTCATCGTGGAGCTCCGATAGCGACGGTCGGCTCAGCTTCTCCCCGAAGGACGCAGCCGTCTGCCGGTAAAAGTCGATGTTGGGCACCGCATCTATGGTGTTGTGTCCAAACGTCCTCATGTAGTAGGTGTTGGAGTGGTCGGAGATGTGCGTGTGTCCTGTGCCCGTCGAGTGCAGACTGACTGAGTCGCTCCTCGCCGTGTCCGGCTCATGGGACACATCAGGCGGCAGACCGATGTCCATCGCGCTTCCCAGCGCGCCCGGATCACTAAAGCCCACCAGCCTGAAGCGACCTTTGGATTCCTCAGAGGGCTTGAATCCGTCTGTAGGGCCCGGAACAGGGGGAGAACCAGGAGCCTGTTCAGGGATGGAAGTGGGCTCTGCGGAGGAGGCTTCTGACACCACATCCACCTGGAAGCGGCTTCCGTCGCTCCTCTGCGATTCATTCTGCCCCGACATGTTTCAGCGCTTCCGCAGAGACCACCTGCCACCGAACTGTTACACCTGTTACCACCTGCTCCGAGAACACGGGGACGTCCTGACAGCAGAGTGGATCATTGAGTGCCAAGCAGCCGGTGCGCACACAGGCAGAAAGACTCCTTTCAACAGCTTCTGCTTAGGTCCTCATCAGTGCCCAAAGCATCCGAATGCGAGGTCCTGTATGCGATGTGCAAATCTTTCTCCCTTTGACTACATCTGTCTATCTCCATCTGTCCATCCCTCCGCGAGTTGGCGAACGCGCCGTCCCCTCAGATGGTGACTCAAAAGGTTTATTGTCACAACCTTCTTTCTCTCCTTCTCCTCTCTCTCTCTCTCTCTCTCTCTGTCTGTCTCTCTGTCTCTCTGTCTCTCTCTGTCTCTCTGTCTCTGTCTCTCTCTCTCTCTCTCTCTCTCGCTCTCTCACACACACACACACACACACACACACACACACACACACACACACACACAGCGGATAGGAAGAACAAAACCGACCGGCTGGTGTCAATTACGCACCGATCTCTGGCCTGCGTCCTGGCACATCCAAGGCACGTGTTCGTGAGATGACGAGAAATTAAAGAACATCTTTCAAAAAGAAGAAAAGATGATGAGCTTAATTTCATTCTGAGAACAGCATAAGTCCATTAACAACCGTTTTAGAAAACGTTGATTTTGTTTTTTCCCCCAATTCAACCCACAAAACTCATAATCGGAACATTTTTTTTCGAAAATGCCTGAAATACACAAAAATATTCTACACAGAGACGTTAACGTGTGTGTTTGCGTGTGCCTGGGAACATAAAACAAAGACATTTGTCTTCATTGTTGGTGACGCTCTGAGACATCCACGCACGGACTAGACTGACGTGCAGCGTGAGTCGTGCGCGTCCGGGCTCTTGTGTGAAACAGATTAGCATACAGTGAAGAACAGCTGCTTTCATGCCAGAGCACTTGATGCTGAAGCCCATCAGTGAACGATACACACACGTAGTTTTGACACCTTTATTTTTTTGTAATGCACTTTGTTTTTGTGTATTTCAATACTAAATCTCACTCCTAATTGTGACTCAGTTGTAAGTTTTAATTTATAAATAAATAATACTTTTAATGAAAGTAAATAAAACAGAACAAGAGAGGATATTCCAGATGAGTGACATTTCAGACTACATCGACATATTTCATTTGCAGCTGAGCAGCTGATCCTCTGTCCTTTGTTGTGGCGCCGGTGATGTTACCATTGAAAATAGTGACGCCCTGTGGTTATATTTGAAACTGCATGTCCATACGCTTCATGACATGCACGCTCATAACAGACTGAAGACAAAGGGAGGAAAAAAGCCACAAAACAGAAGCAAAACAGCAAAAATAAAAAATTTATTTCAACATGCAAATGTGTAACCAACACCTGAAACAGGATCACATCATTAAATCTATTAAAATAGGTTATTTACAGTTTTCTTTGTAACATTAACTCTTAAATGTTTGTGTTTGTCGTCTTCGGATGACAAATTGATTAATCCGGTTTGTATGTCCTGAAACATGTTTTCACATTTGTCCCCAGTAATCAAATGCAAATACTCTTTGTTTAGAGCAGCGGTTGTGCTATTAAATCCAGAGAAAATGATGGTGAGATTAGTAAATCACCTCTAATCTGTTGGCACAGGCGAAGAGAACAGGAAAACACATAGTAATGTTCATATCTGGAATACCAGCAGAATAATTGGTGCATTTTTTGCCCTTTGAGGTATGTATTACTTCATCATTAGTTAAAATTTCTCCACAAGAAAACTATTTAATGTAAACACAGTGATACAGCACTTCTGCATCAATGAAACTGCACATTTATGGTCAGCGAAACATCAAAACCACTCTGGTTAGTACAAATTTCATTTTTACTTTGGGGATAAATGGACATTTCTGAAGATTCAAGATGCTTTACGGAAGAATGAGTCTACAGTACAATTAGTATGAAAAGAGTTTAAGAGAAGTTCTTGTGCGTTAAAGAGAAGTTCTTATCCTCCTGACACTTGGTGACATCCAGTTTGTTCACTTTTAATTGTTCAACCTCTTATTTGATTGCTTATCAGCTGTATTGTAATAAATCTTAAAAAGTCTTTGTTAGTATTGTCATGTTGTAACAACTCTTATATTTTTATATTTACAGTTTGTGTACAGGTTGATACTGGTGGTTGATACTGGTCACATACATTTACACCGCTTCTTCCAGAAGTCTCTGCAGGCTCTTTTGAACCTAAATGGACCAACATTAAGTTATTGCTCTGTGACAAAACGTTGTAAATAATATTATATTAGGCAGGAAATAATCTGCTGGAGAAATAATTTTGTTTCCTGAGAAAACTAAACAACTAATCTGTATCAGGGTTGCGATGGTCTGTTTTGTCCATTCTGGTTCAGGACATTAAGTATTTTCAGAGCATTTCTTTCTTAGATTGAAATTGAATTAGCTTTTTTACACTTCTAGTTGAGCAGAAACAGGGAAAAGGTTTTCTGATTATTTTTAATGATTTTGATTAACTATGATGTCAATATACTGTGATTATTTTATTCATTCTTTCAGAAAAACCCTTCTTATTTCTTACAGAGTAAAAAAAAATCATATTCAATCATCTTAAAATGCTAATCAATGTTTTTCTATAACAGGTTTATTTCTACTCATGAGAAAGCTCATACCTATTATGAGGTAAATTATATAATAAAACTGATGAATTGATAAACTATTTGTATACTTCACAATCCAATATCTTGACCCCACTCAACACAATTTATTGACTTAATGCTTTATTTGTATTGAGCAGGCTCCTGTTTTACAAAATAAATCTCACAAATTGGATTTACGGTCCCAGTTTTCAACCTCAACGTGTCAACAAAGCTCTTCTTACGGTTGACCTTCCTGCTTTGGTCTGAGCAGATCGTTGACTATCAATGATTAAAGGCAACGAGTGTCCGGTTACACATATGTCTGCAAACTCTTCTGCATGAGTTTGCATGTTAACGAAGGCCTGATGGACCAAACCAATCATCTCTAATACCCACCGTCTAAATATGAGGGACCGATTAATGACCAGAAAGGCAGACTGACCTTCTCCAGCTTTATCAGGTTCAGGGTCAGGAGTTGAGTGAAGGGGTCTGCGTTCACACCAGTGTCCTGCAGGAAGTCTTTACTGGGAAACACACACGAGTCAAAGCAGAAAGACACAAGTTCAGAATTTCTGATTTATGGAAATGCTAATCTATGGACCAGACTCACTCCTGTTGGGAGAAGTCCTGGATGGAGCTGAGCGTTGACAGCTTCTGCTCCAGTAAGGCGATCTTAAAGGCGAGGTAACAGGAAGACAGGAGCAGGACACACACTCTGAGAACACACACACATACACACACACACACAACCGGTGAAGGAGAGACCGGCAGATGGACAGAGATGCAACGTTCTTCAAAATATAAACGAATGAATCTCACAGAAACAAGCAGACGAGCAGAAGAGTGTTGACAGAAACAGTCTTCACTGTTCTCCTGTTTGTCAGCTGCTGTGAGCCTGGAAAGAAGGAAATAAATCAAATATTTGTCAACTTCTTGGTTGGAATGAGTTATTTTAATATCTGTACCGGTGTGATGTGACTCGTGCTGTTTCTCTGAGCTCTGCTTGCTCTTCCTCTTTACTTTGTGTTGATGCTCTGGACTTTCAGGGGAAGCGGCGTGTTTCACCACATCCAGAAAAGGAGGTACAGAGAATTCTAAAGGATTGAGGAGACAGGATCCAGGAAAAGCAGAGAGAAGGTGGGAGAAATCCTTCAGTCCTTTCTTGAGTTTGCATGAACGGTTGGAATCCTTGTTTCTGTGGTGGCTTGTGGGAGATACCTGCTATCTTCTCATAGTCGGGGGTTTGGGAGTCGGAGCTGCTGCTCTCCTCCAACTCCTGCCTCCTGTGTCTGAGCGTTCCATCCAGATCCACAAAGTCACCTGGAAACCTCTTCAGAGATGCAGAGAATCAGCATTCCTTACAAATCCAGCAGTCTGGTGATGTGATAAGCCCAAGTCTGGCCTACCAGTGAGAAGTGGGGTGACCTCTGACCTCTGAAGCTGTTGTCAGCCGAGGAGGGAATGGGGCTGCTGCACGGACTCTTGTCCTAGAACACGTTCCCACAATTAGACATTCCCACAGTTCAAAGGTGATGCGACAAAAAACGCAAAATCCAAAAAGGTGGATAAAAAAAGAAAATGTCAACAAGAAAATGAAGACTATGAAGAGTGCTAGCGTGCACCCAACCTCACGTTTCGCTGCATGTGGGACATCTGTCCTACCTCCAGATGAGGACAGATGGACATCAGGATCTTGTAGGTGTTGTCTCGGGACAGGAGGGACACAAAGACATACTGCACAAAAGAGCCGTCCGATCAGAAATTCCACCTAAACCTGTCTAAGAATTCCACTCTCAACATTTCCCAATCAGAAATCGGGGCTGTGAGCTCATAGCGATGTGACCTCCTGACCTTATCGTTTTCGGTTGCGATCACCAAAGCGTTTGGCACCAGAATGGCGGTTTTGGTCTTCTTGATGTGAGTGACCGACACGACGGGAATGGCGATCTGGCAAACAACAAAACTGTCAGCTGGGAAGCCGCAAACCAGGAAGGGTTCAGATTGTAAAGGCTGCGCCGGCACCTTGGTGTCTTTGCCGAACACTTTGGAGTGGAAGCAGATCCAGTGGGCGGAGACAAACATCCGTCCTTGGTAGAGGATGTCCTTCTGCAGAGCGCAGGTGTAACCTGACAAACAGGTAAAAACAAAAAAAGACTCAGTCGTTTCAGTTGGGACCAACGATAGCGGCGTGGGCGACGTGTAGCTGCGCTCTGAGTGTCAGAGACAGGAGCCAAAGTAGTGGTCCAGGTGTCACATCTTTAACACGCAGCACCAGTGTTTGATGGTCACAGACTCACTCTGGATGAGCTGCTCCTCTTTGCTGATTTCCTTAAATATTTTATGGTACTGGCTGTTGCCCTTTGAGATCTGAAGAAACACACACACACGCCACACACACACACAAAGAGAGTTTTAAAAGGGGTTTAGGCTTAAATTTCCATCAGAGGTGACATGAAATCTGATCCAGTTTCACATTGATGGTTCCAGTCAGGAGGACTCCCTTCTGAGCTCTCTCTCTGATAGATTCCCTGCTGTAACATTTATGGCTGTAATAAAATTCTGCTCAGAGGTTGTTTCACTCTGCCAACCTGGCTGTACTGCGGCTTCTTTCTCTCTATCTTGGGGTCCGAGTCTGTCGGGATGTGAGTCAACAAGGAGTGATCGAAAGTCTTTGACCTGCAAACACAGAACACATTGACGCAGATAGAGAAACTTCAGCTGACTGTGCAAGTAACACACGACGGCAACACCTGTTGCTACAGGCATTCGGTTATACGGCTTTGAGTTGAGTCATGTTTTACATTTTAAAATTCACTTTTCATAAGAAGAAGTCATTAAAAATCAGCCACAGTGCTTCATTCTTTTCATAATGACAGAAAATCAGAGTGGGTCTGGTTATTGCCAGGGTTACTATAGTGATAGCACCAATTAACGAGACTGTTACTGCCGTGTACCTGACCAGCGCTGGTTTCCTTCGGCCTGAACTCTCCTGTTGCTCTGAATCAAAGGCTTGCAGAGGATCACTGACCAACCTCTCATACCGGTGCTGCTCCTTCACGTTTTCATCATCCGAACTTCAAACAGCAGCAAAACAACAGTCGCACATC
The DNA here is from genome assembly GCF_901000725.2 of Takifugu rubripes. NCBI lineage: Eukaryota > Metazoa > Chordata > Actinopteri > Tetraodontiformes > Tetraodontidae > Takifugu > Takifugu rubripes. The sequence goes on from NC_042305.1 coordinate 7,860,715, forward strand.
ACACGCGTGAACAATCCACACAGTGGTTTCTAGTAACGTCTTACGTTTCACCATTAATGAGAATCAGTGCTGAGTACCCGTCTGATCAAAGTGAACACCAGAGCTCTGAGAATGACCCCAATCATGTTCCTGTCCACAGACAGACACAGGCTGCCAGACTTGAACCCCTCGGCTGGAGTTTAACCCCAACAAACCATCATGTTACAGCTGATTCCTGTATGTTTCCTCAGATCTGCCAGGTTGGCTCCAGTCACTCACTGAATATCTCTTTCCACGTGTTTTGAACAGCATCTGTGACTCCTCCTGGCGTCCTCCTGCAACGCCTGCTGGGTCATACACTGGTCCGTCATCACAACCCGCAGCGTCCAGCGTGTCTGTGCCGATCCTGCAGCCTGCTGCTCTGCTGCTGCTGCACCTGCCTGGTGGGCGTGTCCTGAGCTCTCCTGGTGTCATGCTGAGTAGCCAATCAGCAGCATCATTGCAAGACTAGGTGGTGTGTCTGTGTGTGTGAGTGTGTGTGTGTGTGTGTGTGTGAGTGTGTGTGCATGTGTGTGTGTTTGTGCATGTGTGTGTGTGTGTGTGTGTGTGTGTGTGTGTGTGTGTGTGTATGTTTTAAAACCTTTGATCGGTGATTGTAACAGCTTTGTTTGTACTGAAAACCTTCGGCAGCCGTTTGCGCATCATTTGATAACGGGGGAACACAATCTGTTTTCCCTCCGACTCAGTTTACAGGGGAACAAACGGTGGGGGTGGGGAGTGGGAATCTGATGCTTCACTCTTTGGTTGTGTTGTTTTATTTTCCTGTGCGCATCCAGAGAACAGTCGCCGTCATGAGACACGGACCAGTTTTCCCTGAACAGCTCATAAATCAGATTTTCCATCCTGCTTTTTTTTTTGTTGTTGTAATTTTTGTCACAGGATGTGAAGTAAAGCGATGACCCCACATCTCACACTGTTGCGAAACAGTTATTCATTTTCCCAAAAGCAAATCATCTCTCATCTGGACAATTAAAAAAAAAACAAAAAAACAAAAAACAACACATTGAAAAAAATCCTGATAAAATCTTTAAAGATTTTGAAGTTGTGCTTTTGTGTTAAATTGTGTGAGCAATGTGAGCAATGCTACACCTGCAGTGTGTGTGTGTGCATGCGTGCGTGTGCGCACATACGCGCGTGCGTGTGTGTGTAATCTGACCTGACTGATATCAGCTGTGGGTTACTGGGACACTGGCAGTCAACAAATTTGTCCTCTGTGTGTTTTGACTTCTGTACCGCGTCTCCATTCTTTCATGATTGAGGTGCTCAGAAACACAGACGGACACAAGCAGATTCATTTTGCAGGTTTAGATGATGAAGACTTCTCTCCCACATGATTTCGGAAATCTGACGTTATTCCAGGCATCTTACAGTTTTCTGCCTGTTTTAACAGTAATGGAAAATCTGGGAATTGAATTCTAGCTTTATTTCTTTTTTTCTGATGTAAAGTCTTCAAACCTGGGATAAGTGATGCATGGACTGACGGAAAATGTAATTGTTTACATTTGTTTAAAACTGATAATGTATCCTTTACTGAGAGCCCCACACACTCATATTGACTCACGCAGACACACACTGCACTTTGAAATATAAACAATGCTTGTTTGCTATCTTTTTTTTCATAATATTTGACTTTGCTGCTCCTAATTTCCTGCATTACCCTTGTGGTGAATGTGTTTCCTCTCCTTCATTTTAATTTTTACTATCCTCAAAACAACCTTTTTCTGGAGAAAGAAAGCAAATAGAAACGTGTCCCCCTTTTTTTAAAATTCCAATTCATCAGTCTGTACTTAATTAGTGTGAAAGGAAAAACTAGCTTCTTTTTACATTCCAATCCAGCTCAATTTTAGGCCAATGAATTAAAGAAAATATTCTGAAAAGTAAATAAAATGATCTTTACTTATATTATTAGTTTACTAGTTCTGAAAACATCCCTTAAAATCGGAAGTAAATCAGAAGTAACAAAAATTCTCATTATTTTTTACTGAAACGACAACACAAGTTTAACCCGAATCAAGTTGAACTCTGGCTCACCCTGGTGGCCGAAACGTGAAGTTAAAATGCTCAGAAATGATCTAAAACTATATTAAAGTCGCTGCAGCGCCATCACGTGGCTGACACAAAGTATAAAATTAAAATCTTTTCTTTTTTTTTCCATAAATGAAACCTTAGATTTATTTTCATAAAACTTTCAATTGAAAAACACCTCTTTCATTTTCAGCGTACTTCAGTAATCAAGGGAGCCTCTAGTTAAATGTACACAATTAATTTACGATTCTTAAACTTTAGAAGCTCTATTTTTGAAAAGATTATTGTTATTATTTTTTTAAAGATTGCATTAGGTTTAAAAAGCCTTTTTTTTAGTTTAAAAGATTTCTGCTCGTTGGGTGCTGCTTGGTCAGAAACCAGCTGTCATTGATTCAGCGCGGTGTCACACTGCGGCGGCCTGACAATGACTTGAATGCTGATTATTGTGAAGATCGACAAAGGACACGTAAGGAAAGGAGGAGATGAACCGTTTCCCGAGAGCTGGAGAGAATGGAGCGCTGCTGACGGACTGCAGGGAGCTGTCACCCAACCACACAGCTTCCTCCTCCTCCTCCTCCTCATCCTCCTGCAGCGACGCTGACAGATACGCGGCCCTGCCCTCGCTCCAGACTCGGGGACCTGTCGGCAGTGGCGGCGGCAGCTGCGGGTTGGAGCAGAGGAGATCCACACAGAAACGCAGCCGAGCTGGCCGGGAGCGGAAAGGGGAAGCGGAGGAACGCTCAGCGGCGGCCGTCGCGGTGCGCGGCGGCGGCGGCGGCGACGTGTGCGCGTTCGGTAAGCGGCAGCCGCAGCAGCAGCAACGCCTGCAAGAGGCTCAAGGACGCGGAGCCGGCCTGGAGATGATTTCGGCCGTCAGCAGGGACGTGGACAGCTGTGGCAACGTGGGAAACAACAACCTTGTCCCCGACATAAACGCTTCTCCTGCCGGCTGCCCCAAAAGCAAAGAGGAGCGGAAGGGCAAAAACGTTATCCGGGGCTGGAAGAGGGAGCGAGACAGAGACGCGGCTGCTCCCCCTGCTCCTCCGCTCCGAACGAGGAAGGAGAAGTCCGGTGATGGCTCGTCTTCTCCTCCCCCCTCCGTCTTCATCCCCGAGCATCATCTGTGCCGCTCCGGACTCTGCCCCTGCGCCGCGCCGGACTGCAGGATCATGGGGGATAACGGCAACGTAAACAATAACAATAATTGCGGGAGCAACGGCGGTGGCGCTGCCAGTAAAGCCACGCTGGACTGTGGAGTTAAAAGCGGCGGGGCTATTGTTGTCAGACGGCAGCATGACGACACGCCGGCTGCCAAGAAACACAGAGGAGCCGAGAAGGTAAGAGGCATTTTATTGTCCGCAAGACAAACTGGAATCACAAAGCACACACGAGCATCGCGCAGGCAGCTCCTACACATGAGGCATTTATGCAACTCAAAGGTGTGAAATCAATGCACGCAGGGATAGATATTTTTGATATTCAGCGCACACACTAAGAAAGATGCAGGTGTGAAGGCCACAAAGAAGCCCAGAGACACAGCAGGAATGTTTGAATAATGTGATGGAGGGGTGTCCACCTGAACAGCACATGATATTACATATTTCCCATTGTTGGTGCTCAGCTGGAGTCTTTGTTTCCACTGTCAATATCTAATATTTACCATGTTGATGGAGAGAGAGTGAGAGAGAGAGAGAGAGGGGGGGGGGGGGGGGGGGGGGGGGTTGATTTTTGCTTTTGGAGAAGAGATGGGGGGGTAGTGGAGGGAGGCAGCAGCAGTGTGTCCTCCATCTCCATCCTCCTGCTTTCAGAAGCATTTAATCCAGCTCTGCTTATTTCATCTGGAGATTAGAGGAGACGATAGAAACACAACAAAGGTGAGACTGCACCTCTTTTCTGTTGCACTGCTACCAGCTTTGTTTGCTCTTTTCATCTGTGGGAAAGAAAGAAAATAAACCTGGTGTCAGGTCAGATCACATCCTCTTTGAATAAGACTGCAGGATGACAGGATATGTCGTCGCGGTTTAACAGAAACTCTTGACGGCCTGTTTTTTATTTTTTTTCCTACCGGATGTCATTTTTTTTGGGGAGGGGGGGTTGAATAAGTCATCCTGCATGAGACAAAGATAGAAGAAGATGGAGGGATGGGTGGAGGGAGAGGTGATGTGAGGAGAGAGATGTTTAATAGAGAGGGAGGAATTGGACGTGACAGCAGAGGACGAGGGATGAAAGAGTCAGGCAGACAGAGGAAATAAAAGAAGCAGATGGAGGACGTCTAGAAGAAGGTTTTTCTCCTTTGCGGATGCTGGATTAGAAAAACTGAAGCTGCTGACAGGAGGATTGGTGGTTTGCCCCGGCTGCTTTGTTTATTTGTTGATCTGAAGGATTCCCATTCACACACACAACAATGAACCTATTAAACTCAGATTTATGTTACTTCTTGGGATTTTTGGGTCACTGTACTTATTCCCTGCTTGCACTCCGAGTTCAAGACATTTGATGCACAGAAAATACCGTGCATCAATAAAATATCATTTTATCAAACATTGACATGTTCCTTTTTCCTACTTTGGAACAGAGAGATTAACAGACAGAATCCTGCCATGTACACGTGCAAATACTCAACAATCCAGATGCCAGTTTCAGAAGTGACATGCTGCTAAAACTAAACTACCAGGTCTAGTTAATTGCACATTATTCTATGTTCATGCCTGTAGTCATGGAGTGGATTTCCTTCTGCCCCGAGGGAGAAACGGATGAAAATCAGTTAGTTGCCGGTGTTAAGTTGCAGCCAGTCTCTCCCGGGCGCTGGTTTTTTCGCAGCATCCGATCTAATCCCCTCGATAATTATCAAATACTGCACATTACATTTTTAATGACGTTCTGCCCATGTGCCGCAGCGCGTCCTTCATACAGTTCCCGCAAAGCTTTTCTCTGCCGTCGCCACGGTGCCGTAATCAGCTGCATCTTCATGAGCGTGACTGTAATCGGGCCTTCACGTTGACAGCGCATCCGAGCCGATAAGGCAGCAAAGCTCCTTCTGATTGGTCAGGTAGAAACGGTGCAGTTCAAGACAGCTTGTTTTGATCTGCGCGTTGCACCTTAATGTTGCACACATTTGGAATGTATTGTGTTTTCGTGGAGATGGTTTGTTCTGATTGTGTTGGGAGTCAGATATTTCGGATGGTTGGAAAGGCGGTACAAGCAACATCCTGGAAGGACGTGTGCAAAATAAATGAATATGTTTGACAAAATTAAAGCGTCGCACTGCTGCGGGGGAAAGGTTTTCTCCTTGAGGAGCTTTTATATTCAGCCGCATGTATATTCAAAACATGACGGCGCTCAGTCAGACGTCAACGCCGGTGCTCCTCACCCCTGATTGGCTGAACGCACCTCTTGCTATGCTGCCACTGTAGCCTCCTCTTCTGACTTTGGAACAGCCGAGCGTGACGAGGGAATCTCAGCAGTAAAACAACACCGAATTCAGTCTGCTTTTCACCCGCTGCATAACTCGAACTGAAATCATGAGCAGAATAGGAGATTTTATGCGTTTCATTTTAAAATGAAGGAAAATTGGATTATAAACAGTTGCACCCCTGCTGCCTGGAACACGCATGTGTATCTGCAGTAACTGGGAGGTACTTGGATAAGGCTTAGAAATAAGACCATAATCACGGAAGAACTTATATTTAATATCCTTCACTTGTTTGCATTAATACCATAAAGCTTCCCAGCAGGAGATTTTCCTGCCAGAATTAAGATGCATCCACAGTGACAACACTGACGTCCTGCTGTTCTCAGGCCTGAAGGTAACGTTTTCTAATAAGCAGCAAACACTGAACAGGGGGACATGAATACTATTTTCTGCACAAATTTAAATAAACAACCCAAAACATTTTGTTAGAGTGCACTTGCTAATTTGTCAATAGGTCTTCTGCACACTGCACCATCATTCACGAACCATTTTACATTATAATGCCCTTGGAAATGGTAAAATGAGATATTATTGAAACCTTTACAGACTGGAATGGTTCAAAACTATGGAAACTTCAGAAACTTGGTTGTATAGGAACGTCATTAATGCAGATCTGTAATTAAAAATCATTTGTGTTCTCTGCAGTGAGTTCATTTATTGGCCGCTAAGTGGCCATCTAAAGCCCCCGAGTTGGAGAAAACAACTGCAGTACGTACAACACGCTTGTCTCTCATTGGTGGAACACACTGTTACTAAGGAAATGTTAAACGCCCCCTCAAACTTGGGCCCCTGGCCAGGCAGTCAGGTACGGAGGACCTCACGGTGTTAGTGACAAGAACATCAGCAACACTAGACAACACAGCAAAATACACCGATAAAAGAGGTAAATCTGGAATGTAGTGTGTCGCTCAGTCAGTTCTGTAAATGTGGGATTTGGAGTTTCTTTTGTCGTTTTTTCTAATTAGCTTACAAATGCCTCTTTATGCTAAATCAAATATTTTTCGAGTAAATGCTCGAAATGCTGCTTGGATTAGCTTCAGGGTAAAATGAATAAGTAACCTCTATAGCTTGCACAGATGATAAGTTAGGATAATACATAGCCCTGCACGAGGTTTCTGCCTTTTAAAGAGAAGTTTGGAAAATGGATGGATCCCTGTAACTTTTGAAATATTAACTAAAGTTTTCAGCCAAACGGCTGACCGTCCAGTTAAGAAAGCCGAAATGGCACATCTGAAAAATCAAAGAAGCTTTCTTCTTCAATCTGATCTGGTCGGCAGAGATAAAAGCTGCTCAAGTTGTCTTATGCATGACAATAAGATGCACTAGAGTCTGTCTGTCAATGACAGTGACTGTTCTGCTCTCATTTTCTGGCTGTCAGTCTGGATCCCTCCAGGCTGGATAAGGCTGAGACAACAAACACTTCCTACTCCTGTTGGATTTTATTGATTTATCCTGAATTCTGTTTGCACCACAGGAGTATTACCATGTCTGTCAATACCCAGCTATTCTCCAGGACCTCTGATTGGTGTAGCGCCTTTGTATGGAAACACTGTGCCTTTGCCTACAGTAACCACGGCGATGAGGTCTCGTGAAGCTGGCACGTTTTTGTTGTTACCTGGTGGGTTTTTCCGCAGGTTGGCCAACAGCGGCTCTGTTTCCAGCAGCGGCACTGATGCTGTTGGTTTTGTTCAGCGAGATGTGACGGTGCTCGCGCTTGGTCGTTACAGTACATACAAACAGCGGATTGCCAGTGTGGGCGCTTTAAGATGGAGAGCGATCGGGAGACATGAAAGGGATGCACTGAAGGTAAAGGCTCGTGAATTATAGAGCAACACTCATGTAGTCACGATTGCTCCTGAATATAAATCAGATGTCGCTGCGTGCGCCAGCCTGAATATTATTTGTTGATATTGATGACTTCAAAGGCAACAACTCACCTTATAGCAGTAATCAAGAACAAATAGTCCCCTATGCTGATACCTATAATGTCTAATGATACCTAAAAAGGGTGACTGCACGTCGGCCGAAGCCTGTTAGTGTATAAGAATCCATCTGCATTTAAGAGTGTGTAGAATGGCTGCACCTAGAGGTCACTCCTGATGTAAGTACATGTCTAAAATCTATCCAGGTACAGGGTAATTGAGCTAAAGGTCCAGCCTCAAATCGTTTAGGGCTGTTTTGCTGACACAAATCATCCGGGGCTGCACCTATTGTTCCATAATATCTGTGTTTGGAGATACAAATATGGCTTTAGTGCTCACAACTGTCAGACCACTGCATTGTGTAGTCCAACATTTTCTCTATTAACCAGCAAAATATCCGCCCAAGCTGGTGGAAGCGCGCGTAGAAGCATTTCTTCATTTTAGAGACCATGACATAAAATGTCTTTGTTCTGATCAGCAGTTCTACGGACAGCCGACATGAGCGGAGGTTTTTAGCGCCTTTTCATCAGGAAAAAAAAAAGGTCACCACTAATCAGTGGGATTCAAACACACATCATTATCAGTGCTTTGATGTTGTTTATTCTTTTCATTTTTAAAGAACGTTGGCAGGAGAGAAGCTCCGTCAGCCACTCAGTCAGACTGTTATCTAACACTCGGCCGCTTTCCCCACAAACGCGGAGGAAAATTTTCTAAAGGGACAAAATGTCTGACTCTTGATGACGAACCACCGGGGGGATGACTCACGTCGGCTCCAGACATCAGGCCTGACATCTGTGATGACTTTAAAACATTTACACAGCGTGAGGAAAGACGTTCAAAGGTCTGCAACGCAGCATCGCTGAGACCTACGCAACCAAATCAAGCCGAAGCTGTGTTTAGACAGACACAATGAAAAATGTATCAGCCTCATTAATTTCATCGTGACCGGTTATTAACACAGCAGGCTAATAGCGGATATGCAAATTCAAGCTAGTTCAAGCTCAAACTCCCGATGAAAAGGAGGAAATGCTGCATATTTTAGAGATTGGCGCCTGTGCGACAACAGGGGACATTTACATGCATTAAACTCTTCACTGAATGACTCCTCCGCTTCAGGTAGCTGCTGGTCTTGTCCCAGTATACCACCACCAGGAGCAACTGGGTTCCAGATGGAGGTACAGCCGACCCTCCTCCTGGGCAATAATCCTTCCCGATGCTGAATATATGGCTGTTTCTGGCTGAACCTACACTCAACAAGCACACCAGGGATACAAAGAAAAGACCACCTGATTAATTAAGATTATCTTGTATCATTTCCTTTTAAAAAAATCAGAAGCAGAGTTTTAAGTAATACAATATATGTGTTAGTATCTGCTCAATGTTGACATTTCAATACCTGGTGTATTGGAGGACACGCGGAAGGAAAAAGATATATTTTTTTCTGTGAAGGGCTTGAAGTCCATTAGGGATGAAAGGAAAGTGGTGTGAAAAGACCTCTAAGCGCACGCACGCACAGACACATGCGCGCACATGCATGCGCACACACAGCAGATCCTCTCTGCAAAGCCCTGACGGCTGAAAGAGATGCAGAAATAAAGAGAGTACATCTTCATATCACTGTCCGGCATCTGACTCGAGGGTTGTCTCTGCTCTGCTTTTGTGATTTATTTGGCTTGAGATTTTCTGCTTTATTCACTTTTACAAAGTCTGTTTTTTTTGTTATTCAGCTGAGGGGATGTCTGACTGGAATTACAATTAGATTAAAGATTTTCTCATCTAATGCAGTCAGTGAAACTCAATAGGGTCAAATTAATTTGTGAATTGAGTTGTGTGACTTTTATGTTCTCGGATCTGTGGGTTAAATGGTAACCGAGTACAGTTGGAAGGGGATGAAATATTCAAAGAGTCGGAGTTCATCCTCAGTCTGAATTTTAAGCAAAGGTCTTATCAGCTTAGAGGCTGTGCTAATAACTAAATTCCGCGCACAATATCTCTGTGCAGCCGCACTTCTCTGTATTTTCACTCCCTACACTGACATTAATACATTTTCCAATATTAAAATATGATGTTTTAATAAAAGCTGAACTGGACGTGGTTAAAATATAAACAACTGAATCAAAGATCCGTTTTTTTAAGGTAAGAACGTGAGTGAGTGGGCGCGGCTGTGCGGCACTCGTGGTCATTTCATGGTGCAGTTTCGCACAACACGGTGTCGTCTGCATACAGTCGAATGATTTAGGCCAGAATGACATGCTAGGTTTTTAAGTTTGACAAGGAATGACACATTAGTCTTTGAGCAAGACTTTTGTTGCATTTTAGACAACTTAAAAACATTGCATGATGTTAATATTGTCCCTAAACAGTCTTCAACCAGTTTCAATACTGTGATTCCACCTGTGCTGTGTATTTTTTTGGTGTGGTATTTCAGGGCGTAACTACACTGTAGCTTTATGCTTCTGCTGCTCTTTGTGCTGTTAACAGAGCTGCGGGTAGCAGCTTCTGAGCACAGCTCTTTGGCTGCAGTCACACACAATCAGGGTTGCACAGAGGTGGAGATGTGTTTATTTGTGCCCTGAAATGTAACCAAGCTGAAAAAGACTTACTTCTTTTTCCCACTGCTTTGTCCTCTCTGGGTGCCATCAGAAGCAGTGAGAAAAGAATATGTTATAATTATCGTTATAATTGAACGTGTCACAGTCTGCTGTAGAAAAAGCCGGTTTTGTGGCGCTGACAGTTGTTTCTATCATTCTGTCATAGAATATCCTGGAAGGTGTGTTTGCTGAGAAGAGCTCAACGCCAACACATCTTCATTAGCATTTCTTTGTCCATTGATTTGTCTTCCATTGATTGATATTCAACAATGAAAGCTCCCTGAAACAGCACATACTGGAGGACACTTGTCCATAATTCCACGTTTACTGTATTAATTTGCTGCAGAGTTAACGTTTCAATTAATCACCAAAATTTCATTTGAAAACCAGGAAAAACAGAAAGAAATTGGCTTCATTATCTGACCGCTGCTATTTCCATTGCACCCATATAATGGTGCCAGGCTGTTGGGATAGTTTCACCAGGACGACGTGAATGTGGTGAACACGATTTCCTTAGACAAGCTTGTATCTAAAGGGACCCTGATTAACCTCCAGTCATGTTTTTTCTTATTTTTATTGTTGGAAAAAGATGAATTAGTGTTGATATGATGCCAAACATGTTGATCTGAAGGTTAGCAAATGGCTGTAGAACATCAGCAGTCCTCTTTTGAGGTATCCTTTTTAAACCCAGTTGCTGTTGAGGAGATCCGCTACTTTTTGTCAGTCGTATCATTTTAAATTTTTTTTACTTCCCTTTTGTTACATGATTGCCTGGCTTATAATGAAACAATCTCTGCTGTTAAATCAGCTGCCAGGCAAATCACACAATATTTACTGTGTATTATAATAGAAATGTTGCTCCAGATGCAGAAAATAGGGGTGATTAATTTATGGCAAATTGAGCAAACATAATTATTGGAAATGGTTGATTGTGCAGTGTTGGTGGTGTCAAAGGAGCAAAAGCGATTGATGTTTTTCAAACGCTTCACAGCAGCAGGAGTTATTACAGCGGTGAGTAATGTTGTGCCATTAATGCTTGTCATTCAGCAGGAAGGTAAGTGGTGTGTGTGTGCGTATGTGTGTATGTGTGTGTGTGTGTACTCGGAGTGATTTTGTGAGGAGTGAAAGAAGAAGAGAGAGATGAGAGGCACTGGAGAGAGAAAATGGGAGAAAAAAGATGGCTGCCGTTCACACACCAAAAAAAATCACATACGCCACAAACACACACTTCAAAATCACAGATTGTCTGCACACACACACACACACACACCCTGCCTTCTTTCAGCAGCCTGACAATAAAGACGGTGATTTCTGTCTGGGGAAAAAACTGTCAGTGTGGCTGCTCACTGGGGGATTTAATAGGCGGGGAGGAGGAAGAGGACAAGAGGAGGGGGGTGGGGGGGGGACATCAGGACAAGAAGGTGGAAATGGAAAGGAAGCAGGGGGAAGGCTGGGAGGAAAAAGACAACAGAGGGCAAGAGAAATGGAGGTGAGCAAGCAAGACAGGAAAAGATGTCTTTATAGCCAGAGAGAAACAGGTCTGCCATGGACAATCTTGATGGATCCTTGCTACTGATCAACTGCATTTTTGTTGCTGCTTGTGTGTTAAATCCAGGTCCCATGTTGTCAAAATGGAGATGTTTCACCCTTAATTCATTACCTGAGCTGGATGAGGAGACGAGCACTAAGTGTGAAAAGGTGCATAATTAGATCGTTAACATCACCGAGCAAACATTCTTTAAACGCATTATGGGATTTTTCAGTAGACTGTACTGCAAGTAAAATGTGACTCAAACGTGATTTAAAATAAATAAATAAGCAAAAAGATCCCGTTAATTATAGATTTTTTTCGAGATGCAGAATTAATGGGAAACCTCAGCTGGCTCCCCAGACACCCCACCACTACTCTGCTGATTAATTTGGGAAAATGCAGCTCTGTATGTGGGTTTTTGCACCTGTTTGTGATGCAGCCTCAACACAAAGCTCCAGCATGTCAGAGCAAACATAAATCTGCTTTAGTTTGCTTTAGCGCCACATTTGTCTTCCACGTCCTTTGTTTGCGTCGGGCTCTTTTTTCAAGCTAACGGCATTTTTAAGCCTGCGTGCTTTTGAGATTTTAATTGTACTTATTGTGTCTGAGGCTGCCTTAATTATGAGTGGTTGCTGTTATTGTGCCTTGATCTGTGGTTATTTTAACCCACATGACTGTACAAACATGGTACTATGAAATTAGTCAATATATTTAAAAAATAGCATAGAATTTCAGGGCCATAATAGACAGCAAATATAGTGGTGAATGTCACAGTTCTCTCTGCTTTTTAAGGATTTTCTCCAGTTTTGGGTTTAGGTTAGTGTTTAGTTTGATCACAATCACCTTCCCAGAGCATTTGAAGCCTGCTTGCAGTGAGTTCTTTGCCACTTCGTCCTGGGTTATACAGCTTTGCTTCCTGTCATTTCTTTTAACACATTGTTCTTTTTCTAGATGGAATTTGGACCCATTTACTGCCCAAATCCTCATGCAGGACCGGAGCTTTTATAATACACAACTTAAATCTTTCTTTGGTTTCTTGCTTTGCTGGTGAGATTTTGGTATGCCCGAATTTACTCTCTTACACACCGTGCGACACAAACTAATGAGGAGGGGGCTGATTTATGTGAACATCATCACGTTAGCTGCTGTTTTCTTCATACTGACTCTTCATTATGTTGCTTTTCCACACCTATACAAAATTACCAGTTTGTCTGTGCAAGGACAACTTAGTAATGGCAAATTTTAGGATTCTACAGAAGACTTGTGTCACACAGAGGACAGTGTGATAAGAGCTTGAGGAGTCTGAACACTGTTTTTGGGGGACTGCCTGGTTTTGCACTTTTTAATGTGCAACAAAAAGGTTTGGCTTCTTCTGCTAATTCTGTTAAGGCGGATGAAGATAGTTTTGTCTGAAAAGTGGAGAGGGAGTCCTTGTGTGTGCACAGCTCCAGGGCCCATGCATATTTTAGTGTTATTTGGGTCTCTGTGTACTTGAGTCTCCTGTGTGGATTCGTGGAAACAAGAACTAGTTTTGTGCTTTTTTTTTTAACCTAAACGCCACATAAAACATGTTAGAAACTTGTGGAAAACCATTAAACAGTGATCAAAGAAGCCTGAATTGGGAGTGACTGGAGAATTTTAATTACTAGGAACATGGATGACAGATGTCAGTTTTCTTAATTGTTGATAATTCATTTCATTATCTTAATGGATTGTTTTATCAATCATGATGTTATTTACTCACATTTTGTCTTTTAATTTATTGTTCCCAGTAGATATATGCAATTAAATTTGGTATAAATTAGCTTTCTTCATACCTTTGATGAACATTGGCATTTTAATTCCACTGAATTGACCTGATTTGCTCATCAGATCCAGTCCAGCCAATCATAACTTTATATTATGGTAAATATGTTGATTATCACATGCCTATTTCAGCAGCAGTCTCAGACTACGTTAATTCTTTCTGGATATCCTCTCACTGACATTGTTTTTCATTAATGTTGGACTGTTTTAAAAGGAAGTGTATGATGCATTCGAAGCACTGAACACATGAGGGACTCCAGTCTGTCTTTTTTCTTTCTCTCTCTTGTTATTTTGCTTTGTGACTCCGGCAGTCCGGAGCTGCTGTGTGAATTGTGATTGAGCACTTGTTATTCTGGGTGTCGGAGGGAGGAGCAGGCATTAACGGCGGAACAGAATTCACAGAGGATCTCAATCCTTCCTTTAGACTTAATTTGCTTTGTGAATTTTATAGGATAAATCCTGGGTGGTCTTTGTCAGCATCTGTGTGGGAGTAAACAGACAGTGTCAGGAAGCACAGGGGATCGACTCTATTTTGTTTTATTACCATTTCCATGATAAATTTGCATTTTTTGTTTCTTATATAAATACTGTGGAATGTAATACAAGGAAGTGGTTTCTATGAATACTTGGAACGCACAATGTCCACGTCCATCCTACACATAGCAAGTTGTGAGCATAATACAGACTCACTTTTTTGCAAACTGCAGAACAGGTTAATCATGGAGAAAATAGCTGCTGATATTCTGCCCACAGTGCTGGAACTGAGAGCAAGCGCTGCAGTAGAAAAAAAGACACCAGAGGGAGTTTATTAAAATGGGCACATTGTCTGTTTCGTTATCCAGTGAGAAAAGAAAAAATTGTGTTCTTGTCAGATTTGTTCGAGTAACTGTAACCTAGCTCTGGTTTTATGGCACACCTCACACCCCCCACCACAAACACACACACACGCTCTGACAAAGTGATGTTGTTTCCTCAACTACAGACTGAGCTTTTGTTCTCATCCAATTCAGTAAATTTCCTGCCATGAGTTATCCACAAAACCTGTGATCTTCATTGAGCCGCACCGGGGAGAAAAATCCGTCATTCCTTATTGCTGCTGCCCTCTCGGCAGAATTATATCCCAGTGCTGTTGTAATTGGGACCATAATAAGCTCTGAAGATGGGAGTAAAGCTCAGGCACACACGGATGACTTAGTGTTTTATTACACGTAACCAAAGTGATGACAGCCAAGATCTATCACGCACTTTAAAAAAACGAAGAATTGGTTTTATGAAAGGCTGAGACAGAGTGTCCACACAGGTCCATTCCATCAGTTAAAGATCTTTACAGAATCCATTCCTACCCGGAGACAAAAAAAAAGCGTGTCTATAAGTCGCAAATTTGAAAGCTATCTCTGGATGAGGTTTTGGGTTGGTGCTGAAGGTCAGAGACAAGTCTCGTTTTCCCGGGGACAGAAGTACCTCCCTCACAGCTGAGTGTGTCTTGACACGTCTTCTTCTAATGGCTGGATGCTGGATTACTTTATTACAGGAAACCGTGAGTCAGTGTTGTGACACCTCCCTGATATTCTGCGTAAATAAATTTAAGGAGCTTTACTGTCATTATGCAATGTTGCCACGATGAACCCACAAGGCCAGACGGGGGGTCAGTCCTGTGCAGCTGCGCCACCACCGTGGATCAACCTAACTTGGATGCTTTTTGATGAAAAAGGAAAGAGAATCCGAGAGGAGTCTTTGTTACTGCAACGTTGCACCAATCTCTGTAAGAGGCCGGTTTACTTCACCCCCACCAACTGTTAATTTCCAGCTGTTAATCTGCTGGGAAACATCTTATTTGGCAGCCTTGATTTCACTGTCCTTCCAGTTTCTTTTCATCTCCTTTTCAAAGCTTCTGTGACAGATTGTTTTACATGTAGGTGGCTGCATGAAGAATATACCACTGCTTAGCCACCACAACAACCTTGACTGTGCTACAGACCCAGCAGGGTGTATTGACAGCTGGTTTTCACTGTGATGACACTCTGGATCAGGATCATTTTCCTCACATTTATCTACTCAGCTGCCACATACTTAAAGAGCAGGTGAGGTCACATCCTGATGAGCAGGCTGCAGAAAAACAGAGGATGACTGTGGTCCGAAGCTTTCAGCAGCTTTTTAGAAAGTCTTCAAATGTCTTGTTAATGTAACTGCAAAAATGCTGAACCTCATTTTAGAGAAGCTCCACAGCCCATTTCCCATGGCAACAGAGAAGCCGTTATTGTTATAGTCACACTGCAGTAATGTTGTCTTATTATACAGCTGCAGCTTTTTACCAAGTTGCTGTGTGCAAATGTGGCTAATTACAACGTGGAATCGACTGCATGTGCCTGTTGGCAGGAAACATAGTTTCTCCTTATAGACACAAGAGCTTGAGGATGAAATCTCTTTTTGCAACTCATTATATAGAGAGATTAGGTGAGGCGAGTACACATGAAAGAAGGGTTCTCTGCAAAGTCTGGATGTATTGGAGAGATGATTAGCTGCCAGTTAGTATTTAGAAAGTGCAGGCTGTAGACAGAATAATGAAGGGTATGACATTTAGAGATAATGCTTCCTGTTCTAAAATGTCCTCTGTAGCAGGACGATCCAACATTCAAAAATGTCACATTGACTCACATCACTAATATTACTTCAACATTAATAAATCTTTTACCAAATTTTCTCCACACTTTGTTGGCCAGGAATTCAGGTGCAATTGCATTTTTTAAAAGCTAGTGTCCACCTTTTGCTTTTACTTTCAGATGGACCCCATGTTTACTCCTCCCGCTCCTGGTCACCCCGGGGGCCCCGGGCCCTCTCTGCCCTCGACCCCCTCCTTCTCCCCACCGGCCCTGCCCGCTTTGAGTCCCAAACAGCTGACGGTGAGGACGCGATCCATCGGCACCAACACCCAAGATGGAGGCATCTCGGGGGCACTGGAGGGAGACCCTTCCTCTCTGGGGCCCTGCCAGCCAGGGACCAGTGTCAACCTGGAAGGCATCGTCTGGCACGAGACCGAGGAAGGTCAGCAAAACGCCGCAGGACTTTTGTTTAGCCTTCGTGTTGCTCTGGCATTTGACAGAACTCTCAGTACATCTATTATTTAAGCCTGTACTCACGTGGCGTGAAGTGGAACCGGGCTTGTTCACGGTGCTGCACAGCCTCAATGTTCTAACTTAATGTGAACATCTTAATGTTTGCAGGACAGCAGTTTTGTGATGTAGAGTTGTGAAAGGCCTTTAGCTGGTGAACATGTGTAAATAAAACACTCGGCACGCCTCAGTGACTCTGGAAAAGCCAAAATGGTGGAAGTGCATCAGCAGCTTTTCTGATCCGCCAGCTTTAGGCGACTTTAGCTGGCAGGACTTTTATTTTCTGTTGACATGTTAAGAAGCCTAGACTTACCCTTCAATGTCCTCAGCCAGGTGTTTTTCTTTTAAACTGCCTGCAGGTCTGAAAGTTAGCGGCCGTCTCGCCAATTTAATCTGTGACTCACCAACACTTAGACGGTCGGCAACAATCACAAATGCTGCCCTGACCAGACGTGGATGGCTCATCTCTGTCCACTCCAGAAATGCAGCCATTACTGCGCTGAAATGCTGTCTGCTGTCCTCTTGTGCTTGTGCCACCATGAATGCAGAGTACTTGATAGGAAAAAGAAGAGCTGCAGTTTACGTTTTACATTTGAATTTGTGAAAGAGTTGTTTGTAGAGAATACAATCATAATTGAGGGACTGAATGGCTGAATCGCTGAAAAGATTATTTCTTTCTGCTTGAATGGGATTTCTTTTGAGATTTTAAAATTTACCTACCTCATTAGATTCATAGGTGGGTAAACTTTATAACCCACAGAGCATAAACAGACATACTACACTTTAATAATAATAGTTAAAATAATAATGCTTTATGATTAATTCTGTACTGTACTGGTATCCTTATACATTGCTACCAGTTGAACACACTTGATAATGTTAATTAAGAATTTAATACTTATAACATCGACATAAGAGCTGAGTTGGCCACCGGCTGCTGAAACATGGGTTTTTAAATGTAAGGAGTGGAGTTAGGTCATCTGTTGTAACACACAGTTGTGTCCTTCAGCTGATTGATGTCTGTGCGATGGTTGTAGCTCAGGTCACAGAGTGAGTGGCACAAAGGTCGTTAGTTAAATATAAAGCCTCTGTAGTCTGGAGGCTCACGTGTCCTTGGAATAGGTTCTGAAGGTGGATCTTTGGTGCGTGAATGTTCATAATTGTTCATTTTGTTCTAAAATTACAGTCAAAAAAATTGACATTCTTTTATTTGGCCCATTCTAAGCGCCACATTTCTGTTTAACAACCAAAAGGATTCTTAATTTTTGGCCTGCATGAGTTGTAAAACCACACGCTAAGCAAATACATAGGTATTAGATTATTTTTAACATTACAGATAAAGACAATAAAAGCTGCATCTCAAATGGATTTTCTCAGGAGACCTGTGCTGGTACTAAGATGCAGGATACCAAGTACCCAATGCAGAAAGAGCAGAACCAGAAACCCATCCAGAGCTACAAAACGATACCTTGGGAGTACCAGGCGACGGATCAGACGGTCTAATGATTCATCCGCAGATTTTGATGCTGCTACACTTTGATAGGTAGTTAACGAGGATAGCGCTCGGCACTGCGGCTCCTCGGCGCTGGTGTAATGCCTTACTGAGGCTGCTAATGAATAAATCCCATCATTTGGTGCCCATCTTGCTCTGCCAGCCGCAGGGCCTCTGAAGTGGTGTGTCGAGTTTGGTGGAGAGGTGTTTGTTTCCTGGCCCCCTATTAATTAACTCTGGCTACTCGGTCTGAGAGAAGAAAGATGAAGAGGAAGGAGAAAACACAGGGGAATATATCCTGGTCTGAGCAACGCTCCTATAGAGAACAGAGAAAAGAACGAGAGTGAAGAGAACATCTTCTGCCTCGGAGTAGGAAAGGTGGATAAATGCAGCCAGACAGCCCACAGAAGGAATTTATACAGCGAA
This sequence comes from Takifugu rubripes, assembly GCF_901000725.2. NCBI lineage: Eukaryota > Metazoa > Chordata > Actinopteri > Tetraodontiformes > Tetraodontidae > Takifugu > Takifugu rubripes. Next base: position 7,879,129 of record NC_042305.1, read on the forward strand.
AAACATGCAGTTTAAACAAAATAATCCTCCGTATGTCACCCAATGCTCTATCTTCACGTTGCTACTTATTACTGTTTATCCAGCCTTTCAGCTTCTGGTCTCCTATGTCAGAATGCTAAAAGAACAGAATTTATTTTCTATAATGTCTTATTTTGTTATTATTTTTATATAGAACACAGGATTGGAGGTTTTCTAAATGTTTTGTAATATGTTTTAGAATACAGTAAATTGACATTTAAATCTTGTTCATGTTTTAAAAACTAAATAGCAGCTATTTTATATTTCTTGGTGGTAGAATATTGCCTCAAGGCCAAACATCTTTTTTGTCCCCCAACATAATGTGGACTGAAGAGAATTAATGTGTTTCCTCCTTTCTTACAGACTTACATATAAAAGAACACAAAATGCAGCTTATGAACAGAAATCTGTAAAATCCACCTAAGCCCAAAGAAGTAACTGCAGTCCTTCTTTGCAATGGTTATAAACCTGTATATAAGCAGTTATAAAACCAAATCTAATGGTATTATGTGGCCAGGTAAAATACTGGGTGTGTGGAGGTTTTCTATAGACATATCACAGATGGAAGCAGGGATGAGAAATAATTGGACTTCAAAGGTGAAGGATGCATTGATAAAACAAAATGGATGCAGTCTGACGGTTTGGATGGAGGTGATACAGTGAAGTGTGAGAGATGGGCAGGGTGGCAGCAGAGGTTTCGTTGATGTTTTCACACTGACGGAAAGATGGAGACAGGCAGATAGATGAACACAGGCTGATAAGGGGGAGGGGGCATGAGGGAGAAAGACTAATTTTTTTGTAATGTTTGTATTTTTTAAGTCTGCTGTGCTGCTTGGGGACTGTTGCTCTGGAGGTGGAGAAATTAGCAGAGCGCTGTTCTTGCAGAAGGATACGAGTGGAGGACGCCGCGTGCATGCTAATTAAGCTGAACGCTAATTGGAAGAGCGGAGAGGAAAGATGGAGATGAAGACGGCATCAGCGGTTCAGCCTTGGACTCCCCCATCTCCTCTCTGCTCCTCTCTGCAGGAGGTCTGGGGCTGATGAGCGTTAATCAGGTGGTGATTGGCTCGACTCTCAGCTGAGCTTCACAGGCTGATCTGACTTCAAGACCTCCTGTCTTTGTGACTCAAATTTATTCAGACAACAGCTGTACTAATTCATGCAAATAACATTTAAAGACTGGTTTAATAAATCACAGAGTTTTTAGTTTTTTCCTGTTTTCCACCATTTTATTTGCATTGATTCTTCCTCACACTTGGTTGGGTCAGTGGTGGCTCTTTCTCTCCTTATCATTTAGTCCTATAGTACTGCTAAAAATATCAAGATTTTAAGCTCAACCGCTGTGTGTGGCACTAAAATGTACTACCTCATTCAGTCATAGAGCTTTTTCATCTATTTCACCAGTCATTGTTTTTTATTTTTTTCCCCAACCACTGAGTTTTGAATCAGAAGAAAACCAACAAGCTTGGAGAAAAAGAGAGGCGTGCAGAAGGATGGAAGGGGACTTTGAAGAGGGTTTTATGATTTTTCGATGAAATTGTTTTGATGTGCAGTCGGCGAGGAGGCAGGAAGGAAGAGAGAGAGACAGAGAACCAGTTTTTTTCTAATTCTTTGCAGAGCAATGAACAAACCCTGAAGTCACAGCACTCCGTGGGTTTGGGGACTTCTGTCACTTAAGGATATTTCTTTTCAAGAAGGGTTGGAAATTAAAAACAGGCCTTGAAGGATTTTGAGCACCATGCATGTTCTGTGAAATGTTTGCAAAAAGTATTTGTGACAGTGAGACAGGAACTCGAGAGCTGAAAGGAATATAAGAAGATAAAAAGTGATGCAGGCTCAAAATAGCAACACTCAATCTTGGATGGATGACAGTGAAGACTACACTGCTGTCCTTGAACTGGAACAATAAATTTAAATCACTTAAAGCACCTGTGGATGAACTGAGCATCACATCGGTCCTGATGAAGCTGCAGATCAACTGTTGGCCCTACAAAAATCATTTTTTAAAACCACGTAGGAAATCTTAGAAATGAATTTATGCATCTTGTTGCGCTCTTCCCTCATAATTTCTTTTTTTGTGGAAGCTCAGATCTTTACAGAGACCTTTCATCACACCATCGCAGGCCTTCCTGCTGACTTTTAATTATCCTATCTAATAAATGCAATTAAAACCTCTCAGTCATGCTTACAAAACCACAGGACAGGATCAAAGCAGAGAAAATCCATGTCCAGCCATCCTGTTGTTGTGGTACCAAATACGTTCCTGTGCAGGTAGAAGTGCCCAATATGGTTTTTTTTGTGTGAGCATGGGTGCACTACCTCAGCTGTGATTGAAAAATCACCTAAAATCTAAATTTAAGGTCAAGAGTTGTACATTGCAGTCTATTTTAGAAGAGCGGAGAGTTGTGTTTGTATTTTTAATGGCTTGGTAGACGGGGTGTTGTATGTTGCAAAGTAGAGTTAATGAACCTGCTGCAGGAAATGTTTTTTACAACATCAAACTAGCAGATCGGGGCTTGTTAAACCCTGCAGCCACTTAGAGTGTAGGCTGCAGGCAGCCTGGGACTTGGCCTTCAGTAAAGGCAGACTTTAACTTTGAGATATCAGCCCAGTGTAGAGAGTAAAGTACTCTATCAAAGTACTTTATGAGGATACTTAAAGTGGATATTGGGAATATTAAGCTGCTCACCAATCACCTCCATCCCACTTATTAATTGGAGATTTTAGCTTGTGATGAAACAGAGAAATGGTCCTGATCCCCATCCACCTCTTGCTGAAATGAACAACACACTTGGCAGTGTTTCCCGGCTCTAATTTATCTGAGAGCGTGTTGTGTGATGGCGGCGGCCATCGGCTTTAATTGAAGATCAAGAAGTCGTGTGCTGCAGTCAAACCTCATTTTAACGCCGTAATGCAGCCAAAATTTGATTTGCTCGACATTGCTGCTGGCACATCACAAAACGGAGGTTAATGGTTTTCAAATGTCAGCTGGTGAGTGCGAGAGAGAGAGAGAGAGCGAGACGGAGACCAGGAGAGAGGAGAGAAATGTTTCATACAGATGGCTGAAGGGTATCCTAACATTACAGCTTCAACCTCGCACTTTTTCTTCTGACAATAAACCTGATGGGAGTGCTGTTGTCCTCTGCAGATCTTGCTGACTAACATCATTTTGTCAGTCATTCTGCGGGCTGTAACTGCCAAAGTTGCAACCGTTTTGAACACATTTGGAGTGTTTTAGAATCGCTGACTCCGCTCCCGTTCCCTGTTTATTGTATTTCTAAAGCACTAAGCCTTGCTCTTTTCAGAACTCAAATTGTTTTGTGTATATGTGTTGCCCGTCACATAAGCGCTTGAAATCAAATAAACAGCCGGTGAAAGGAGGCTCTGTCAACGCTCACAGTCGGTTATAATCGATATCTTAATCAGCTGTATACGCTTGTGAATGTCACCAAGATTTCTTACAACTCCACCATCCAATTCCTCTGAGCTTCTCTGATTTCTGACCTTTTTATTCCGACCCCTGTAGGAACCACGGTCCCAGTGGATTCCCTGTGGTTCTAACCGCTCCCTCTCTGCCTGCTGTGATTGACAGGTGTGCTGGTGGTTAATGTGACCTGGAGGAAGAGAACATACGTGGGAACTCTGCTCGACTGCACTAAGCACGACTGGGCTCCTCCAAGGTAACACTATATTGCTTCTCTATCTGCTCCTCGATGTTAAAAAAACTATTGCTGCACTAGCAACCTCTGAAGAAAACTCAGACGTTCCAGTAAAATTACATGATTTGTCATCTTCAAGCACTGGCTTTTATTACCCTTAAACCTACACGCTGACTGTGAGACCTACTTTCGAAGGCTAGTTGCTTACAAGCTGTAACTCTTTTTGTTATGCATGTGAAAAAAATGTTTTTAGTGTCTCATTTAAGGTTATTTTTCTCCGTCTGTTTAATGATAAATGGAGAAAAGTTTTGTGTCATTTCTGTGTAATTGCATTTAAATGACAAGGTTATTACAATTATTGTGATTAGTGTTTGTTGATCTGTCATCTGTTTTATCCGATTTGCTGCCACTCTTCATGGCGTTCATGTGTTTTAATAAACATGTTTATTAACATGTTCATCTTGGTTAGACATGAATACTGATTTGGTTCCATTGCTGTTGTTCCGTGATGAGCCTCAAACATTCTCTGGTCTCAGCGGCTTCACAGATGGAGAGTGTTTCTGTGATTTCTGAGTCTGAATCCTCACATTACTGCCCCTGTATGTAAATTAATGGCATCATTGCAATTACAGTTTAATCTTTTCAATGAAAGGAGCTAAATTGCTTTTCCTTTTCAAACGCAGAGTTGACAGATGTGCAGATGTCTGTCAGACGCAAATAAATGTTTCTCCTTCAACCAGCTTTAATTCACTTAATTAAAGACGATACTTGTATGCTTGTATGCATTGTTTCTCTTGGAACTATCTGTAACCAAAATATGAAATATTGAGGTCAGCAGCACTAACCCGAGTTTATTGGGATTACTAGATTAGAGGATGTTTTAGTGGAATAATCATAGATTTCCCCTAAGATTCAACAATAGATGGGATTTTGCACACATCCACATACAAACCCATATATATACCTATGTACACACACACACACACACACACACGTGTGTGTGTGTATGTATGTATGTATGTATGTATGTATCTATGTATGTATCTATGTATGTGTATATATATGGGGTTACCAGCAGGTTATTTATCACATCAAATAAAAACCTGGGTAATTAAGAATTCAGTTTTGAGTATGCAAAACCACAGAATTGAGATAAATAAGAAAAACTTCAAATGTTGCATAAAGCATGCAAGTCCACCCCGGCAGCATTGTTTAATGTCCAGGGACTCTGATATAAAAAGCAATTACAAACATCACAGGAAATGTGAGATATCATCGTTTTCAAATCACAGTCAGGGACAGGAAAGACTTGTCTCGGTGTGTGTTGAAGTCTGTTCCAATAATGAGGTGATTAACACCCAAAGCACGCTTCTCAAGGTCAGAATATAGTCGCTCAGTAATGGCCACTAACCATTATTGTGATCTATTGTCGTAATTAATGCATATAAAGGTCTGTGAGGTCCGGGGAGGCAGAGGGAGCAGCGTGTGAATACAAAATCCTTGATATCAAAACAGAGAAAAATCCATTTTTCTCCCCAGAGTCTCTGTAAAGAGGTCTGCATGAGCTTTTGAATGATATGTGTGTTCAGGTTGATTGCTTGTGTGTGAAGTGTCAAGAGTTCAGGTTGCTGTTGAGGTAGCAAAAATCCTGTGTCAACAGCTTTGACTGTGTTCTGCTGCCGTATTAAGATACCTTAAAACATTAATATAGCAAAAAAAATATTGTGTAGCATGTATATTTTTATATCAGTGCTTTTTAAAGATATTAACATCGTAATGAAAGCAGCCAGTCTGGCTGAGTTCATTATTGCTGAGTTAGTCACCACTTAATCCCAGTGATTGAGTGTACTGATGTTCATCCTAATCATATTCCTCATCTTTTGTTCAGGTTTTGCGAGTCTCCCTCCAGTGACCCAGAGTTGCCAGGTGGACGAGGCAGAGGGAAAAGGATCCGGATGGGCATGGCTGAGCGGCTCTGCATTGAGCCAGCCTCCCCTGCCAAAGTCAGAGGCCTGTCACAGCACAGAAGCCGAGGAGGTGGTGTAGCTGGAACTGCAGCGACCATCCATACAAAGGGCCGGAGAGGCAGCATGAACCTCATCAACAACTGCCGACCGCCGCCTTCGTTTTTCACTGTAGAGGAGGTAAAACCTGCCAACAGTACCTCTTCTCTGTCCTCTGGGAAACGGAAAAACAAACCCCCTGCAGACCTGGACCTCAGCCTGGTCTCTGACGACATTAAAAATGGGAACGGGAAGAGGATCCGGGCAAAATCCCGCAGTGCCCCATCTACACCGCAGGGTAAATCTGACCCTTCGTTCATGGACCCAGGAGGAGGTTGTGCTTCATCACCACCCCCGCCCATCCTCATTGATTGCCCCCACCCAAACTGCACTAAGCGCTACAAGCACATCAACGGACTGCGCTACCATCAGACTCATGCGCATCTGGAGGTTGAAGAACAGAGGAAGCCTGAACTGGAGCCCATGAAGGATGGGGATAGCGAGGGACGACTATCAGACTGTGAGGACACCATTGGCAACTTGACATATGACCTCTCAGAGACAAACAGCTCAAATGCCAACAGCTCTTCTAAGAAACCTACCCCTCTCTACAAGGTGACCACAGTGGGGTCGCCAAAGAACAGAAGGCTACTGCTTAGTACTGACCACACACCCACAACAAACTCCAAGACCAGAAGAACCTCATTGCTCAAAGATGGGCTGATTGATGACCTCAGTAATCTGCCCATCATATCCAACATGACCGTGGTTCTGGAGAACTGCATGGTGCCAGATAGGAACTCCTCGGTAGAGATGCCCAAACTGGAAGCCGAGGGATTGATTGACAAAAAGGGAGGTGCGTGTGACAAGGGCAAGAAAGCTAACGGGAAGGTTGAGAAGCTATCTAAGTCACGCACCAACCGCCCAATTGCCCCAGCGCCAGCTCCTCCTAAACTCATTGCTATTCCCAACACTCCATACCCATCTGTAACAGCAGATACTCCCCCATCACAGCAGCCCTCACCTATGGCAGCAATAGGCCTCACTAGTAAAAATCTTCCTCTGAAACCCATCAAACCAAAGCTAAGCATCGTGATGGAGCCAAGCCTCGTCAAAGCCACTCTGGTTACCTGCAGCAAAGATACGAGAAAGAAAGAGAAACGGAAGCTGAAGGACAAACACAACAAAGATATGCCAACCAGAACTCCCAATGGTGACAGCAATGGAATCAAAATGGAAGACAGTAGTAGTAGTTCTAAAATTGGAATCAAGGAAATTTCTGGAAGCCTGCTGAAGGAGCACCTGAGTAAGCAGGATGTGATAAATGGAATCACAGAGAGCCAAGAGAGTAGGATGGCCAGCATCCGAGCCGAAGCTGACAAGGTATACACCTTCACCGACAATGCCCCCAGTCCCTCCATCGGAGGCTCATCCAGGCTTGACTCCAGTGGAAGTTGTCTCACAGCAGGAGAAAACAACAGCAAGAACAACAGTCCTGCTTATTCTGACATCTCGGATGCTGGGGAGGATGGGGGATCTTCTGAATGTCGCTCAGATGGCGTTAGATCCAAGTCCAACTCCTCCACCTCTTCAGAGGTGAGCTCCAACAGTCACCATGGTAATTCTGGTAAAAACCTGTCCGCCCCATCTGCCCCATCATCAAAAGACTCTCAATCTCCCTACTACCACGGCTATGAACCCTACTACCTGCAGGGTTATATGCAGTCAGACAGGCCAAACAGCGGCAGTGCTTATCATAAAGGTTCAGCCCTTGATGGGAAAGGAAAAGACAGAAAAGAAGAAGTCAAAGAGGATGACAAAATCTCCTCACATGACTTCTCGGACTCCAAGAAAGTTGATACGCTCCCTCAATCTCAACTTCAGCTGGCCATGAGTCAGACCCAGACTGCACTGGCCCAGTCGTTGTATTATGGCCAATACTCCAGAGGACTGTACTTGGACCAGAAACTGTTGATGTCCTCCAAATGCAGTGAGCAGATGCACAGTGCTAAACATAGGGGACAGGGGATAAGAGACAGTGAAGATGATAAACATGTGCTTGGGGGGTCTGCCACTGGATCTATGCTAGGTAAAGGTCCAGATCTTGCTAAGGGTTGCTGTCCCAAACCCGTCCTCTCTTATGTGGAGATGAGTGAGAGAGGAGAACGGGGACAGAGTTTAGGGTTTAAAGCTGTGCACAGTGGTATGGACCAACACCAGGTCTCCATGAAAGACTGTGATGACATCAAATCACCGTCCTCTTCCTCTTCTTCACTCCACAACCCAAACAGTCAGACAGATCTGGACTCAAATGTTTCCTTTTCCAGTGTAAGTTTCTCCCTCTGTCTATAATCTGCCGCCGCCGCTGATGGTGTTGTTGGTGTGCTTTACTGACTGTTGAGTGTCACAAAGAAATTAATCGCACGTTGTGTACAGCGAAACCAGTAGGTGCTAATAACAAAGACCATGTGGCTTCTGTGGTGCTGTCGCTCTACTCTGACATGTGTCATTTAATTTTAATGATGCATATGTTTTTAATGTTAAGAGTAAGAATTAATGGGGGATGTGTATTGTTCACTTTAGCTGTAAATGTGAGCACATAAAGGGACAAAGGAAGCATTTCTAATACTCTGATGGTTTTGATATCAGCTGCTGTTTTTCAGAGAGCTTGTACAGTTTTTAAGTATTTAATCTTGTGCAGATAACTGCTAACACTAGCCATGCTTGATCATGTAACAATGATTGTAAGAAGTGAATGAACGATGTGTTTGAGAGGGTAGGTTGTTTTTTTTCTCCCACTCTTCATTTTGACCAAAATCCTGCAGCTGATCATGTGTGAGGCGCATCGTGATTTGTGTCATTGAGAGGGACGCTACACCGCTCACATTCCACCAGTGAATGGCCGCCTGCTTTTGCAACGTCGTCATCCTTCATCAGCATCACACCCAGAGCCTGTGATAGATGCTCTGTCTATGGTTCTGTTCACTCAATTGCACAGTGTTTCCTCTATAGTCACTCAGCAGCGGTGGGCCGCCACAGCAAGCAATTCTCCGACTCCGCTAAACAAAAGAAAATGCTAAGTAGCTTAATTACCCCTATGGTCTTCAAACAAAAACACACTAAAGAGATAAGACCATTGACACTTGTAAAATAGGTAGTTTCAGCTCTCCAACTGACCATATAGTGATAAACTGGGACAAAGACATGGACCGAAGTTGAACCGACACCAATGTGACTCTACCCACCACTGTTAACAAAAAATTATAGGGGAAACACTGCAACTGCCACCAACACTTGTCCCCATCGATCTAGCCCTCAGACGGCCCGGCCTGGGCTCACTGCCTGGTTCACAGCAAATACTCTACAGAGCTACACAGTCAACATGGGGAAGAGGCCGAAGAGGGTGAGGCAGACAGGGGAAAGGAATGGGTAGCTACCATGGAGCCTGCCGGGGCCAAAGTCATCTCAGGAGGAGTTGGAGGACAAAAGGGAGGAGGAGCGGCTGACGATCTGAAAAAAGTGCGGGTCCATGCATCCCACGATCTGCCTGGCATTGACACGTCGGACGATCCCGAAGGGCTTGACGATCAAGGCCTGGAGCCAATGGGAGGTCTGGCTGAGGAGTCCCAAAATGCACGGGTAGCAGTGTCTCCTCCCATGACCCCCCAGCAGCCCTACATCCAGTATCAGCACTCCCCTTACCCAGCCTACCTTGCCATGTGTGAGGGCGGTGGGGGTTCCTATCGAGGGGTGTCCCCAACTCTTGTACACAATTACCCAGGTAAGTAAAAGAAAAATGTAGAATTAGACATTAAACATTATTATTAATGACTGCAGCATTGTGCCTCTCAAATGTAATAGAAAACAAACGTATGAAATATAAATTACACATGCCGTATCCCTGCTATTTCTCCCTCTTGTGGCAGGGAGGGGATTGACACTCGAGGAAGACGCAGTCCAGTTTTAAAATGATAGTATTTTAAGAGAAAACAGGCTGCAACACTGTGCTTTTTAAATAACAATGAGATGACTGTAGCGAGGTGACGTGACTTTAATGGCGCGTGCGTGGGTATGTTGTTGTGTGCATCTGTGTTTGTCTCCCACCAGGTTTTCACTATCCTCTGTATGGAAAAACGGCAGACAGGGACGAGTCAGAGGTGACTCAGCCTGGCAGAGGAGCAGTGGTGAGCAGCAAGCAGAGCGGTGACTCCTCTTCACCTTCCGCCATTGAGCTGCTGCAGCAGCAGTCCCATCAGTACCGCGGAAAATCACCCGCTGTGAGACACTGTTTACTGCACCACCACGGCCAAGCTGCTGCCACCAGCAGAACGCACACGGACAAGAGCTCTGGCATAACATAGAATAAAAAATGAGTGCATATTCAAAATTGTAACTACAGTAATTCCTTCATAAAAAAGGAATTTCTTTTTAACATTATGTTAACATATTCTGAATTCAACCTACATAGTTCCTTTCTGCTCATTTAGTTTACCTGAATCTAAATATGCATATTTATATATTTAGGCAGCAAATTCAAGGTTTTATTTTTCTGTCCAGTACAGGGGAGTAAAAAGATGGAACACTTCTTCAGACATGTACTGAATGCGTGTAAGTAGGTGTGTGTCTTCTCTTGCAGCCTGGTGAGAAGGGTTCCCCTGAGGGAGAAAGAGAGCCAGAGAGAGGAGACAGGAACCACGTCTCATTTGCCCGACACCTCCACACACACCATCACACACACCTGGGTATGAGCTACAACCTGATGTCAGGACAGTACGACATCTACCAAGGTAGGACCGACAACACCCCACGACCCAAACTAGGAACCTTGAACGCACGTCAGTAGTCCGTTAAGCAGCTGATCGATTCACTTACTTAAGCGGAAGAATTTCTTCTGTTGAAATGTTTTTCTTTTATTGTGTGTAAGGTCTGAGCTCCAGGTCGCTGGTGTCCAGTCAGCAGGTGTCCGGGCACACCCCTACCGGTAGGTTTAATGAATCCTCAAACCACCAGGACAATCAAAAAACAAATATAAAAATGCGTAAGAATAGCTTTAAAAAAAAAAAAAAAAAAATCTCAGCTACCCAGAATGCCAAGCTTCTTAGCCTGTAGCCTCTCAGAACCTTTTATTGTCCTGTTACGGCCATTACAATGCAAAGGAATTAAGTAGTTTTAGTTTTATCAGTGTTTTGAGCAAATTTGAAAAAGTTATATCTGTCAGGCTGTAACATTCCAAACTTAATGCAGCTGTGTTAAGAAGAGTGTTCAGTTCTGCCCTGTGGGTTTAATCATTGTGCTCATGAATATGTATAGCTTAACTCAGAGTTTATTTTTTTCTGTCATTATCTTTGTATTTATTCAACTTTAAGTAGAATTGTGTTGGATTTAGGCTGTCTGTTGGGGTCTCTATGCATGAAATAATTTATTTTTTCTCCTCATTAAATAAGCAACAGCTCTCATATTATGCATCTAAAACTTTCTTTTCCAGATGATTATCTGTTTCTCACTGATTTCCGTGCCTATTTATTTTTTAACAACTGCTCTTTCACTGCCTATGTTTTTGAACTGCAGCGGAGACATAACGCCAGACAGTTAAAGCACATAATACAATTATTAGGTTATTGCTGCAAAGACTGCAGATATCTGCCAGTAGATAATTGTTGTGTAGTGAGTGATAATTTGTGTAGCGAGGATATCTAAAAATCACAACTTTAATATCCTGTGAAACAAAACAATTTCCTTAATTATCTCATCATCACCAAAGCTGTATCAATAGTGTAAGCGCAAACCACAAACACTTTAAATCCAGAAAAAAAGTGTTTTTACAGACATTCTGAACATTTTCTTATTGACGTGAGAAAATTAACCAATTCATTTCAGTTTAAAAAGCTGCTTTAGAACATGTATGAATATTGATGACCAGAATATGAAGAAAACTGAGTAGCAGAACTTAAAACATTAAACTCAAGCTAAAAATTCAAACACTTTCAGCTTTATTGAGAGCCTCTCTGCGTTCAACCCTTCTGCCTTCAGAAGACTTTTGAAAACGGGCTCTTGTCTGAACCTCTACAGGATGAACCACAGCTCATCTGACCTGTGCTCTTCTCTCTGCAGAAAGTGAAGGCAAGAAGTAAGACCATGTGACCACGTCTCACATGAGGAACGGCAGATTTATCAGACATCAATTCCATGGTGTTGAATAAGCTTCGCCTCGCTGAGAGGCAGAGAACAAAACATTTACAAACCTCTTTCGTTTCGCACTAACGGCGAGCACCGGTTTTATAGCATCAAGGTGGACGGGCCGCCGGCGGGACAGAAAGCAGGATCGGGACTTCTGTGAGGGAAAAGCTCTAATCCAGACTTTTGGAACTATCAGTTTTGCAGGACTTTAACAGATACGGGAGGCATGTATAAAATAAAACAATCCAGAGCGCCGTGCTCTCAGTCCCACCACGGCTTTATGAAATGCACATTTATCATAGTGTAATATGATGATGATATGACTGAATGTACCGACGATGACTTGCGTTATCTCAATAGTGTTTTGTTTTGTTTTTTAAATCTGATCTTGGGTATCAGCATTAGAATGCTAAAAAGTCTATTATTATCCTTATTATTCTGATTATTGAAGTGGTCCTCCTCCCTCCATAGTGCTGACACTGCATTTGTATAACTAACCTGTACTTGACGTAACCATGTTGATTGTATTGTCTTTATGTGAGAGTAAACCTTCACATCTACCTGCCCGATACCATGTAGGAACCCAGTGGTGTATATATTCTGTACAGATTCATGGCAGAGCACTAACATGCTTTATTGTACTCTATGTTGACCTCCATCATCCGTGCAGGAGAGCAGCAGGCAGAGCAGCAACATAAATTCAGTTTTATGCTTCCTACATCAGTTGATTTGGATGTTTAGAGTAACTGATATGGTTTTTTTAATGCAGGTTTTTTTGATCAAATTTGCTTAAATTCCTTTGATCATTTGCAACCCTAATTTGTATTTGTATTTTGCTCCAAGTTTGCTCAGGAACTGTAGTACGTGGCAACAGAGAAGCCATTTGTTAAAAAAAAGCAGCCAAGACAAGAATAGAGTTACCTGGAAAACTAGCTTTTAAAAAGGAATTCAGTAAATCTCACTGGAATTGTCCAATGTAAAACGTTCTTCTTTTTCCCCGATTGTGGTGCCCTAATCCTTTGCTCTGCAGCTGCCTCTCACGCCTCTCACATGCTAACTAGCTGACTGCAGAGCCTCTGATAGACAGAATCACACAATTGAAGCTTTTCTGTTGAATATCATCTTTGGTACCTGTAAAGTTCAACCCAATTAATTAAGGCATATGTAGCAAGTCTGCAAAAAAATATAGACAATTAACACAGGATTGTTAGCACATAAAGGGATAGCAGGAAGTGAAGATGTCAAAAACTGAATCATTCATGTGGGCAGTGGTTTATACCAGTTATTTTAGTAACTATGTAGATTTTCCACACTGAAAAAGTGGATTAGGTCTTCCTGAAGGCTGCCTGACATAAACACACTAAAAATTAGACTCTTAGATTGTGAAGAGGGAGTCATTAAGTCTAACATCAATCACCAATATTAGCATCTTCTTGCTACTCTGTCAGTCAGATCAAAAAGAAAATTATATTCACATCATGTTCATTAAGTATCCAGTCATGCAGAAGATAGTTGAATATGCCAACTGCCAGCTTTGTTTTATTACAGACTAGAATCATTAGCCTCAAATGTAACTAAGACGTTGTCTTTGAAAATTTAGCCTTTTCGGGTAAATATAATCATTCTGAGCAAACCAAGAAATGACCTCTACAGGCCAAATTTTTTGTGTTTGTTGTTTGTTTTGTGCAACATTTATAACTCAGCTGATTGGCTTGTAACATTACCAGTGTTCTTGTGAAGGTTAATATAGAAAAATTCAAGTCCTAATGGCCAGACCTGGTCTATCAGCTGCTCTGCCTCACTTACACAACATCTTACCTGCATAGTGTTAGTGATCATTCAATTACTTGAATATAGTGCTATGAACTCTGTTTACAAAATGCTGTCATCTTTTGGGAGACACAGTGTTGTCTTTAAAAAGCTGCTTGGTATGTTCAGTTAACTCACCTCGTTTATCCATGGAAATCAAACAAACATGAAACCTGCTGTTGCTTTTTTATACTGTATATGCCTTAATTCATATGTTTGGCAATCATGATTAAAGGACGTTTATATAAATGTGTTTCTTCAGTTTTCTGACTAATGGTTAAAAATAAAACCTGAAAAAGTAAATTATCTTATTGAGATAACATCAGCTGGTTTTAATTCTTCAGGCTTGGAATTTGGAAACGTTTGCTGTGTATAGCCAGATCTTTACAATGTGAAATGGTTTACATTTTAAAAAATTAGGAATATTAAAGTATTTGATTACTTATTGTACATAAACGTATAGAATTAAGAATGTGAGAAGGCCCTGCAGGTTAAGGTCCAGCAACACCATCTAGTGGCGCAGAGAAAGTTGCAGTTGAAAACGCCGCCTGGACAAGTGAGGATACGGCTAGCACACGCGCGCGCGCGCGCACACACACACGCACACACACACACACACACACACACAGTTCAATAACCTTAACTCAAAGAAAACTCGAATCTCTCTCCAAGTGCCCTTGATTCGCTACTCGGGACCATATAGTCCATAATCTGCCGCCTCGATCAACGACCCTTTGGTCGACTCTTACCCTCAAACAAAGACATTTATCTAGCCAAATCAAATACGGCTTTTAAACAACGTAAAAATAATAAATTAAAAAGTACATATAAAATACAGGTGGTTGCAGTTCTACCTCCTGCCAGCAGGGGGCATTAAACGATTTCCTTTCCCCTTCATTACTTCCGCTTTAAAGATGAAATGGGTGGCGCCAAAGCTTGACAACAAAGCGGCTACTCTTGGCCCTGCCCGTCAGTTTAAACCCTCTTTGCTGTGCTTTTGAATCTGTAATTACGATGTGACCTCATCGGAGTGGATAAAAGGATTTACCATATTATTCGTTACAAAAGCCTAACATCGGCGCTGAAATGTCAACGAAGACGGACCAACTTTTGATCGTTCTTTCCATTCTGGAAGGTAAGCTGCATAAACGGGCAAATTACCTCCATTTAAACCACTAAGCGAAGTAATTCATAACTCCTTACAGCTGGGACGCTTATAAGCATATAGTTCTCGCAGAGTACGGTTTACGAAAAGCATAAATCAGTTTCCCAAGATCCAACCTGCTAACTGCTCCTTTAACACGCTAAAAACTAACTCCATATACTGTACTGTAATATATCAAGTTACGTCACAGCCTGACTGTGGCGTCTCAGTAAACCCATCTTCCTTCGATGCCAAGGTCGAAACTTTCCAAAGAGTCAGCGTCTCAGTCTGGTGGTCCAGGCCAGTTTTGATGGGGAACACTTGGCCACAGACCCGGTGGAGCACGGTGATCGACCGCAGTTCAACACCGAGCTGGCCTGGGAGCTGGACCGCAAGACCCTGCACCAACACAGGTGGCCCTCATACGCATGTTCTGCTTTTATGTCAATGTTTTTGCAGCCCTATTTTCATACAATTTTCATGAGTGTTGACACGTCCTAGGCTTCAGAGAACGCCCATCAAACTTCAGTGCTTTGCGACTGACTCGGTGACAAAGAAGAACGAAAGTGTAGGCTACATCGTTCTGGACCTTCGGTCTGTACAGGAAGCCAAACAGGTGATCCTTTTCCCTTCCTCTGGGCGAAAACATTATTTTCACCGTGATGGTGGTATTTGATGAAAGTGATGTCTGACCGCTGGTGCCAGGAATATTATTTTGTCATTCTTCCTTGCAGGATCCTCGTTGGTGTCCATTGCTGAGCAGTAAATACAACAAGCTGAGGCCCGCGCTTCTCCTCAGCATGGTGCTGGAAAATGATAACAAGCCTTCTGAGCCATCTCCCGATAGGTTCAAGGCGAGGAAGGCGCCCCCCCGACAAGGTTTGCTGTTTTCTTGTTAGTGGTTTTTTGTTTCCTATTTGTTGTTTTCACTTCTGCACTTCGATATATTCGAACTGAAGGTGTCACATGATTATAAGTTGTTATAAAATAACCTACTTTTCCCTAATCCTCATTTCCTGTCCCTTTTAAAATCCTCTGCTGCTCTGATTTTGTAGGTTCTCCTGCTGTACTTGAACTTCTACCTGAAAAACTGGAGGCTGTCCTAATCCCAGATCAGGGTTACCATCAGATCGGACCTGCAGATCACTGCTCTGACATGTTCATCCTATCAGTCACTCTGGCTTTTGCGACTAAACTAGAACAGGTGGGGATGATACTCTGATCTTTGTCTTACAGTTACTTTTACATTGTGCTCCTTTTCGGAGAAGAATTCATGCTTTCATTATTTTACATAGACTTTATATGGTATATGGATTGAATAGGAAGGCACTCACTAAACATGTTCTGTGTTGAAAAGGTTTTATGCTTTGGAAATGCCCAAATCTCATTATTATTATTATTATTATTATTATTATTATTGCTGTTGTTATTGTTGATATTAATATTTTTTATTATAATAAGCATCCTTGGGTGCCTTGAAAGGCACTATATACTTCTAACAATGTGTATTTACATTTTTGTATATTATTTGTTGAAGCGCATTGATATTTAAAATGTCCTTTCTTGTTATTTAGCTGATTCCCAGCACAGTCAAGCTGTCGGCAGAAGGGTCAGAGTTTTATTTCTACTACTCTTTACTGGGAAATGACATCACCAGTGAACCTTTCCACAATCTGTTGAGTCCCAGCTTTGATCCTGAGCGCTCTTCTGTACGCATCCGCAGCAGCAAACAGGTCCTCCAGACCTTCCTTTCTCAGGAGCCTGATTTCGAGGTGCTTTACAATTATACTTTTTATAAGCCTTTTAAACACCTTAAAGTCTCGCAGTGTGTATCTATATGTGCTTGTGTCTTCTCAGATCCATTTGTGTTGTGGGAGTCGCTCTCTGGGCAGCACAAACATTTCTCTCTCGGTTCTGGCTGTTGGCTCAGTGGATCTGGAGAGCAAGGCAGCAGCGGTGGAGGGTGCCTTTATACTCAAACCTCCCAACCGCACTAATAAGATGCTGCCTGCTCTGCCTGCAGACCTGCAGCCAACTGTAGGAGTGTCCGTTACCCTAAGAAGAGATGTGGCAACACAGAAGATACACACAGGAAAGGTGCTTTTATTTGAGCTCTGAGATGTATATTGCTGTTTTAAATCTGACCAAAACATCCTGCGACTAGTACAGTGTAGTAATGTGAAGGATGTGATCTCTATTTAACGTCTCGGCATCGCAATGGACCGACATGTTGACTTCTTCGGTTTTCCAGCCTCCTTTGAACAAAGAAGGATCTGAAGTTCAGACACCTTCCCATCCTCCTTCCACCCCTGCTGCTGTTGCTGCTGCTGAGCAGAGACTTCGAAACACATCGCCAGTTCAAAAACCCAGAGATTCCCCTCCTCCTTCTCCTCCTCCTCCTCCTTCCCCTCCTAGCCGTGGGACTGAGAGTGAAGTGGAGAGTTTGTTGGTAGAACCTCAGACAGGACTGCCAGGTGACACCCAACACAGCAATAAAACAGTTTCATAAGATGCCATTTCACTGATCACCAGGGGCCATAACTGTTTATTTGTTTTTAAGCAGCTGCAGATTTGGATCTTGTGCAGACTGAAGCTACTGCAGACGGCGGCGCATCATCAGTCAGTGTTTCAGCTCCGAAGATTTTAATCCCTCCCTCTGCCCATCACTACTGCTTCTCTCTGGACTTTCGCACCCTGGGAGGCCTGAGGCTGACCCACTCCATTGCTGCTACACTCAGGTTAAAAATAAAGTCCAGATGTCGAATAAGCTGGAACCCACACATTCAGAATGATGATCACTGATTCAATGATGGTGGTGTTTATTTCAGGTACACATATCAGTTCTTTAGCAGTCCAGCTCCCATTATGACAAACCCTCCGGTGCAGCTGCAGAGGAACATGGAAGTGTCTCTGCCTCAGTCCTACTGTGCCTTTGACTTTGCTGCTCTTCCACAACATCTACAGGATACCTTTCTAAAGTAGGAGCACACACATACAAGTTGTTCTTACTTGCTGTTTGTGTATTTATGAAGGTATATTCCCTCTTTGCACTGAACTGACTTGGATTTTAGAATATATATATAGTAACACTGGAATCTGCTATAGCTGAATTACCTTATTGTAGACAGCTACAGTCGTTCTCATTTTTGTCCAGCAGGGGGCGGAACATGACTGTATTTAGACATTGATTTGCAAGCGAGCGTTCAGCAAAGGTTTCAGCTGTGTTTTGATTGATGAGTGAATTTTTGTATCTTGCAGAGTTCCTCTGGAGGTGGAGGTTTGGCACAAAGACGCCAACAGCAGAGACCAGTTGATAGGACAGGCCTCCATCCAGCTGTCTCGCCTTCTGATGTCTGAGAGAAGCAGATTTCAGACCTCAATGGGTCAACAGGGCTGGAGACAGACTTACCAGGAGAGGATCCCTGTCCTAAAACCACAACAGTAGGAAACATTCACATTTAAACCCATTTGAGTGCATGTGCCAAAGGAGCTTTATAGACTCACGTTCGCTCTTTTTTTAATCACTGTTCAATATTGTCCGACAGTCCCACTGAAAAGGTGGCAGAGTTGAGCTTTGTGGCTACTCTGGAGGACCTGGGGTTTGTTAAAACCAGAGAGGTCATTCTGTCAGATTCTTTACAGGTGAGATGTCCATGTCTGCACACAAAACTCCAGACTGCACTTCCTGTCACATGTCTGTCGTGTTTTATGCTGTAGTGTTTCTTTCTCCTTTTATCTGTTGTCTCCTTAGAATGAACATTTGGGTACCACAAAGCTACCAGCCAACCAAGCAGCAAACAGACCTCCTGCTTCCACATTGGATCCCACCCCTGTGGTCCCCACAGCCCCAGTTTTACCCAGAGACACCCTGGAGTACCGTACAGCTCTGGAGCTGGAACGGTGGAAGGAAGAGCAGGAGGATCTGTTTGACGATGAGGTGAAAATTTAAAAAAAATGGCTAGTTGTTGACACGTGTCCTCATTTGTTTAAAATAAATATGGACTCAAATATTCACGTTAAATTATTGTTTCTGCAGTTGAGGAAGAAGGAGGTGAGCTGCATGCAGGCTCTGGCAGGAGAGTTGAAGAAGAGAGAAAAGGAGAGAGAAGCTCTATTTAGAAAGAAGGTGCCTCCTTTGTCTAAACAACAAGACCTTCTGAGAATATCTGAAGGATAATGTGTGACCACATTTACTTTTAATTTGAAAATCTCTGTTCGTAGGCGACAGAGTACAACACCTTTGAGGAGCAGCTCCGAAAGACCCTGTTGGATCTGGAGAAAAGAGAGAAACATCTGGCTGAAGCAGAGCTGGAGGTCAGACTCATCTGGCACTGGATGAGATGATGCATGAGGGTTGAATGAAAACATGCTTCTCTGAACTAGTTAAATATTCCTATCTTGACCCCAGAATAGATGCTGTGATGCTCGGACACTGATAACAATTAAAGGAAACCATTATTATTATCCAACTAATGTTTAAATGCATTTCAGATTTATTTAGCTTTCAACAAAGCAACATTCTTAAATATGCAGCATTACATGAGTCCTTTTTTCTATACAATTGTAGTAGTTAATGACTTTTTAAACACTGCTGATGTGTTCAGGCTCAGAGGCTGCAGAGAGAGCTGCGTGCCGAACACGATCTCGCCCAGAAGGAACTGCGAGCAGAGCGCGACCTATTTGAGAGGGAGCTGCAGGAGAGCAGGAGGAGGCTGCAGCAGGAGTGTGAACACCGGGTGGCGCTAGAGAGAGACAGAGTTCGACTCATGGAGGAAGAGAGAACTCGGCTGCTGCAGCAGGTACAGAGCGGGGAACAGGGTTTGATCAGGAACGACACAATTTTAGCATAATTTAATGTGCTCCTGTCTTATCCAGATTGCAGATGGGGAGTCTCGATATAAGCAGCTTGAAAAAGAGTTCCAGCAATACAGAGAACAACAAAACATCAAACCTGAGTTCAGGCTGCAGACAGAGGTCAACATCCTCAGTCTGGAAAAGGTAGGCCATAAAGGTACAGGGTACTTGCTGGACTCTACGTTCTCCAACAGTTTTTACCTTTAACTTTGGTGTTTTTTGCATGCAGTGCAGGCATTCTTCCCAAAAGTTTAAAAATAATACAGGTTCTTGTTATCAGTCCTGAAATTAATTTAGACTCTAGCTCTGTCGAGAGTCATTCAGATGTTATATATGTTATTTTTTGATTTGTGATGATTCAGGTGGAGCTGGAGAGGAAGCTGGAGTCCACCACCAAGTCCAAGCTGCATTACAAACAGCAGTGGGGACGTGCACTTAAAGAACTGGCCCGGTTCAAACAGGTACTGTTCAAGGTGCTCATCCATCACACCGATGCTGTTTCTGTTATAGTCTTTGCTCACAATAAAATCCATCCCTTTGATTCATTAAGGGGAATATTTTACCAGCTTTAACAGTCGGTAATAATACGAATGTCCTCAGAGATGCAATAAATTATACTGGCACACACTTGAATTTAGCTGCTGTGTGTTATGAGATTGTCTGAAGTCGGTCCGTCTCAGTTCTGCATGACAGGTTACAGCTTCTGACCACAGAGAGTTTGTGTGACAGAGAGCTGAGTGGGGCTTTAGTGAGCTGAGACTAATGTAAATACACTCGTCCTGGACTGATGTGAGAAACTAATAACCGCTGCTGACATTAAACAGCTAGATTTCCCTCCTTTTTCTTCAGCATCCTTCTCACTTTCTCCTTTCACCTGCGTTTTTTCTTCATTTTTCTTTGTCCATTGTCACTTTCTTCCCTGTCTTACAGCCTTTCTCCTTTTTTTCCCTGCAGATCCATTTGTTTGTATGATTATCCAGATCGTCGTTTTCTGGTTCATGTCTTCTAGAAAGTGACTGTTCGTGGTGCCTGTCTTTTCCCTTTTTTGCTCTCTCTCCTCTCCTCTGTCTGCCATCCCTCCCTTCGTCTCTCTTTAAGTGCCACATCATCATAAAGAAAACAGGCTGTGATTTATGCTGCTCTAAGGGGGTTCGGTGCAGAGTGTCACCCCCTGCCTATTAATCAAACTGGTATCGCATTGGGCAATAAGCTAGCATCCGTTTACTATTCAGATGTCACTCTCTTGCTTTTTTGTAAAATATCAGGCCTGTGTTTACACGACCATCCATCTTGGCGCTCCGCGGTTTTAAAAACCGACACTTGTTTGGTTTTTGTCGGCCTTTCCTCGCCTATTTATTCTCTCCTCTCAGCGCCTCATATGGCATGATGTTTAGCTCAGCTCGGATCATAAAAATTCTTGCCCGAGGAATAATGTGTTTTTCAAACCGGGAGGCGCTGGCTCGCAGAGAACCAGAATTAATACCCAGACAGCAGTGAGGTATTAGATCAAAGAGTCGGCCTCGGTCTTTTTCAACTCAAAATATTGGGACAGGGAGCTTAAGTTAGCCCTCTCAGAGCAAAAATATTGGGATAAAGGGATTAAAGTTTTGAGTGGGGGAAGTTAAATTGATATTTTTAAAGCCCACGTTGAGGATCGGGCTGCAAAATATAGTATTTTCACTAACAAAGCTGTGAACACACCAGCAATGTTAGCATACAGAACCAGAAAAGCTCTGAAGGCTTCTGAAGATGATATGTCCCATTTTTTTCTTTGTAAGTTCTGGTATTTCAAATCTTTGCAGATGTGGTGTCATATCACAGAATCACTTCAATATCAATTCAGTTTTCAGTTTAACTCATTGTTTTCATGGCAGTTTAGCTTCATCTGATCTCAAAACACAGACTGGAGTGACCTCGCTCTGGGCTCATCTGGAAGAACTTGTCCTCTCTGATGATGTTGTGATTGTGTTTGTATGAAACTCTCAGACAGATGGAGCTTGTTGTCTGCAATCAGTTGAGTATTACTGGTCTCAGTGGAGAGATTCTGATGGTTCCCACTGTTCACTGCTGGAATGGTTTGATGCTCCAGTGTGAGGAGGCCTTGTTCCAGAAGAGAAGGGTCAGAAACGTCCATATATTTACTGGAACCAGTGTCCCCCCACATTTATCTAACAGTCAATATATCAGTGTTTTCAGCTCCGGAGAAAAACTCCCGGAAACATAACAGGAATGGAAACACGGCTGGTTTATCACCTTTACTAAAAAATGATCAAACAATGACAATTTTGAGCTGTATTTCAACCTGTTGCATACTTAAAAACAGAATTAGATTAGAGCTTGCTTTTTGTCAACCATTGATCCTGTTAATATTCTAAACCATACTAGCTGTTGTCAGGCCAACTAAACAAATATACCAGTGGGATCTGGGCCTCTAATCTCTATATAAAGAGGTGTTTGAGCCAGACCCAGGCCTTTATCAAGGGCAGAGCACATTCTTAAACTTCTGCTGCTGTGTCTCTTATCTCATGTTATCACTTTCACAAACCTACCAGAGCAGCCTGAAAATACTGATCTTAACCTTTGACGACACCCAGATATAAAAGTGCTGCAGCCTCTGTGGGTCTGACCTGAACCTCTCCAGGTTCATCTTCACAGGACCGGCCAGTGTGGCCATTTGGCTATTATTAAAATGGCCAAAATCTGGTTTTACCGCTGTAATAGGTCATCTCAGGCTTTGGATTTAATTGTAAGAGGAAACCAACTGGTGTAATTAATCCCTGTTTGTGTACGTGCTCATAATTTAGTGTAATTTACCGCAGCCCCATTCATCTCCGGCACTAGTCCCAGTCGTCCTCTTTCTTTATCCGTCAAATAAGAAAAAAAGGCTCCAACTGCGTTGATGAAAAGGCCCCTGAACCCCTGCAGGTGGGGGGGCTGCTCAGAAAACTACTTCTGAGGTGAAATAAAAGTGTGTCCACATGTGAGCAGCAGGGCGAAAGCATTCGCACAAAACGACCCTCCAGAGCAGAGGAGGGAAAACGGAGGAGCAGCCGGGGGAGGAGAAGTCATCCTCTGGTCATTGTTCAGAAAACCAGCATCTGAGAACCTGGTTCTGCTCTCCTGGAGTTCCTCTTAGAGGTTCGCCGTCCTGTAGCTCTTTTGGACATCGTCAAACACAGCCTCATGTTTCCAGCGTCAGCTCATGGACGTTAAGTTTAAAAAACATGTGTCCCTCTGTCTTCTTTGGGTCACTACATCCAGGATTTCCAAGCTTTGAAACTAAAACCAGTTGTTTTCCGCTCTAATGAGTTGACATTAGTCATGTCAGGAAAAGTGAAACTGTAATTGTTTGCAGAGGGGGGTGCAGAGTTGACTTCAGGTCTTCTTGTCCTCGGGTCTGGTTTGTTTGTGTCTCCTGTCTTGTGTTTTCACCTTATCACCGCGGCGACGGTGCCGGCTGCAGTTGCCGTTTGATTGATGCCATGAATGTGAAATATCTGCCATAGAAACAGACTTTTAGTACCTTTTCTGTGTCAGCCTCTTCCTCTCCCCCCACCGAGGCCCCGGTATCACCTCGTCCTCTAATTGTTTCAGGTCTCGGCCCCAAGATTGTCCTTGGCAGCGGGCACCAGAGAAAATGTTTAGCCTGTTTGTTTTTGTTGTAATTAGCCTTAAAACAGCCTGTAATACAGACGGCTAATGGTCCGCAGAGAGTCCGGCCTGTGTCAACATGCTGTACGTGTGTGTATGATATGTTCATGAGAGATTGTGTGTGTTTTCATGTGCGCCTGTCTGTGTTTTTTTTCTCTTTTTTTTCCCCCTGTGAGGAGGTGAGCTGATCAACCGTGTGAAAATGGAAGATTTCCGCATGCAAGTTAGCTTCCCCATCTAGAACTGCACTTTCTGCTCTGTGTCACCAGAACACGCAAAACAAAACAGTCCAGAGTCGTTATTATTGTTGTTGTTATTATTATTATGCTGCTCTGGTCAAGTTGTTGGATTGTTTGAGGAGTTGGACATCAGAGCTCAGAATAAACGGTTTTATTCCTGCGCTTTTGAAACCTGGTCACATGACACCAGATTTACCCTGACCTTCAGCCTGGCGTCCCGTCAGTTGTTGTTTTCCCTCCTTGGACAGCTTCTCTGATTTATGCGTGTCCAGATGTGAGCCAGAGTAGACGGAGACATCATTTGGTATTAGGGGTAATTTGGGGAAGTCTGACTGAGCTGGAGGTTCGAACAGCTGAGAGAAATATGACTTGGAGGCGTTTTTATGAGGCAGACTCTCTTTTCCCATCGTGCCGGTGTTGCGACTGTGGGTTCTTCGGGTCGTGCGGCACTTTTCTCAGGGAGGTTTTATGAAAATGTGAAGCCAGACAAATTAATCACCAAACTCTACTTTGCGTAATGAAAACAAGCAGCTTCCTGGCAGCTTAACGCACATTTCAGCGCTGAGGTCAGAGGTTTATTTTTAAATATTCCCAGATTTGATCCTCAGAACCCAGGCCTGTTCTGTTATTGAGAATAACGCACAGATTTCAATCCTATGAAGCCAGGTCACTGATTCCTGGTGTGGGTCTCTATGGTAACCAGCTCCAATAGTGGTGAGGCGAATAAATATGTAAATAAGGACCAAACATATGCACTCATTAGTTAATTAAATAAGATGTACATTTTTACACATTTATGTATTTCAATCTCCTGTCATTTTTCTTTTGAAAACGGGTCAAATCTGTGCTTGCAGCGGGAGCAGGAAAACGCAATGATGCGCCTCAAGAAGCAGCAAGCGGAGCTGGAGGCCCTGAAACTTCATAGCCTAGCAACGGAGCAGGAACAGGCGGTCCAGCAGGACCGAAAGGAGCTGGAAGACATCAGAAATGACCTCAACAGGTAACACCAAACGCAACACATGATGCAAACAAGTAGCTAATATTTAAGTATTCGCTATTTCATCATTGTGTTTTATTGTAAATGAGTCAATGTAACACGAGATGTATCCGTAACACTGTAACACAATACATGTATCCATTAAATATTCGTTTCAGGTAATTAATCAATCAATGTTGCGTCTCAGGTTGAAGCAACAAGAGGAGAGATTAGGCCCCTCCTCCTCGCGTCCCGCCCCCGCCTCCTCGCGCTCTGACCCCGCCCCCTCGCAGCACGCGACCAGGAGCGCCGGCGAACACCTGAGCCGCCTGTACGAGGAGAGAGACACCCTGCTGAGGACGGGCGTTTACACCCACGACGACAGAATCATCTCCGAGCTCAACAGGCAAATACTGGAGGCCTCGAGGGAGCGAGAAACGGCGTGACGGCGTCGACCAACCAGAAGCCAAAAGAGCCGAGGACAGACGTCGGTGTGGCCAAATCATTGGTTCATCCGTCAATCATGATGTCTCCTAATTTAAATTGGCTTAAATTCATCCTTACTGTTACGTCGAAAATGAAACTTCACACTGTGAAGCTGTGGTGCAACTTGATGTTTCCCAGTTTACGTTCCAAACGCCATTTTACGTTGTTGAGGCGTGATTTCTGTCACATCCCTTTCAAAGAACACGCTGGACAACAATCGGCGTCGGTTCACGTCCGCGTGCCCGCGTTGGTGCGCGTCGGTGGGATTAGAATCTCGGTTGTTTTAACCCTTCAACCTTGTCGTTTCTAATTTAATTTTCAGGAATTCACTTTCATTCACCTGCTGGATTGATGAGAAGCAGCAGCTTGACTGAATGCTGTAAAATCTGCGTTATTGATCCTAAACTAAGTTAATAGAATTCTGTTAAAATAGTTTGTACTTTTATATATTTTTCCCTGATGAGATGGATCCGCCAGCAGGGGGCGCATTAGTTCCAAAACAAACGTCACCGAGTCTCTGAAGCTTAAATTTAGTTGGTCAGAGGTGACAGATTTCTGAGTTTGTCGTCAATAAATTATTCTGAAGTGAAATCTCTGCAGTCTTTTTTCAATAAATTATTTTGCATAATATTTTGTTTTTTTTTCCCATTCAATTCTAGTGTTGAAATGCGATTTATTGTGTTGAGGCTCATCAAGTGATTAAATATTTATTACGTTATTTTGGTACTTTTTTTTCACGGTCGTAAAATCGTCACTTTTCCCGTCACTTTTACTAAATAACATCGTGTGTGTAAAGATTCCGCTTCCAGTCAATCGTGAAAATACACATTTTTATATACCTTTCTAAGGATCAGTGCGCTTATATACACCCAGATTAATGGAGTCGATCTGTGGAAAAGCTTAAACTAATTAAATTAGATTGAAATTTGACAAAGCCGTTTTAGTGGCAGGTTTAAATACAAATAGAATATAAAAATGATGTGATAAATGTGAACAGAATCAGCTGGAGGACGACCGCAGACAGACGACGCGTGTTATCACATGTAGAACATGTACTCACACACACACACACTGCGTCTGTGTTGAGATCTGGGCCCTCAGTGCTGACAGGGAACAGATGTTCCCAACTCATCCATCTACTGGGAGCAGCAAGAGGAGGAGGAGGCGCAGCGGCGAGGAAGATAAAGAGACAAGAAGAAGAAATGTGACGCTGACGTTTGAAGTAAAGTCCTCCTTTAATACCTTATCATCTGGGCGTTTTATCTCAAACTTCTGCTTGTAAAAATTTTTTTATGAGTGATAAACGACTCGAATGCGCACACGCACACCCGCGTCATACCTCATAAGACGAGGGCGAATCCATGATTTAATAAAAAGAGTTAAGGCTTTTTTATATATCAGTTAAATGTTAGTTCTATTATATTAAAGATAAGGCAAAAAAAATCTGGTAAAAGTAAAGTAAAAATAAACAAAACTTGCTCACTTTAATTGTTCAATGGAGGTGGGGGGTAATATTAATACGTAATTAGGTAAAGTTGATGCCCTCCACACCGCCAGAGGGCAGCGTACCGCAGGAGTAGGTGCCAGATCTTTTGGTTGCAGCGTTTATATTTGTAGCAATGATTAATTGATTGCCATCCCCAAACGGGTCCGTTTAGATGTTTCCCTGTTTCTTTATTTTGTAGCATTACCTCTAAATTCATGAAGTGCAGATACAACTTTATTTAAATTATAAATGGGCCGCTTTATCGTGATGTGCACCCTGTGACAGTGATGTGATTGTTGTCCAGCGTGTTCTTTAAAAGGGATGATTCATGTAGCAGAAATTCTTTCACACGCACACACATACGCCGTTTCTGAACTCATGGTCAGATTTTCTCACAGTGAATTTTTCTCTCATTTTTCTGCTCCAACATGTTTCCAATTAAATCTTAACAACTCTGCTGCATTGCGTCCTCTCTGTTTTGACCTCTTGTCTGCTCCATATTTTAGTTATTTGACAGGAAATTACACTAAAATCGATAAACAACCTGTTTATTATCTTAGATCATATTCCTTTTATTTCCCATCAGAACTTTCTTGACCTAAACAATCCAACCTACCTTTTCTCTTCAGACGTGCGGCAGTCTACACTTTCCTCCTGTAGTTCTCCATGTTTCTAATGAAAAACTACCGCTTCCATAATCTAGTGGAATTTAATCTGTCTTTGCTTTGACATTAAAAGAGACAAACTTGAGACTCTTTGCTCGTGTGTTCATTTGTTTGGCCTCAGGCTTCTCGATCTGCTTCCCACGCTGGAAAAACGTCAGTGATTGATGGGTGAAAAGCTCCGACTGTGTTTGTTTTGGTGAATTTGTCAAATCCTCTCAGGAATAATCTCTAAAATCAGACTGGAAAGTGGAAAAGTCCACTTTGTGACTGCGGCCCCGACGGAGCTGAGGTCAAGGCGCTGCTGTCGCTCTCCGTGTTACAGATTATTAGCAGTAAGTAGAGGCAGCTGTTGATGCCTGGCCAAAGCTCACATAAGGCAATTTAGAGCATTATTTGAGCCTAAAAACACATCATAGTGGGTCAGGTGATCTTTTGGGGCAGGAAGAACCACTTAATAGAGTCTTAAATGCTCCAGCGGAGAGGTGGAGCCAGACACGCTGCACTGGGATTACTGGTAGACAGAATCATCAAGAGAAAAGAATCAGCTGTTTGCTTCCACCATCCTGTACTACTCACAATGGAAATGCAGGTCCCAGTGTCCCGGACCAGATCAGACCAGACCAATCAAACCGGACACAATCAGGATCCATTCTTCTCTGTTTATTTTAACATTAGAATGAACAAGATCCAGGTTCTGTGCAGCTCATCGGAGGAGTCGATCAGATTTACAAAAAAGAGCAACTTGTGGAAAAATAGAGTAAAGTGAAGGCTTTAATAACAGTAGTGTAGTTTGATTTGCTCTATTCCACTGCTGCAGAGACCAGGCCTGATCTCACGTCTTTGGTGTCAGTACCTTTGAACCGCTTCTGCCAAACATCTGTATATTTCTTTGGAAACACGTCATGGGCTTGTCTGTTTTGGCATTGAGTCTTTATTTCTTTAAACCTCAGCTGAAAAGTTCAACTTCTGCATCCCGACAGACGTGAACAGAAAGTGAATATGCTCCCGGCTCTGGTTCATATTTACATCATTGTTTTGGTTTGTTTTTAATCGAAGGATCAATGTGTAGAAAGCCCATATTATTATTTTATATACATACATAACTAGACAAATAAGCATTCAAAATAAAGACATATCTCACATCTTAACCATGTCTGTGAGAGTTCAAGCAGCTGTTTGCTCTCTGGAACTCCTACAGACGTGTTTCAGACTGTAGATCCACCTGATTCCAAACGGCCGTGATCTTTGGGAAGTTAGTGATACTCTTATTATTAAAGCTTTTTTAAACTCTCAGGCACAAAAAAATATTTGGTATTCGTGTAACAACTGTGCTTTTCCCCTCCGTGATTTTAATTCAAAGTGTTTTAGAGTGAATATTTACACATCTGAGATTCCCTGTGAATGGATTCAAATTCAGCCACTGGAAACTTTGGCCATTCTTCTTTGTGTTGGCGACCGAATCTCTCATCTTTGAAACGTAAACAGGCTGAACACGTCGGACTGACTTTAACCTAAATACATACTCGAACACATGATGTCATAGCCTTATATTAAACACAGGAACCGCAGAGTTATTTCTATAAGAAATCACATCCATCATCTCCCCAGGATTTGTTTTATCACCGTTAACATCAAAAATTAAATTACCATTTTACAGAAAAGTGCCTGAGGCATGATGTGGGCAGGAGGATAAATATAGTAAGCTTCTTCTTGTTTTTTTTTTTACATATCACTTTTCATTGTGTTCATTTTTTAAATGTAAAACATGTTGTCCTCCCACCTCTGCTGTTGTGCATTTACAGTCTGCTCTCTTTGGTCAGGCCCTCCTTTGGCATCGCTGTTGTAAAAAGGAAATAAAGCTACAGAACAACAGTCTCTCTCTCTCTCTCTTTTGTCCAAGTTTCAAGAAAGAGTTTTCTTTGGAGGAAACCCTGACAGGATTCCCAAAAGCCTCCGATAAATATCCTCGTCCGAAGTGTTTTAGAGTCACAAGTCCGACCTCTGCGTGTGAAAATTCATCTCTGTGGACAAAACAAATCTTTGGTTTGACGGGACGGGGATTCTCTCCAGCAGGATGAGCGTGAGTTCACCGTCTGTCCACAATCAGTGGAGAAGAGATCATATTAAACCAGCTAAATCTGAAGACGATAACTTAAAAAAAATCTGTTTTTTTCTCCCCCAGGATCTCCATCCACAGCAGGGCCAGATGAAAAATCCCACCTGTGTATTTTATGGTCAAAGCAACAAAGACTGTCAACTTTCCTCATCTTGGGTGTCGAAGGTGGGAGATGTAACAACACTAATTCAACTGTGTGAGGTAGAGTGAGACCCACAGCCTGAAGCTTGACGTCAGATAGCGGCGCTTAAATGGCCAACAAGCGCAGAACAACCTGACAATGTTTATGAGCTGTCAAACCACTGCGCCAAAAGAACCTACATATTTTCCTTTAATTGGAAAAACTCAAAAATAGTTGAATAAATTGTGATCTCCACAGAACCTTTTCATTCCTTCACCTATTTACAGTTTTATTCACTGTATATTTCATGTGAAAAACTGGTGTTCTGGTGTGGATGGAGCCAAAAACAGGGAGGAAAAGCTATCTCAAATTTAGCTGCCTTAATGTGTGTGTGTGTGTATGTGTGTGTGTGTGTTTGTTTGTGTGTGCCAGTGGGTTGTTCTCAGTCAGGGGTTAATCCACCTCGATGGATTCGCTCTCATTAACGGGTTTACACTCGTTGGGTAGTCGTTGATGCCGGCTGAGCTGAGTGGCCTGTGTGAAGCTGCGGTCGCAACGCTCGCACCTATCACACGCACACACACACACACACACACACACACACGCACACACACAATTGGAAAGAGAGTCACACAAAAATTTTGTTAAAAGAGTGTGTTTGTTGCAAATGACATTTGTAAGAGCAGAACTCTGAAACAACCTTAAGATCTCTGAAGCTGTGGTCGCAATGTTTGCACCTGTCACACACACACACACACACACACACACACACACACCCACACCCACACACACACACACACACACACACAGACCTTCCTGTTAACTCTAATTTCCAGTGACAGTACAAAGTGTGTGTGAGACCCAGTGGAGCAGCAAGCTGTAATTGTTGCCCTGATCTTCACACTCTGACTGACACACAAGAACACACACGGTCTGTCTGTCAATAATCTATCTAGTGGACTGGGGAGGATATTCCCATCACACACGTGCATTCTCTCAGATGCACACACACAAACCTACACACATACACACCTACACACACACACGCGCACACACACACGCATGCACGTCAAGACCTGATAAAGCAGTGTCACTGTCACTTTCATTAGAATGAGAACAGAGAGGGAGCTTTTTTTTGGACGGGTTGAAGATGGGGAAGTGTATGTGAAAGTGCGTGCATGTATGTGTGTGTGTGTGTGTTCCTCAAATAGAAAGAAGCTGTGTTGAGGTATTGGACCTAACAGCCCTGAAACAAGGCTAACACGCTGTTAGATTGACAAGAGGAAGCGGAGGAGGGGTGATGTTAGATAGAAGCAAAAAGCCATTTATTTTCAGTTTTGAGGCCGAGTTTATTAAAGATGTTGACATCAGTGATGGAGGAGAGTTAAAACTTTAGATGGTCCAACATTATACAAGCAATGAGATGCAACCAATGCAACCATGTGATCAGTTTAAGGATCTGCATGGTGAACTGATCACAGCAGAACATTCTGCCCTGAATTTGATCCTGTCTGCTCAAATCTGTAAATCTGCAACAGATCAGCTGATCAAAGCTCTTCTGAAGTTCCTCTGCCACAGCGACTTATCCTCCAGGACAGAAATGAAGATGGCTGTCCAGCAGAACAAAGGCCAGAGCTGAGACGTGGCGGCTGCACTCCGCTGGCTATCGACCCAGCAGAACCTTTTACCGGCGTGCACCTTTTCTGGGCAGGGAAAAATAACACTGAGCACTCTGTCCTGACAAAATGACAGAGGGAGCTTTAATGGCTTTCTCAGGGATCACTGAAGTTTCAGCCCCTCTCTTATCTCAGTTCTTCCTGCTAAAGGGGCCATAATTGGACGCACACAAACACAAATTGTATTCAGGTGGATTGACAAGACCACTAAAATCCCATCACTCCTTATTTTAGAGCCAGTAAATACCCTCTAGCACTACTGATAACATTTAGCTACATTTCTGACAGCTTTCTTTTTTCTCTCTGTCATTTGGAACAATGTCATCAAAGTCTAAACAGGACTTTTGTAGTTGTTTGACGATCTTGGTGAGGAGCACAGACGTACGCATGGATGCAGAGGACATGGATCTTCTTCATTGTGGTGGGGAATCAGCAGCACACCCATTTGGTTTGGTTCAAAAACAGCAGCCTGATCGGCTCCGGGGAGAACCGGTCCTGAAAAAGCTGCCAAGCTCACAGAATCCCTGCCTGGTCTCCTCAGTGGGCAAATAAAGTTGACCGTTTTCATCCTGACAAAGTGACAGTGGCAGCTTTAATCTATTTGCTGCAGCGTCCAAAAAGAGATAACTCCCAGAGGCCATCGATCGGCTAAAGATTTCTGACGCCCGTCCATGATTGTCTTTGTCCCGCTCCGCTTCCATCCAGACTCTGAAGTGCTGATGAAAAGCTTCAGGGTTTCCCTCTGATTACTTATTAAGAATGCTGATTTGTTTTAACCGTTTTTTTCAGGCTTGTTGTTACTCTTTTTACACCCTGATCTCCTGTTCTTCCCTGACCTCCCTCTCATTTTCTCATTTGTTCTCATTGCCCTTTGGCGCTCCCCATCAATGATGACTTTAGATTTCTGATTGCTTATTAAAAGCCTTCATTTGCTTCCACAGCTTTACTTTAACACCTTCTCTCGACTTTTCCCAACACACAATTCCCTTATTACACTTTCTTTGATATCGCTTACCTGACTATTTCATCCTCTCCCCTCGGCCGCCCCTTGCTCTCCTGAATTCTGACCTCTGGCCACTGGGGAATCTTTACTCCCCACACGCACTGACAAGTTGACAGCATGACAACAGAAGCTTCTCAGAATCACTAATTGCAGTGAAGCTTCCATGAAATTGTATCTGTCATCCCTGAGTAATAAATGTAAATGAGTCCTCTCCTTGCTGTAATCAGGCTCTCTCTGTGTTCACACCACTCAACAGTTCACTGATACATTCAGAAGCAGGAGACAAGCTGGACGTTCTATAACAGCAGTCACAGCATGCCAGAAAGGTCAGCGATCACTGACCCTTTTTGACCGATGCGCCACTTTTTTTAATTTCCCATTCTCCTTTATAAAAATGGGAAAAAGTGACATTCTTTTTAGGGAATCGAATGTTCATCAGTGGTTACTGTATGTATTAGCTTGCTCTGTGAGTGAAGGTGGGGGTTTACAGCAGGTAGAAAAGGTGAGAGATGGTTGGACTGGTGGGGAGTTACTTACTTGAAAGGCTTCTCTCCAGTATGTGTGCGTATGTGGTTATTGAGTGTTGTTGCTCCGGCGAACGCTCGGCCACAATATCCACATTTAAACGGCCTGTCGCTGGAGTGGGTCACCACATGATTCCTCAAATCTGATGGCTGAGAGAAGGACTGGGAACAATGGCCACACTGGTAGGGTCTAAGAGAGAGAGGCAGACAGTGACAGGTGAGGAAAAAAATGGAGGAAATCAGTGTTCAAAAATATTTATAGACATTAAAGTTGACATTGTTAAAGATAATATGGTGATTTGGGTTTACTGCACACACATTGTATCTTAAGTTACATTTTTCTCTTTGCACGCAAAATGTTGCCGTTCCAGATATCTTTGGTTTTCTTTTAAATGTTGGACATGTCTTGGATTCATCAAGGTGAAAGCTCTCAGAAACAAACATATTTTGTTTCTGGAAATAAAAGGAGCAAAATTCATAATAACTGTAAACACAGAATTTAAAATCACAAATGAAGAAAGAAAGTAGGTATCACACAAGTACCCTCACTGCTAGATGATAGAACACAGCACACACACACACACACACACACACACACGCACGCACGCGTGGGGAAGGGGGCGTCGGACACTGCTGCCGTAACCATGGCAGCATGACCCTCATCAACAATTCAGGCCAGGATCATGACTGCACCATCTATCACCATGTGTCTGTGTGAATGTGTGTTGTTAAGAGGGGCTGAGATAGAGACCGTAACAGAACCAGAGGAGGAGATAGAGATAAAGATACACACACTGTGTGTGTTTCTGCTTTCAGATGGGAGTTCACAGTGGGAGTGAATCAGACCAAAACAAACAACCAAACAATAGCTGTGTTGGCGTGTCGTCCTGCTTCTGTGCAGCAGATCTAATCTCCCACTTTTTCTATTTATTGAGCTGGACACAGTCACTTGTTATCATTATCTCCTTATTTAAACTTACAGGACACTTCCAGTGTGATCATAGTTCCTATTGATCTCTGCTTAGCTATTATCATTCTTCCTATTTCTGCTCCCTACAACTGTATAAAAACTTTTTATTTCCAGAATAGAATAATATAACAGAGGTACCATGCTGAACAAGTCAGCGTCTCTCCCAAAGATATTTTTTCTGGAACGTGCCTCCATCCTGGTCCTGTGGCAGAAGAACCACCTCCACAGTGCATCACATGGTGATTTTAATGCGTTTTACTGAGCCAAATCAATGTTGAATTGAGCCTGGGTTTGGAAGCCTCCTTGCATTAATACACAGAAATGTCCTACGTTCATAATGATATTAATGCTTAAGTTATATCTCTTCAATAGTGGTAACGAGACTTATTGATATACCATGCACGTAGAAAATAAAACAATGGTTTTGGGAAAACCAATAAGACAAATAAGTACAAACAGTGAACTAGAATAAAACAAATAGACCAGCGTCTTTACTTGTTCTATTAATCACAACACCTACTGTACCCTGAGAGGATAACACACACAGAGCAAAGTAATAAGAATAAAATAGTCTAATATAAAATCGAAAAATTCTCACTTGCAGTTTTCCACATAAAAGGCGTCTTGCTGTGGGGGTTGGTTCATTTATCAGCCGGCTGGTCTATAAGTTCACGCCTCAGTGGGCCACACCACTATTTATTAGGTGGGTTTTCTATGAAGAGCAGCATTGATTGTGAATAGTTTAAGTTGATGAATGTGTGGATATTATTTATTAAGACAGCAGGCCTGGAGATTAATGCTCAGTTATTGTTTATTACAGTAGAAAGAAGCATAAACTCCTCAGATAACACACGCACACAAAATCCAATGCCCTCAAATTTCTGGGGAACAACAGAATCAAAGGACAGTGCATATATAGGCAATGGATGAGATTTTGCTTTAATAAATTAAAGTTGAAGGGAAGTCAATGTAATGTGAGCATGTGAGAGTGTGTGTGTCTGACAGGCAGAATCACTTTCAGCAAAGCAGTTCAGGCCGGTAAACTTTGCCTTTCAACACAACATGTGGGAATAACGACAGTCTGAGTTGACGTGTGGCTGCGTTGAAGCATTTAACACACAAGCCGATGAAAGAGACAAGCAGCTTTCCATCCCTCCTGGTATTCAAATTATATTGGAATAAATTTTTAATTCCCCCTGACTGTATAATTTGACCTGGGGTCAAAGGTCAGCATCCACTGTTAAAAGCTGTAGTTGTCACAGATGCCTTTTTTTTTGTGGTATGAAAGGGAAAGAATTATGCACAGGAGGAACTTTGAAGTGTGTGTGGGACTGCAGCGAGTAGCGATGCAGAGTGAGCGCCTTGATTGACCCATCTGGAGTCGGACTAATCCATATGAAGTTAAATCTGCGCAGTGAGGATGACTCGTCCGTCGGCCTCATATGAAGACATTATTCCTCTGAGACTGGCTGCTATTAATCACTGCTGCTCCCTTCGTCAATACACAGCGCGATCAATGTCTCTCTGAACGCACATCGAATCACACACATAATATGTGTGTGAGCACAGAGACCTTCAAAAACCAAAAACTTCACTGGTACTAAACAAACACATCACATTTTACCAATCTGCGCGTCACCTTATGTCTTTTGCAACACTATTAATCTCATCTCTGCTTTTTAAAAACACAAAGACAATTTAAACACTGAAACCCATGATACAATTTACATTTTTACTTTGGTGACAAACATGACGAGTACAAATAAACCTTGGAAAGAATTCTACAAGCCCGTTTATCACGGTGACGGATCGTCACCGGTTCCTCCTGCGGCTCCACGGAGAAAAAGGGAATAAAGCAATTTTTCAACACATCTGTGTGTCCAGCAGGGACAGCACACATCTGTGTTAATGTTAAATGCAAATATGTCTGCACGGTTGGGTGATAAATCTTCTAAAAGTCAACTGTTTAGCAAAACAGAGAAGCAGACTCGACACGCAAACATTTAGAGCTAATTGGGTTTTTGGGAGTGTTGTTATTCCACTCTGCGTGGGCACACTTGGGTCAGACCTGCCTTTTTATTGAAGACTGGCTTCAAGGTTTCCTTTTTTTGAGACAGAAAGTGACAAGTATACATAAATTTAGAAGTTTAATGACAGATGTAAAAAAATGATCATTTGCTGAGATGAAATAATCATGTGCCGTTGCTGGAGTGTAAAGTCTAATAGAAAAATAAACATTTCACTCCAACATACAGCTAAAACTGTGCTGATGTACAGATTCAATCAGCTCCACTTTGATACCATGTGTGATAATATCCATAAACAAATCCATGGCTTAGTCATAAACACGGGCAACCACAAAACTTACCCAGTGAGACTGGGAGATCAAAGTGGTGGGAGAAAACAGCCCATTTCTGATAAAACCACTAATGACCCAGTTAAACACCAGTGCAGTAAACACATCAATCATAAAAGCGGAGGTTAATAATTTCATCATTGCAGAGGTTTATAGCCAGTGATATTAGGTTCATTTCTCTTCTGACCTGACCCCCCCACACATCGCTCATTTCCATCACAGAACTTAAACAACATCCCGTGTTGTGATCTAAAGCGTGTCCAAGGCCTCGCCGACATAAACACACTTCTCTTCTGGTGAAAGATTTTTCTCGCCACAGGAAAGGAAAAAAAAAAGACAAAAAACAGAGAAAAAACCTGAAAGAGGAGGACGATTCAATGTAGCTTGAGAAGCTGTGCCATATTGTAAAGCTTATGTAAAGAGCCTTCAGTCTTCCAAATGATCATTTCATGTAAACACCAATAAAGATGTATGAAGGGGAAACAAGAACGGAAATGAGGCAATAAATAAATAAACTGAAATATGGGTTGTTTTTTGTACATGTCTGTACATGTGAAGCTACATTGAATCCTCCAAATCTTAAATTAATTAATTCCAGTTAAGGTGAGGTTTTTAGGGATTAACCATACCCATGCTCACATATACGAGTATCAGGCATACTAGGACCCTGACGATCTACAAGTCACGACTGTTTGGCTTGTTCAGCTGAATTTTATCTGCTCCTTTGTCCCATAAAACCTGCATATTGACAGACAGCTCCACATCGACCTCCCCCTCCCTCCCCCATATCCAGCCCACATTTTTCTTCCCTATGAGTATTAGTTTATTGAATAAGTGGCATCTGTTTTCCTGGCCCCGGTCAGCGTAAGGCGAGGTATTTCTCACTGACACCCAAGCTGATTAATACGCTGCTCTGACTCACCCAACAAAAAATAAAGCTAAGCAAAAATTTTCCAATACAGCCCCCCAACAATCAACATTCACTACGCCTTCCCTGGTTCCACCATCCCGTATAATTAAGTTGGCAGATGTTATATACAATCAAACATCCTCATGTTAATGAGCACAAAGTCCCACTTTATGTCAAGCATAAATGATGGCATGATGAGACAACAAAAGTATTAAATCAGGACTAAACTTCTGATTAATTGTTTCCTCTGAAATGCTGCAATGTCAAGTGTTCAAGACATGAAAGGATGAGACATGGATGGATGGATGGATGGATGGATGGATGGATGGATGGATGGATGGATGGATGGATGGATGGATGATGAATGGATGGATGGATGGATGGATGATGGATGGATAGATGGATGGATGGATGGATGGATGGATGGATGGATGGATGGATGATGAATGGATGGATGGATGGATGGATGGATGGATGGATGATGGATGGATGGATGGATGGATGGATGGATGGATGGATGGATGGATGGATGGATGGATGGATGGATGGATGGTTTTTGCAAGGTGTGCTTTCTGATGTTACAGGGTCGAAGGTTTGGTTAATAATTACATTACTGATTCCAATCCAGTTTGGATTATTGCTTGATATTCATGGGAGCCTGATGAAAAGATGATATATCCAACAGCCCAGATACGACAACAAATGCAACATGTGCACAAGTGTTAAATCAGCGCAGAAAGTTCCAACGCTAAATTAACTCCACCAAGGTAAGTATGAGTTCTAAAAACATTTGCTTAAATTGGCAAGAAAACATTTCCAGTCTATTTATTACCCTCAGCCAGGCACTGCAACATGAGAAGACAACATATTTCCATTCCACCTTTGAAGTGTGTTAAACTGGAGCTTTGACAAAAACCCTCCACATTTAACTTCAACACAGCTGGGTTTGTTGGTTTAAATATAAGTGGTTTATGGGAGTTTTTCAGCATTTCCCTACATTGAAGGATGAATGAATGGGATATAAACACAAAAAAACAGAATATGACTTGTGCCAATGTCATGCAAAGACAAGCGCTACTCCAGGGAACAAAGGAAAATAGTTTTAATGATTGTTTTTTCTCAATCCAAAAACCAAGGCTTGGTTGTAGTTGGATACAGGGACAAGCTGAAATTGGTTTTCCATGTCATGACTTGATTTAAGGCCTGAATTGAGATTCCTGGATACCTTGTGGCTCCATCTGTCAGCTGTATTAAACTGATTTGATACTAGCAGTGATACTGTAACAGACAAAAGCTTTACTGTCTTACCTGTCTGGATTCTGTGGACAAACGTGCATCTGCAGCAGGATCCTCTGGGTGAACGTTTTAAAGCACTGGCCACACTTCCACAGGTGCCAGTCACTGAAATCACTGCTCAGCTGGCTGGTGGAGGTTGGGCTGGCCAAGATCCGCTGGTTCTTTGACCCCAGCTGGCTGAAACTGGAGTCTGACTGAAGGCCACCCCCAATCTTGTCCATCAGGGAGAAATTCTTCGGGCACGGTGAGTGCTGGAAGACCATGGAGCGCATCAGGACCGAGGAAGAGCACGAAGAGGATGAAGATGAGGAGCTTTTTCCATTCTTGCTGAAGGATTGGAGAGACTCTTGCCTTGTCATAGCTTCCATCACTGAGGCTGGGACGTTTACTGGGAACAAATAGAAATGAGGATAAAGAGGACTCCTGGAAGCAGGCGTATGTTCAAAAATCGTATTGATGTATTACATTCAGAAGGAAGGCTTTAATCCATACTTTGTAAGATAACAACATCACAACATGCATATGAGTCAAAAACAATAACATTAACAAGGCTCAAACATTGTATGTAAGTGTGCAAATTAGATTTTTGGTAAACCGGATGATGCCGACTGTCCTCACTTGACCCAGAACTGAGCTTGGCTCTGTTCTGCGGTCTGAGCAAATAAGAGACCTGGACTTCATAAACCTTCATGATGTTTGACATGATTTGAAGAGCGCTTGTCTACTTGTCTAAATGATTGGTTCGCCTTCCCATGGTTACGATGCCGTGTACCCGTTTTCCATCATTCATTATTTCACCTCTGCTATCAGGCCACAGAAGTGCATTGATCCTCTTATAATCTTATGAGGAGATAATTACACCATTTGTAATTTGCCCAATGGAAGTATTGATGCATGCATTACTTGCTGCTCACCCATAATATCCTCATTTTGCAACAAACAGCACATATACAAATGGCACATTATGGGTCAATAACGCTTGGCCTGCTCATGGGGAGCATCATTAAAATGGTAGAATTATACAGTTAAACAGTTCTCAGCACTGCCGACTGTAACTTTTACATCTTATTTCACAAAGTGAGTTTTTACAAAGTGAGTTTTTATCTAAGAAAAAAAAAGTTGGACTCACTTTCAACTAAGGTTACAGTCAATTACAATTAAAACTCTTTAAACTATTTCTATTTTCTGAAACAATCATATAATCTTCCTTATTTATGTCATATTTTCCCGTTTCATCCATCTCCCTCGATCCTTTCCACTGTTTAGGCTTGTTGAGAGCACAAGTCATCCTCCTGATGTCGCTGCTCTCCAGAGAAGATTTTAGACAGAAGAGCAACAGAAATAAGATATACCACAAAGAAAATGTACCCAAAAAGGCAAGCAAATGGAGTAGAAGGTGGAAGTAAAGGAATGAAGAGGAGGACGACAGAGAGGAGTCTTACTGTAGTGATTTTTCTTTTCCTGTCAGTGTGCATTATTGTTGTTAGGCGGCAGCGAGGCTGCACAGTGTCGGGCAAACAGGCAGTGATTGAACAGAACATACACAAGTAAACAACCACGGGGTTTGTATGCTACACTAGTGTGTTCGTGACTGCGGTGTATTTGTGTGTGTCCGTCATCAATAATAAGATTGTGCTTTCACTTTGAGTAGTGTAGTATGTGTGGGTTTACAAGTTGATATTTAATACATGTTTATACAAGCAGTGTGTGTTTAAATATATGTACAACTCGTGTTGGCATTACAAATGTCATGTAAATGAGAAGTGAGCGTTTTTTATTTATTATGTATTAAAACCACTGAATAAAGGGGGCACAAGCCTTTTAAAAAGTAAAGCACAGGCAGGCAGGCAGGCAGGCAGACAGACAGACAGACAGACAGACAGACAGACAGACAGACAGACAGACAGACAGACAGACAGATAGATAGATAGATAGATAGATAGATAGATAGATAGATAGATAGATAGATAGATAGATAGATAGACCTCTCAGTCTGTTCTGCAGTAATTAGGAAAATAAACATAATTTTTGCTTTACTGAATATACTGGGACTCACAGTCCTGCTGTCTCCACTGGCACAATTAAGATGCCAAAGTCATCCTCTGC
Organism: Takifugu rubripes; assembly: GCF_901000725.2. Classification (NCBI taxonomy): domain Eukaryota; kingdom Metazoa; phylum Chordata; class Actinopteri; order Tetraodontiformes; family Tetraodontidae; genus Takifugu; species Takifugu rubripes. Next base: position 7,919,374 of record NC_042305.1, read on the forward strand.
GGTAGAGTCAATGCCATGGAAAACCCAAATGTAGTTAAATAAATTTCATGTCTTTAATTTGGAGCAGAGCTGCCATCTTTCAGTTGTTCAAATAAAGCCTAATCGAATTTCTGTTCATTTAGATGTGAACAAACTTGTTTCTTGACTGCTGGTTGGGGGAAAAAAGCCAACTCTCCCAGGTCTTTGTCCTCCCTCTGTGTGTCAGTATGCAATATTTCCATGTGTGACTGTCTTGTTGGAAAATAGGAGACATTTTGGCAGATATTGGACAGGAAACCCAACCCTTAACCAGAATCCATGCCGTATTTTTAACCTTTTACACAAGCTAAAAATGTTTAAGGAAATGAAATGAATAACAAGAATAAGATCATTAATCAATTATTGACTGAACCCCTAAACCTGCTAGACCATTTTCAAAATGTTTTCTAGGACATGCTACCATATAAAAGAGATTATCTTCTTTATCAACTTTTGTGAGAGTTGTTCTGGTCATGTAGGTCCTCATAAAGGCCTCTGTGCATCATTGCATGTGACTGTACATTACCCTGCCACAGGCCCATCATAAGAACAATAACAGAGAGGTTCCATCTGTAGAATAAACTCCTTTGTGGTAAAACATCTCTCATTTACAATCAGCACGATTTAATTTAACCGAGTCTGTGAAAGACGACCTCCTAATTCAATTTATTTCGATCTGGAGTCCAAAGATTAAAACTCATTCTTCGTGTTTTGTACTTTTGCTCTGTAATTGTGACAGAAAAAAACAGATTCAAAGTTTGTTTTTGCTTCCTCCTGAGGGACTCTGTCAAAGGCAAGGAAAACCAGATAGAATGGAAAAAATATAAACAGAGAGACAGAGCAGAAAACTGGAGATGATGTAAACAAAAATAAATTAGAGACAGAGAAGAAACAGAGGCCGAAACAGAGGACAATGAAGACAAAAAGTACAAAGGAGAGCAAAGGAAGAAGAGAAAGGAAATTAATTCACACATGACACTGACAGCAGGGTAATCGATTTAACCCTAAACCCAAAGAAATTGAAATCAATACGGGGTCTGTCTTATAGCTGGAAGGTTCAGACGTTACAGTCACATCTTGCATCAAAAACATCTCAGAAGAACAGAAGAATCTTACAGTTTTCGTCCTGAGCGATGCACTGCAGAGGGATGCCGAAGAATGAAGTGTAGGAGTCATTGTACCAAACCAGCAGTTCTGTTCCTCTGGGGATGTCCACACATGCTCTGTAGAAGATACAGGACCTGAAACAAAAACAATCAGAAACGTTTTCAGTCAATAAAAAAATTATTGCTGTTATGTAAAGTTTTTTTTTTTTTCATTTGTCTGGGTCAGACAAACCAGACTGTGACCCACAGAGCTCCTCTGTTTTCCAGCTTGAAATGTTATTTCGTGAAACAAATTCAGACAACCACTTAAAGTGAACAGAAATCACGTTGGATCCAAACCACAATTGCTTGTCAATGTCAGAAACAATTCAAGGCAAGTTAAGTTCCATCAAGCACAAAGTGTGATGCTAATGCAATTTGTATTCTTTACTAAAACACCTCTTAGTGCAGTCAAGTCTCTTTTAAACTTCAGAAGTAAAACACCATTTGTGTATGCTGACAATCTGTGTCAATGATAGGAGAAGAAAAACCAGTGGCTAATGCTACCAGATTTGTGACATTAAATCAGAGTGACGTGGTTTGATTAGAATAACAGGAATCAGTATGATAATAAATCAGCTAAGTTGGTGTAATTTCCCAGCAAAGAGTGCATCTGTGAGTACATCCTTGTTGAGCTTTTAAAGTCCATACCGAGAACCTACACACCCCGTCAGGAAAAAACCTAATTTCCAATGACGGCTCTTCCAATTCACAACTCATTCATGGGTAAAACTAACACAATGAAAAGGAAACTACATGACTGATGGCTTCCAAGAATTCTAGGGAATTCCTGGTCATTAGGGATAAGTCACCAAAAAAATGATTAGGGGGAAGTACCACTGAACTGAGGATGTGGACTTACAACTTGTGAGTTTCTGGTTTTTTTCTACCATACCATAGTGCTATCTTAGTACTGCCTTATTTAAGACTGAGCTAATAATACTGCTTGTTAATGTGCCAGATGCCACAGCTCAATTTTGGCTGCTCGTTGACAAAGAACTCTTTAAGCCGGCTGCAAATACTCCAACGAATAGTTTCAGCAAGTGAAAAAAGCAGAGTCATGATCAGGTACTTTCTGACAATCCCTGTCAGGGCTCTGTGTCACCTTGTTTATCCACTGGTGGCGTGTGGCTCTGCCCACTGACTGTTAGTGTTTCTCTTCCTGTTTTTCTACCTACTGAAGCCATTTTGTTTTGACACAAGAAGATGATATTAGTATTGAGACGCAGGCTCTGTGACTGAGTAATTACATCTGGTGAGTGATCTATAGATAATAAAGGCATTAAATAAGATTTAAACTAGATGCCAGACATTTGAAATATTTTTGCATAATATGTTAATTGTGTACTTATTCTGCTAGAACTTCAAAATCTGTCATTCTAATTATTTTTATTGATTCATTCATTCATATTTTTTCTTTAATTTTTGCCTTTTGGCTCATAGCAAGCTACTTTAGGTCATTTTTACAAACACCATTTATTGATTAAAGTTTCTAAAGTTTCATGCTCATTATTTAAGAGCATGTTTGTGAAATATTTTATGAAATCAGCACAATGTTGTAGTTCATGTCATTTATGTCAGTTTCAATATATATAATATAATATACTCTTGCTTTGGGTGCATCATAATTGTGCAATATCTCTTTAAATCCAACAGGTATCACATTAAACTACTTGACAAGGTACTAACCCACACATAATGGCAGCGTCAGCAACAGGTAAATCCAGTAAAACATCATTTACAAAACTGTCAGTAAGGAGGAAGTATCTGTAAACCCTTACAAACATATCAGCTTACTTCTTAAGGTTCATAAGAGGTGTGAGCTTAAAAAGACTGAGGATAATATTAGGAAAAAGAAAAAGAGACAGGAATAAGGATGAAAGATAGAGACCTTGCTGAAATGGATAATATTTCAATATTGAACATTTTTGTTCTTTGTTCTTACAGCTACGACACCCAGAATACTTATGTTTGGAAAAAATCCGACTGAAATGATGAAACTCAGTCACTTCATCACAGGAAAACACAATCAAAAGAAGTCCATAAGGTTTAGGCCGTCGCCCACAGTGGTTCAAACATTAAACATTTTCAGTCATCCAGGGAACAGAGTGAAACATGACATGAAGAGATGCGTCGCTCAGTGTCACCCAGGACCAAATGTTCTGCTGCTGCTAGTGAAGCCATCTGATTTTACTGAGGAAGACAGGCAAATCCTGAATTTCGCCTTGAGCTTCTTTGGACATGATGCTATAAAACACCTAATGGTTATCTTAACACAAAGCGATGGAGGAGGAAATCCTTTTGTGAACCAACTCATTGAAGATGGTAGCCACAAAGTGCACATGATCAACTTGGAAGAGACAGATCTTCAGGATGAGGACTCTAGAGAACTGCTAGAAAAAATGGAGATAATAATTCAAGGAAATGGGGGACAACATTTAAATTTTTCAGGCGAAAACGATGTGACTCCATATCCAAAAGAATCCCCAAACCTAGTTCTCTGTGGCAGACACAATCACTTAAAGATGTTGGTGCTTAACGTCATTTTGGGAAAAAAGACTGTTCCACCTGCTTACCTAACAGAAGATGTTAAAATGGTGATGTTGCCTTCCTTGTCTGAAAGGTCAAAAGAAGAAGCCAAAAAAGCAGCATTAGAATCGTTCTCCTACTGTGACTCTGGCGTTATTAATGCCTTGCTTTTAGTCCTTCCTTTACAACCTCCATCGAAAGAAGATGTGAAAGAGTTAGAAGCGATCCAGGCAGCATTCGGCGCTAAAGTCAAAGACTTTATCGTGATTCTTTTTATTATAGAGGGAAGGGTAAACAATTCATGGGTTGAAAGGTTTCTAAAGCAAAACAGAGATATCGAACAGATCGTCCAGAGCTGCAGTGGCCAATACAAGACCATCGACATATTGGACAAGCAGCAAGTCTTTCAGGCAATGCATGTTGTGAAAGAAATGAAAACTGTTACAGGCTTTAGACGAGAAGACATGTATAATACACCTGTTTCACGACAATTATCGTTGTTACAGAGTTCTGGTAGACCTAGGTTGCTTCCAAAAAGAGCGTCTCTTAGGAAACATCCGGCTCCAAAACTCTTGGAAAAGCCCAACGTTCCATATCCCCCGTCTCAAGGTGCAATGCAGTTAGCCAGCCCAGCAGAAAGAACAAAACTGCTCAGGATGATGCTTATTGGGAAAACTGGCAGTGGTAAGAGTGCCACTGGAAACACAATTTTGGGGCAGAAACACTTTGAATCTAGAGTTGGTATAAATTCAGTGACCCGCCAATGCCAAACAGCATCAGGAGTGATTGATGGGTACCGCGTTGCTTTGGTTGACACCCCTGGCTTGTTCGACACGTCTTTTTCGAACGAAGACACTAAGAGGGAACTTGTGAAATGCATGAGCTTGTTGGCCCCTGGACCTCATGTGTTTTTACTGGTGTTACGGATTGGCCGCTTCACGTGGGAGGAAAAGATTACAGTGGCGCTCACGACAACATTTTTTGGTGAAAAATCAAAAGATTTCATCATTATCATATTTACTTGGGGAGATGAGCTCAAAGGTCAATCAATAGACAGTTATCTAGCACAAGATAAGGAGGGTTCTCTTCAAACACTGATAACACAATGTGGAGGGAGATACGTGGTCTTCAACAACAAGGACCAGCACAATCGTTCTCAGGTCAGCCAGCTGCTGGTAAAGGTGGAGGAAATGATAAAAAAGAATGGCAAAGGTTACTACACTACAGAGATGTTCAGGGAAACAGAAGATGTCATTGGCAAGATAACAGAGAAAATTATGAAAGAAAAGGAACAAGAAATACTGGTGCAACAAAGGACATTTAAGTTACATCATCAACAAGTAAAACAAAGAAGAAAAGAAAGCATTGCAGAGTCCAAAGATAACTTAGATCCAAAATATGAAGAGTTGAGGGATCTGCAAGAAGTGATAAAGATTGAAGAAGAAAAAAGAGATCAAGAGAAAAAACAGAAGAAAAGACAGGAGGAAGCCAAACCACAAAAGTTCCAAAGCATATTTAAAGGTTTGAAGAAAGGACCAAAGTCTGCCCAAGAATCTGACACGAGAACACAACGTAGAGCTGAGGTGACAAAAGAAAAAGAAGTTTGGGAGCTGGAAAGTAAGGAATGGGGGGGACAAAGAGCTTTAGAAGATAAAAAGAAACACACAGAGAACCAAGAATTGCTTCAAAAACTCAAAGAGCTCGATGTGAAAGAATCAGTCACAAGAAAAAACTTAGAGGAGGAAAGAGAACTGAAACACATTCAAGAGGAATATGAAAAGAAACAGCAGGAAATTAAAAGGAGATATGAAGAGGATGCCAGGAAGGAAGCTCAGGAATTAATTTGTGTCGAACAAACCTACATAATTGATGTTTTGGATAAGATTGACATTTGTGTAACGCAAGTTCAATCGCTGTTGCAAAGCCAAAATGAAATGATCATAGAACGTCTTTGCAAAAACAGTGCAAACAAACGAGACTATGATGAACTGAGGAAAAAACAAAAAATGGAAGAAGAAGAACTGAGACTAAAACAAACTGCTAAAGGAAATCTGGATAAGGAAATCAGTAAGCTAAAGATGAGGCACAGGGAAGAACTACAGCAGTGGATAAATGAACGCATGGAAATACCCGGGAGAAATAGGCCTAAACCCTGCACCATTATCTGAAATGTTTTCTCATCATTTGCTCTTCACATTTAATGTAAATTTATTTCCTTTTTTACAAGGTGATTGTTTAAAATGAGTTGTTTTTCACTATAGAAATGTTAAGAAGAAAGCAAAGGATATAGACATGAGAACTGATGAGTTATTAATCAGCATTAATGGCCCCAAACGTCCCTCAAGGCAAACTGATGTCATGAGAGATAAGATGAGTGTTTTCATTTATGTGAATAATATTATTGTGTGTCCTGTAACAACTACTGCTAAACATCTAGCAAGAATTAAAAACTAATGTTTGACTGGTCCTTAACTTGCTACAATGGTTTTTGTTTCTTTATTGTTATGTTGATTATAGTGTGGGCTGTTTCCTCTTGGCCAGGCCATAGTTGTAAAAGGGGCTTTAAGGTCAGCAGTAAATCGGATAGTTAGATAAAGGTAAAGTAAAATTCAGTTTTCATTTTATTGATACTTTAGTTTTTATATTAATCAATGTACAAATGGATCTCCAGGATGATAAACAGATACTTTTTTAATTTTTTAGAGAAATCTTTAGTTGCTCTAGTTAATACCACAGGTTATAAGTGTAACCAGGGTGCATCAACCCAGTGAGATGTAACACGGAGCACTTTAGGCTTTTAATTATGCTCCAACTCTACAACAACTTACTTTTCTGTCTAGAGGATTTGTCTTTTTTGTAATCTCACTGACAGTTTAAAGCTTTTACCAAGTACATTTCATGGTGACAGCATTTCTGCTTATCAAATCCTTTGAAACGCCTTATGGCTTGCAGGAAGTAAACATGTGTCGGTTGTTACAGTAGCTCAACAGGTTGAACTCAGATGAAAATGAAGTTATCACACTAGACCCAAAACACTTTAGGAACATATTCTCTATGATGTAACCTTGCTGGGCATGAACCTGACCCCCAGGACCACTGTTAGGAGCCTTGTTGTTTTGTTTAATCAGGATCTGTCTTTAGATACCCATATTAAAGCTGTTTCAAGGTTTGCCTTTTATCACCTGTGCAATGTTGTTAGTTAGTGAACATGTACTGTTTATTATTGATGTTAATGCTGATTTGCTCTGTATATGTGGAATAGAATGCCCATCTGTCATTCCAGAGAGGAACCCTCATCTATGGCTCTCCTTCAGGTTTCCTCTTTTACATGACCAGTTCAAGGGTCTATGGACAAAGGGGGTCACAACTTTGCAGATTGTTAAGCCCTCCCAGGCAAACAATGTTTGTGATTTTGGCCTCTGAATAAACTTGACATGACTACATTCGGCTTGTTGTGACACTGAATGACAGACCACACCTTTTCCAGTAGAAGGGAGTTCCAACTGTTATTAAACAGGTGGTGTAACAACAGGAAAGTCAGTATGAAACCACGACTTTAAGAAGTTCACCTGGTAAGTTGAAAATAAACATGCAGAGAAAATGTGTTTTCTTGGTAACCACTAGGATTTGTTTCCTCAGGTGGTGCGATCCACAGGGAAGTACAACTGGAAAACTCCTGCGACAACTTTTACAGCAACTTCATGAAGCTGAGGTGAGTGAAGCATCTTCAGCATGTTAGATGGAAACAGACACAATAACTGACTTGTTCATTATTAAATCATAAACAGATGTTTATAATGTGTGTTTTTTAATATAATTTTTAGAGATGCCATCTACATAATATGGGATACAATTGATGTTTAAAATATGTTTGATGTGGACACACATTTGTATTTTTAAAGATTTTTAAATACAAAATGTAATTACAGAAGTTTTATTTTTAACATCTTTGCATTTCTTCTTATTTTTGATAGGACATTTCCTGAATTTTAAAGCCATCTCATCTGAATTTATTTCCTGCTAACACCAAGTGACGGCATGGCAGCATTTGAAAATTGCGGTAAGAATTTTAGGGTATGACAAGAAAATGAATGTGCCACTAAGGCACACCAACAGAAACTATGCAAAACAAGACAAACAGGGACAACAAGTAGGCAGTCTAATATTGAATACATTTTACAGACTCAATTGGCAAATGTTTCCTGGTTTACAAACAAGAAATCAGATTACTTAATTCTTAATAAATGTGTCATGATGTGGTTTTTGTTTGGTACTAATTTTTTTCCTAGGATCGTACCTCAGAATTGTGGTTTTTGGAAACAACCAAAAGGAAAAGACAGCACTGACGAACAATATTGCAAAGAGAAATAAACCCCCCCGGGAAGTGAGGGAGCAATGTACAGTCACGTTTGGAGAGTACAAGAGAAAAGGAATAATTGTAGTAACAACCCCAGTTATGTTGAATCTACCTGAAGTTAAACTAAAACATGAGATCAAAAGGTGTGTTGCTTTTTGTCCCCCTGGACCAAATGTTCTCCTATGGTTACTGAATCCTTCTGATTTCAGTGAAGACGAACGTCTCAATGTAAACACAATTCTAACTTCCTTCGGTCAAGAGGCTTGTAAATTCTCAATAGTCATCAAAGCACAGACTGTGGACGTAAACGTAGAGAATGATTTACTCAACCAGGTCATCCAAGACTGTGGAAACAAATGTCACACGGTTTCTCTCGAAAAAGATCTTCCAGAACAGGATTATGAAGCATTGATGGAAAAAATGGAGATTATTGTGAATGAGAACAAAGGAAGACATCTGAACTACACTGAACAGAATGACCCGGCAATTATACCTGTCACCTCCAAAGCACCTCTGAACTTAGTACTGTTTGGGAGATTTCAAACCTGGAAGAACTCAGCAACCGGTGCTATTTTAGGAGGAAGAAAGAATGACTCAAATGACAATCCTTTAGAGTGTGCCAAATTCCAGGGTGAGGTGTGTGGACGTGCAGTATCGCTGGTAGAGCTTCCTGTTTTATATGGGACACCTAGGGTAAAAGCTATAAAGGAATCAATTCATTGTATGTCTCTCTGTGACCCCGAGGGAGTCAATGCCTTCATCCTGATCTTACCTATGGACTCCCTAACTGATGAAGATGAGAGAGAGTTAGAGACCTTGCAAAGCATTTTCACCTCCAGAGTAAAAGACTTCATTATGATTTTGATAACAGTGAAGTGTGACCCCAGTGCTGCAGCTGTTCAGAGTTTTCTAAAGGAGAACAAGCACTTCCTGGAGCTTTGTGGACACTGCAGAGGGCGATATTTTGTCCTGGATGTGACGGACAGGCAGCAAGTTGATCAGCTGTTGCATATGGTGGAAAAAACAAGAACTGGGGAATCCAAATGTTTCATCGGAGAAATAATGGAAAAGCCACAGAGTGAGTCTGGAAATGCTGAGGTAGCTCTTTCAACGGAGTTGACAACAGTGCCTCACAAGTCATCACAAAATGAAGAGTGCCTTAGGATTGTGCTGATTGGGAAAACTGGCAGTGGAAAGAGCGCCACAGCAAACACTATTTTGGGCAGAAAATGCTTTGAATCCAATGCCTGTTTAAGTTCAGTCACCCAATGTTGCCAAAAAGAGACAGGAGAGATTAATGGGCAGCCCATTGTTGTTGTGGACACACCTGGGCTGTTTGACACAAAGCTGACCGATGAAGAAATCAAAGAGGAACTTGTTAAATGCATCACCATGTTGGCTCCAGGACCCCATGCCTTCTTAGTGGTGGTAAAAATTGACCGCTATACAAAGGAGGAAAGGGAAGCCATCAAACTGATCAAGGACTTTTTTGGCAGCAAGGCAGTAGACTTCATCATCATCATATTCACAAGGGGAGATGAACTTGGGAATCAAACCATTGAATCTTACATACAAAGTGACAGAGAAGGCTATTTGAAGAAGACGATCAAAGACTGTGGAGACAGATACCAGGTCTTCAACAATAAAGATCAGAATGGTGATCAAGTCAGAGAGCTGCTGAGGAAAATTAAGCTAATGGTGCAAGAAAATCAGGGAAAGAGTTACACCTCTGAAATCTTCCAAGAAGCCGAGGCAGCCATACAAAAGGAGGCTGACAGAATCCTGAAGGAAAAGCAAGAAGAGATAGAGAGAGAGAAAAGGGAGATAGAAGAGGTATCCACATGTGAAATAGAAGCAAAGATAAAAGAAATGACAGAACAAAGATACATAACTGCACAAGAAACAGAACTGATCAAGGAAAAAGAGGAGCTCATCAGAAAAGAGCAGGAAAAAATAGAGAGAGAACAAGAAGAGAAGGCAAAAGAAAAAATGAGAATGATGCTGGAGGATGAAGCCAAAAGAATAAAGTGGGAAAAAACATCTGAAGCTTTGGAAAACAGTGTGAATGCTACGATGGGCACTGAGGAGATTTATATGGGGATGATGAAAAGAGATACATTGGCAGAAGAACAGGAGGCTTGGGAGAAGGGAAGAATGGAATATTGGGACAAAGTACTTTCAGAAGAGGAGCAAAACCAACACGAGAATAAAATGCAACTCAGAAAGCTCAGAGAGGAATATGAAAAGGATGTAGAGAATTATAACAAAATGAAAGATGCTCAACTTCAAAAAGTCAAAAATGAAAATGTCTTGGAAGAACTTCAGGACACGCTTGAGGAAAAACTTGAAGCATTTAAGAAAAAATATCAGGAAGAAGCAAGAAAGGAAGCTGAAAATAGCAATGAATTCCTATTGAACTACTCCATGAAAGTCTTAGACCAAAAGGAAAATGATGAACGGGAAAACGATGTTGTGAATCAGAGGAAGCAACAGCAAAAGGACCTCATCGTCCAACAGCTGAACAAAAACAAATCTTTTCGGAAAGACTTCCAAAGACTGCAGAGGAAACAAGAAGAAGAAATGAATCACCTACTAAACACAATAGGTGAAGATAATTATGACAATGGGACTGAAGAAGTCACTCAACTAATAGCAAAGCATGAGGAAGAAATTGACAAATGGATACTAGAACACATTAAAAAAGCCAGAGGGAAATGTGTGATCTTGTGACAAAATGAGACGGCAACATGTGAAATTAGAATATTCGTCCCATTCAGAAGACTCCCAGGTTTGTCTTACAAGGATCTGGAAAAAGTCCCCGTTGCCTTCAAACCCTCCAGCCTGAACTCTTCTAACTCCCTTTACTTTGGTGCACCTGACATTAGAAAGGCCTAGAAATTAGAGTCTCTACGTCCAGGCTCAAAACAAAGCCTTCCCTACAGTTTGATTGGCTTCCCCTGTTCCATTTGCATTTAACTCTTTGTGTTTTGATGTCATCTTAGTTTAGAACTGTTGCTTTGGAAGTATATTCTTAAGGGTGCTATCTTTAGCTATTTACAGCACGTTGGTCAGTGCAAACTGTGTTTTATGTGTGCTCCATAAATACATTTTGCTTGCTTACTTACCTTATTTTATTCCACTTTGATTTGATTTAATTTCTTTTTTAAAAATTCTATCAGTTTGGTGTAATGCAGTAGTTGCTAATGCCATCTATGTCTCTTATTGTTTGCTTGAAAAAATACAATAGAATACAACACATTAGCATTTTAAATAACATCACTATTCATCATGAATGTTCTGGTTCATGAAAGTAATAGACTAGTTTTACATTGTAAACAGGTTCTTTGTTGTGCATATAATTAAAGGAATGCATGTAGTGTTTACACTTACGTTCATGTCAAATTGTATATTTATCATTGAAGTGAAATACAATTGATCCAGTGAAGCACAATTAAATTACTAATGAAATATAGAAATGTGTAACTCCTGTTAATATGTCTCATAGTATGATAGAATTAAATGGTAAATGCCTTTTCACATGGTGATATAAGGTGTTGAAAAAAACAATTACCACCAGTCAGAGAATTAAAGGTGTCCTTACCTGTATTGAACCACCATCATGTTCTGCTCCCCACAATGCCTGGCACAGCGGATATACCTCATCCAGCTGGATTTACTGGGATCATTACCATCAATAAAGTGCTGCAATGTCCCTTCTGCATCATAGATCTGGAATATACAGATACGGGCTCAATTAAAAGCTTTGAAAAAACAAATTAAATCAGGATCAATTGATTGCATTATTGTACTACTGTACTACTGAGATCACATAAAGCGACATCCTAACAGGACCTGCACCTTTAATTTCTCGAGGGCTTAAATGTTTTTTGAATTTATTGATGGATGTAGCAGATTACCCATGAGTTTATTATAATTATAATTAAATAAATAAATAACACAAAATTTAAAAAAAAAATATATATATATAAAATGTAATAAAACTTTCAAAAAATCAGAATGGCATCAGAAAACCCACAATTATACTGCATTAAAAAAATACTGAGGAAGTATTTGATTTTATGTTATATAAAACCACTACACTATACTTGTCTCTTTTCACCTATAGATTACTATTTTCTTCCCCATTGCCTATTAAACCTCATAAAGCAAGACTTATGTCCAGGTTTTTAAAGTTATCCACAGTGTAGCGAGCTGATGTAGTAATACCTCCCCACAACTGCGCCCCCTTTTGTGAGGAGGTATTACAACATCCTCCTCACAAAAGGGGGCGCAGTTGTGCAAAATGGTTGGCAAAGAACAAAGGGAAAATCAAATGTTTCATTCAGGGCGGCAACTTTACAAATAAAATTCTACTTTTAACAATTGTTCCACTCAAGCACATCCCATAAAACCACAAACAATACACATCACACTCTGAACTTCAATATAAATATTGACTGGATCCTCTAGTCACCACAATACTATATTTTCACCATGTAATATTAGAGACAGCAATAGAAGAGAAAGAGGTAGTAGTGACATAGTAGTGAAACATACCTTTTAGTAGTTTTTATAAGTTACAGAAAAATTACAGAAAAGTTGTAGCTACAGGTATAAAAAGAAAATGTATAAATGAGCATAGATAGCTTATTACTATCTTACAAAATAGTTACATTTCTCTATTTTGATCAAATTAACATGAACCTGTTGCTTTGTTGGGAATTCTGGAATAAAGTGCACAAACAAAAGTTTGACCATAACGAAGAGTTGATTTTTTTGGCTGTTCATTTTTTTCTTTAAATGATTTGCTTAAAATAAAGCCAGTATAAATGTGAATAAATTTACGTATTCATCATTCAATCCACTTACACAACACAATTTAAAACTTCTGTATTTATTCCAAATGTTCCCGTTATACTGCCAATTAAATTATTTGAATAGAATGACTGTTAAAATCATTAAATATTTTACTTAATTTTACATTATAAACAAGTACAAAACAGAGGTAAACATTTATGCAATCACGATGTGCTGTACATAGGCAGTAAACATTGCTGAAAAACCATGGAGTGTGCTTCATTTTGTTATGATTAAGCTGTGGACTTTGACTTTGGGGACTTTTAAAATGTAATTGCATATATCTGTCTTTTTTTCCCTTTCTGATTGTATTTTGAACATCTGACTTCAATATAAAAACAGACATTGGCTATAAAAGCATTAGGATACATTACAGATCTAAAAGAAGCGAGTAAGAGGCAGAACAGAAGAAGACAGTCAGCTGTTTAAATTTAAAGATGAGCTAACTGATCAGACTCTGCAGTCTATTTGATGTGTCGTATCCTAGCAGGAAAGACATAAAAGTGTGTGCATTTAAAGTGTGGCTATGCAGCTTTGGCCAGGCCTTTGAAATAATGGATTTAAAAAAAATACTACCTGTACTATAGTAGTTTTATTTCAGAGTATACACCCATAGATTAGGTTAAGTGATGAAGTGTAATTCTGAAGGCAAAAAGTCTGTTTATGGGAATGTCAGAGTGGAAAATTATCTACATTTTATGAGACATCCCATACATCTGCTTTGTTTCACTTTAAGGTGTTGAGTTTTCCTGATGGATGTTTGCTACCAAAAATTATTTGGGGCACCGCACTTGCAGCTGAAACAAAAAGAAATAACTCCAGTTGATTTGAAATGTTTCAAGGAAGTCTTGGCAACAAATCATTAGCCTCTTCTCCACAGTTGTGCTGAAGCTGTCACTGTAACAGGCCCGCTGGGTGTTAAACGTTACACAAACCTGATTTACACATGCCTAAAAGCCTCAATGCTCCATCTGGGAATGTCTAAACCAGAAAAATGAAGAAAGTCGTGTGTTCTAAACTGACAAGAGTGGAAGCAATAGAAAGAAAGGAAGAGAAGGATGATGGCACATCTATAGAATAAATCCCAATTCTAAAGAGGTCATAAGTTGTATGCGGTCACATTAAATAAAGTCTAATATTTACACCAGGCCTGACAGAGCTGAGATGTAAGCTTTCTGGAATCTCCTCCAGCTGGACTTAATGTACTTTGGCTCAAACCTCAAAGAAGACAGATATCAGAGATTCACAGAGAAAATAAATTAATGAAGCTTTTCTTTTATTTTGCTGCAGAATTTAAATTAAATGGGTCGATCCAGATAGAAGCAAATTAGGTGCGTAGTTTTAAAGGTACATCAAAGCATTAAAGATATATGGAATTTAATGTACTGACTTTCAGTTAAATATTAATCACATGGCAAAATTCAAATAACATTGTTAAATCCAGGTTTTCTGTGCTGACAAGGTGTTGCTCCACTGTTGCACAAAGTCCCTGGTCCAACTACAGGCCTCATCTGGATCATGGCTGGTTTAAGAAGTCATAACTAAAGATGTTCAGAATCAGGATGAAGAGCGTGGTGTAAAAAGATGAAGTTGAAGCTGTTTTTCTAGTAGACATTGTGCCACAAGAGGGCAGCACAAAGGCAGTACCCTATTAGAATTATATCATCAGAGCAGGGACATTAATTTAGAACATCGCATATCAAGCATCCTGTATATTTGTAGAACCTGAAGGTCCTGTTGACCTTTTGTGGAAAACAAATGGAATTTAATGCAATGCAGTTGAAGCTGATATTACTCTGATCTCAGACTCTGCAGCTTGAGCTTTCCCGCTGTGTCCGATGTGTCTAACTTTAAAGTTTACTGCACCTTCGCAATGCTAGAGAGATCTAAGCAGATGCATGAAGACAATTTATCATGTTGACAAGTCAGAGGCAGGTAAGTATTGGCTTAAATTCCGAAGCCCCACCCCTCTGCAAGATCCATGTGTAAGATCAAGTACAAGAGATCACGCTAAAGTTAAATCAGTACATAAATCAACAGAGCCATGAACACACTATAATAAGCAGTTAGAATAAGTCGATCTCCTCATCCTCACAGTGTTCATTATTAATCCATCCCTCCATCCATCCGTGGTGATGCAGCGCGACTGTATTGAAGAGGCGTTGAGTGCATTTATAAGGTGATGACCTGAGCCAATAGCAGGCCCCTCTGCTGTCCACACGGCCAACAAACAATCAATGCTGTAAATGACTGGGAGAATCGTTCATTATTCTCTGCATGTAAGCACTTTAATGTCCACCACTGTGTCGGTCTGGTCCTCTGCCTTTATCCAAATCATTGTTTCAGGATTCTGTGGAGTTCATTAGATGAAAATAAAAGTTTAAATTTAGTTTCTGTCCATGTCGAAGTTGAACTTCGCCATATTTTCTTCAAAGCAGAGTTCCAATAAGAAATTCAGACTAATTATTCCCAGAGTGCCCTATATTTCTCTTCCACTGAATCTTGCTATTTCTCGTATTGTGAACCAATTTCACAACTTGGCACTGCTCTTGGTTTTAAATGTCAAGTCAGGTTGACTGCAGAAACACTTCACGTCACTGAGGGTCCTCATAAATAAGCGTGTGCAGAGCTGGTAATAAAACTCCTGCACTCTTCTCTTGTTTAAACCTTTTGTTACTTGCAGAGATTTTTCACCACATCTTCTTATACAAATCACAGCTCCACTTATCCACTTTACTTGATGTTTTTTTACCCCCTGAAATAAAAACATGTTAAACTTTTACCTACTGTGTCCTGTTTATGGTAAGAATTTAGAATCACTTAAGATAAGCTCATTTATATAATGTTTTCCTGCTATGTGTGGATATTTTTACATATATTTAACAGAAAACACATTGCAGGTACCTGTAGTGCATCACCTGCGATAGTATTTCAATTTCAAAAAGTGTGTAACATGTATTTTTTCAGAAGCACCTGTGTGTTTGACCCAGTGCCGCCTGTACAGTGAACCGCCTGAAGCTGCAGCGAGCTGGAGCCTCTCTGAACAGCAGCTGGTTTCTAGCTTGATGCTGTTCTGTCAAAAATGTTTTGGCTGCTGGTGTTTATCAAATCTATCGCTGCAAAAATTCCATCTGCAAGACAAACGGCCAAATACAACATGTTGTTTAGCTCAACGGCTAGAAAATGTTGCAAACAGTTCCTGGCTGTTGTGCTTAGCTCACAGCTCCAGCTGTCTTTATTTATTTTATTTTATTTTATTTTAAAGCACAATCATCAGGACAAAGTTTATCATTTTTTGTGGCTTTTGTTTATTAAAGCTCAACAAATTACAAGTGTTTGACCTTCATTTTTTCTAGGACAGTTGACCTGTCACATTATATTTCGACTGGTAGACCTCAGGGCACAGGCTAACACATTTTCCTTAACCATGAAAGTTAATAAAGTACATACATTTGAAAAGACTGTTGTACTATACTGTTGGTTTTAGACTAGACTAGCAGTATTTTTCAACCGGCAATAGTTACCTTTTAATTTAGTGTCATGTTCTACACAGAATCATGCAGTTTTCTTAATACTTAAAACAAACTTTTATGAGGAAGTGACGAGCTAAATTCTTGTGTTCAGCTTGAAAAGTTCCAAAGACAGAATTTGTCAATTCTTTGTGATGAATAAATTACAGAATTTTACAGGAAAAACATAAAAATATGCCGGTGCTTATCTGTCGGCCTCCGCCTCTTTATGCTTACAAGAACCAGAAGAGTGGAGGTAAGAGGGGAGGATTACCTCAATCACACACTCCCTCTCTCTCTCTCTCTCTCTCACACACACGCACACACACACACACACACACACACACACAGAGGAGTGAAAGAGGCTGGATTTACCACCGTCTCCCTATCCCTGTCCACACCAACAGCTGACAGAAACTGCTGTTTTATTCATAAATTGAACACTAATGTTTTGATATTTTAAATTTTCTATTTTAATTATAATATAACATATACTGTATATTAAATAATATACACTATATAAAATATAAAATAAATCAATAGTGACTGCGGTGAGAAAATACACACATCACCAACACCAATTATGTTCAAATACCTTCTTAAAAAAATGATAATATAAATTTATTATCATATTAAAACATTATGATTACATTTATGTAAAAAGTCCTTATGTAATTAAAGTGACAGGTATAAACCGATGCCAGGCTGAGCTCTGATTACACCATACACATGCACACATTGGCGCTCCGCCACAAGAATGCAGCTCAGTTATCAACTAAAGACACTTAACTGCACCACTCAGGCAACGCTGGCATGTAAATGGCTGCAGCAGCAGGGGGACGTTAGGCGACCATGATGAGTACGTGTTTGTCTGTGCATGTCAAAGGTGTTTATCGCTGGAGATGTGACACTCGCCTGTCAGAAAGTCAGTTATCAAGTCAAATGGTGTTAGTCAGCACTCTCCTGCTTGAGTGTACAGACAAACACATACTTGGGAATGTTG
The DNA here is from genome assembly GCF_901000725.2 of Takifugu rubripes. NCBI lineage: Eukaryota > Metazoa > Chordata > Actinopteri > Tetraodontiformes > Tetraodontidae > Takifugu > Takifugu rubripes. The sequence goes on from NC_042305.1 coordinate 7,936,792, forward strand.
GTCACTGAAGATAATAGTAAATTGAAGATAAAAAGAGACTTTTAAATTAAAATCTTCAATTTGTACAGCTGGATCCACTAAATATTTGTCTACAAATGTATTCGACAAAATGAGAAAATCATAATGAAAATACTGTGATTTTTATATATAAAGATATGCACTCAAAGAATGTAAAAAGAGAACGGAACAAAGCTAACAGTAAGTCTGGTCATTTTCTGCTGTAAAGGGGGAAAAATGTTGGCACGCTCCGGTGCAGCCAAATAGAAATAAAATTCCCCTTTGTGTGTTTAGTGAGAGGCAGAACCTGGAGGTCTCTTGGGTTACATTTGGACCACTGACCGTTTGCTGCATGTCGCTCATTCCAAAACATGGTTAAAATCTTTAACCCCCATAAAATCCCTCTTTTTAATGTACTTTAGCGACAAAATTACACAAACCTGTTGTTAAAATGGTACTGGACACGATCTGGCATGGAGCCACTAAAACTTTCAAATGCTGCATTCAGGTACCATATGGAAGTGCTGAACTTTATGATGAAAATAATAAGCAAACACCAGGTAACTGTGCTTACAAGTTTTAGTTGTGGTTTTGTAATATCTAATTGGTTGTGTGGTTAACGTAGCTCATACAGTATCAGAGCTGAATTCAGATGTTGAGAGACCAGCCAGATGTGCCTGCAGACAGAACATCAGTGTCAGAAAAAAGCCTCACTGATAATCTGCATCTACTTCTCTTTCTCCACTGAATACACTGCTGTCCTCTTCTTTTTCACTCCAAATCCTGTAAAACTGTTCCTGAGAGACAATCAATGCGTGCACACTTCTCTCCTACAGCTAATCAATGAAACTCTACTAATTCTACTGTTATCTGCATTCTTCATTTGCTTTGTGTGCCTCCTCTGCCTTATCTTAGCATGTCCCCTCCTCCTTTTTCTCTCAGTCTCTTCCTCCTTTTCCAAGTGGGGCTCACCATCGTTCTGCAAGTGATGGCCAAACCAGCATAAACACTTTAAGAAGACTTTGACACCAAAACAGAAATCTGATTCAGGTTGAATCTGAACAGTGCATTCAAAGTGCACGTGTATGAAGCATCTCCACTTGTCTGATTGTGCAACATCACATCGTCATCGCTAACACATCCGCAGGCCTGCTGCGTGCTTTCTGTCACTGACTTCCTCCATATACACACACATGGGCTTAATCTGACATTTAAAGACTTTGTACTAGGGAGCTGGCAGGAAAATGTCTGTTTAACATCCAGGCCTACTGATTTTGACACGCGTGTTCTCACATGCACCTCCCTCAGGAGAGTTTCTACGCTAGGTTCATGATCGCAGGGCACGTGTGAGAGGGATTTAAAATATTTGGCATGTTGAAATTGATGCTTTAGAAGTGCCTGTACCCTATAGGTAGCTAGCTACTAAACAAGAATATGACATACTGTAAAGATAAGACATTCTCCAACAGATGAATTGTAAATTTATACCCACCAGTTTGGCCTGCTTTATGTTCCATCCCTGCCTTGCATTTTTATCTTCACACTTCATGTAAATCCCCACTTCCATCTGTTCCCGCTCGTCCATATTCCTCCCAATAAAATTTGTTCTTCCACACTCACAGCCCGGAGTTAATGTTTTACTGGGCAGTCTGGAAACCTCACTGCCGTCCCTGTCACCACCAGAGCCGCTCCACAATCCCAAATTCTTCTCTCACCGAGCAGTCAGCGCTCTCATAAATCAGGGGGGCAATAATCATTCAGAGACACGGATAATATTTATACAACGCACCCTGATTCACCCCAGTATCAACAGCCCCAGACTAAAGGCAGGGCTGCTGCTTTCTCTCACAACAAAGGCAGGCAGAGGGTCACACACCAGCACACCCAGTATCACCACCACCACTGGTACTACCACCCAGAAGAATGAGGAACATTAATTAAATAGCCCCATCCATTAGTTTAATGTCCTTCCTGACACATGGGTCGGACACTGGCGGAGGTGAGGCACCATAACCTCAAATAAATAAGAAATTGATTGAAAATAAATAAAATCACTAAAGCCACAGAAATTATTTAAAAGAGAACAAGTTGCCAACAAGGCCTCAGAAGACTCAATAAACCCAAATGTGGAAAAAAATCAAACAAAAAACCCCCCAAAAGTTTTACATCTTTGTAAAAACAGAACACACCAAGCACGCTGGTCCACACATGTACAAACACACATACACGCCCTGTGTTATTCCAAGACCGGGCTCCTGTTGGGGAAAACCCCAGTCTTTGTTCTTGCCCCCCACCCCCGTGGACACCGTGTCTCCGAGGCGACGTCACACAGAGCAGAGAAATGAACAGAGGTAGCCCGACTCAGAGTGGGTTTAAGCAAACAGCGCAGGGGAATGCGGTGGTTTCCACCATCTCCAGTGATGACATCATTGAATTGACCCAGCTAAAAAGCTGACTTTGACAATTAGGAAAGATTTCTACGGAATCAAATGATAAATTATCTTGAAAATATGCTTTTTGAACAAAAATGCTGAGAATTGAATTGCTTCACATCCAGACCTTAGTATATCCGCATTTGTCATTATACAAACAGATATATATGTTCTAAGCTTCACAGGTTTAATTCTTGTATAATAGTTGTATTATGTTAGAGTGATTATCACTGTTTGGGTTCAAATTTTCAAGTGATAAAAAAACACCCCACAGAGCAAAAAAGAAATCAAAGTTAGGATGATTATATCACACCGATGATGTCATTGGCGATCAGGCTCTTAATGAAAGCCAGAGTACCAACACTTACACAAGCATTTGACATCATCAGTCAAGAAAAACATTACAGAGCTTTTGCCGGACGCTGTGGCCACAAACCACTGAAAACACAAAGTCAGTGGGAATTCTGTTGGGAATACAGCCAGGATATGACAACGGACAGCAGACAAATATGAGACGCCGTGGTAATAAGTGAGTTAAGAAAGTCCACCGCTATTTAAGTGCTGGACAACAAAGAACTGAATCTATACTCAGTTATACATTCAAAAAAAGTTAAATACATCTCAGAATCTGTGTCATAGCACCCCACGCTAACAAAATATTTAGCTTAAACTGCACTGTTTAACATTTCCTTTCTTTGCCCTTCAGAGCTGACAATGTCTGTTTTCATTGACTCTGCACTGACAACCCCGTCGTTCTCAGACACGACCAAAGGAAAACTAAAGATGAGGTCGGAGCTGCGGCTCCAGGACGTCTCTGCTGGCACATTCTTTTCAGCCAGGACAGCCCTGAGGTCCAGGTTTGTGATCCCATTCCTGAGCCTTTCATTGTTAAATCAGAGGTTCTTGTTCTTGTTGATGGAAGCATTTTGGCACTGTTTTTAGTAATGGTACATTGTGTAGGTATGAAACGTAACCAAACCCAGTGCAGACCCCTCATTTAATCAGTAATGTGGCTTTAACATACGTCGTATTTTCCTCTAATCTAAAATATTGCAGTTAGCTGTTCATAAGCAAGACTTCCTATCTTGGTTTCATCTAATGCCACTGCTGCCACGTAACGGCTTCCTCCCATCACGGTTTTACAGTGGGGCATTGCATTCTTCTGCCTCCTGTCCAACTTCAACAGTGCATCGATGCCAGAGGTTTCAATGGTTTTAACATGAGGATGTGGTTGTTTCTATCCATCTTTGGTGCAGCGTCAACAACTGGATTTGAACCAGACCATCTCTACCAATCTAAAATCGAATGCTCTGCTATTTGGCTATTACCTTAATGTAGGGACTCAAAAGAAGGGGCTATTTTGTTTCTGGCTTCTCTGAATGCTGTCACCTATAATGTGACATTGAAGGCATTGCGAAGAGTTGGAGTTGAAACACTGCTAATTCTCATCTTCGATCCCTTTAAGCTGCCTCTCTCAAGAGGTTTTAAAAGCCTGACCAACCAAACAGAAACCCTTCAGTGGATCATGGCATAAAAGTGTCTCAAAGTGAGAAACATGAAATGACATGAAACAACAGCACCTCATAAATGAACCCAGCTCAGTTTGCTCTTCAATTTCTGTCTTAAAGGTTTTTAGAATCTTTGACTGAAACAGGTTTAAACGAACACGTCCAAAGTCCGATGAATGTTCTACCAACTGATCCACTCACATCTGGCAGTGAGCAATCGTGGGACGATCCCTAAATGGTTGCATTACAGACGTCCCTTCTCGTTTTGGGAGGCATCAATAAGTGAGTTTAACAGCTAGTGAGTTTTAATGGGACCTTTGTGTAAAGCGCCGTCATCAATAAGACTAATGACCACTTTTACCGGGACAGCCGATAATGTGCCGATAGTCCAGCCAGGTTATTGGATCAGAGTTTCTCCAGGGTTGAAGGCTTCGAAGTCTCTTTAAGGTAACAAAACCTCTGGCTGTCTTATGCTCAGACTATGTTGTATGAATGCTGCTCAGACTGATTTATTTTCAAAAATGATCATCAAATTTCATTGGACTAAAATGGGATGTCTAAAATGGGACCCTTCAAGTTTTGATGCATGAGAAGATTTTACGACTGTAATAAATTAAAAAAGTTTAATTCATTTCCATATAATATAAGCTTTGACAAAATAATATGGATAAATCAAAATCAAAATTGAGAATAGGGAGAAAAAGCGATTAGAGACAGATATTGAGTTCTTGCATTCTCTACTCTAAGTGGTAGGTGATGCCAAATCTCACACATTGGATCAATTATTAGGTCATTGATTCACCTCAAATTCAGAGCTTTGTCTCACTCATTGAGAGGAGGGAATATTCACACACCTCATAAAAGGATTCAGACTTAATGGCCAGTTCATTCCTGTAAAAATGTTTTTGAATAATCGTATTGTGTTTGAATTATTCTAGAATAAATGATTCTGATATTGACTGAAATAATTAAAAGCAGTTTATCACTTTAATCAGTTTATCCTTGAACATTTGCACAAGGTTTGCATCTTTCAAAGATGTCAAAACAACAATAATTCATGATCCCAAATGAAATTAAAATGTAACTTTAATTTTAGACTTACTAATGATAATTCAAATTCACTTAAGATGATGAACAGACCCTTACTCCTCCTGGACTTGGTCTCGTGACTGACCTGACCTCTGACCTCTGTGCCTCCGTTCACCGGCTGATGACCGGCTCCAGAGACGGATGTCCCGTCCGCCTCATCTATAAGGCAGCGCTTCATATCTGCTGCATTCACTCGCTTCTATGGCTGATTGTAAATATGGCCACTCTGATGGTGGAGGCAGGGGTGTCATGTGATGGTCACACGCACGTGCACCCACATGAAGATGAACGTGCACCAAGATTAAATTCCAAACCAATTAGTTAAAATGATGTTGGAAAAACTAGAATAATTATTCAGTATATTAAAATAAATTACTTCAATTATCAAAATTGTAATTAATAAAAGTTGATGTCTTTTTATAGTTAGTTTTATGTAAATCTGTAAATGTATTTAATCATAAAAAAGACATTGACCTTTCCAGTAAAATAGGAACGGGAGGCCAGCTCGTCTACAGCTTTCACACCTTTCTTACCTCCCACAGGTGTCTCGTGTTCCTGACAGCTCCAGACGGCAGTTTGTCCAGCAGGAGAGGGACCCCCTGAAACGGGCCGATCCAGGTTCCCTGAGGGATCCGCTGAGCCGCACAGATCCCATAACCCAACCCGGGAACTGTACTGGTGCACAGACACACCTGTATGCACACAAATCAGCATCAGTTACCTTTAGTAAAATGAATGTATTTGTTCAAAATAGTTTTATCCATTGTTATAATTTCCTGCAATATTATTTCTTTCTTGCACGGAGGGATGTACCATGTTAGGTCATGAACAGTTTCAACATGTTTCATATGTATGTCAAATAGAGATTCAGCACTCATATATGGAGACTAAGAACTTGATCAGATGATCCTACCCCAACATCTGGTTCCACTAAGAGAGTGTGTACAGTAGATGCTGTATTCGCTTTTACTCTATCTGTCAAATGGTTTTTAACCTAAACCGCTGAGCCAGATAGTCTGACAGCTGCTGTAACTGTAGTTTCTGTTGCCTCAGCTGGTGTATACAAGAGCGTCATCAGTATACATCT